>NC_040911.2:81591981-81891981 GCF_004126475.2 Phyllostomus discolor | reverse complement strand
CTACACTGTGGTGCCTACCATTTGGAGGTACAAGAGCCATGTGTACTGCAGGGTGCCCTGCAGAGGTGGATGAAGGAGACACATGATGGGTGTGCACGATTTAGGGTCACGTGACATGTCTGCACCTCAGAGTGCTCTGCAGGGGTGTGTAGAAGGGGGTGTGTAGAAGGTCTGCACTATGTGAAAGTATTTCGGGGATGTTCTCTGAGGATGGAAATATGTGCCAGTCTAATGTGCATATGGGAAGGGAACTAAATGGGGTAACCAGGGAGGCACCCATTGGGTGGGGGGAACTGACAGGTTCTAAGGGGTCAGCAGTGGGACAGAGACAGGGCCTGGGATGAGGTGCATCTCCAGGAAAGTGACTAGTGCCAGCACCCAATGAGGCTCCCCTGGGGACACCTCTGTTCCAGAAATGGCAACCCACCACTCAGAGAACTCCTCTTTGGGGACTCGTTTTCAGAGCCTGTATCAGATCGTTCTTTGAATGTGAATTTCAAGTTTGTAGACTCTGAGTGCAACTCTGATGAGTTAAAATGGATGTTCAGATTCAAAGTCCAAAACCAGGGGGTGGTGATAAAATGAGGGGGCTGACCAGAGGAGCTCACAGAGCAGCCCAGGAGGCTGTGCCACATGCCAGGACCCCCGCATGCTTCAGTTTGCACAGGGCGTCTCCCCGGGTGCTCACAGAGTCCCATAGGGACTAAGGCCGCTAATGATAGCATTCCAACTTTCCTGAGAGTCCAAACCCAGAAGATTATCCGTGGTTACCTCACTGCTGGGTGGCGGGTCCAAGGCCCCACCATCTCAGCCAGCTGCCTGGAAGAATGGAAGACCAGGTGCTCATGTGTTTATCTAAAAGGCAGCCTCATCACTGCATATGCTGTGCTTTTTTCCAGTTACTGTATGTGAAAAAGAAGGTATTCACTGTGTCTGTACCGTGTGTCTGATGGGTACTTGATGCGTGTGTGATGCATATAAGCATGGTGGGATTAGGTTTTTGCTCTGTGTATGATGGATATAGTGTGTGAGGAAGATCTCTTTGGGGTGCTGGGGCAGGGGGTCTGCTATGCATGAGCAGGATCTGTGTTGTGAGGGGGATTTGTTGGGGGGATCTGCTGTGAAGGAGGAGAGGGATCTGCTTGCTATATGTGATGACTGTACAGTACTTGTGATGACTATATTTTGAGAAATCATATACAACATTAAATGGTGTATTAACGCATATACTGCCCTATTCTTTCTGTGCTTGCACTATGTAGGATGAGCACGCACTGTGCGCAATGGGCAGAGACTGTATAATTCATATATATCATATGGTGCGACAAGTACAGGCTATATGGGGAGTTCATCTAGTATAGGCTTCTGTGAAGGGAATACCCTGAGTGTGGCAGGTACACACTGTGTGTGGTGGCTGTTTTGTAATAGTGTATACGGCATGTACAGCGTGTGGGAAGGATACACAGTTTATGACAGTGTACACTGTACAGGTGATGGATATACTCTGGGGGGCGGACATGCTATGTGATACGGATCCTTATATACCATGGGCATATACTATGACAAATATGCACGGAGTGGGGTAAGCTTACAGGGAAGTGTGAGTACCGGCTGCATATGAAGTATACGTTGCGTGGTGGGTATAATTCACGAGTCAGAGGTACATACGGCATATATAACAGACGCATTCTTTAACAGCATACTTTGGGTAAGTGTGATGAGTACCGTGTACACTTTTTGGGACAAACAGGCACTGTGTGTCCCTACCCTGTGGGGATATTCTGTGTACAAAGTAGTCGTTGGGACGGGTCTACTCTGTGCACATCCCACATCCTGTGCGTGTGCAGCTTGTGATGGGAACGTGGGGTATGTGCCTGTGTGTGAGCAGACAGAATGGTCACACCGCTGGGAGGAGGCATGGCAGGGAGCAGCTGGGTCTTCATCTGTTCCCAGAACCCCCAGACCCTTGAGCCCACTGACTATGCTGTTTCAGGTTCTTCCTCAAGTTCTTCCTCAAATGCAACCAGAACTGCCTGAAGAACGCAGGGAATCCCCGGGACATGCGCCGCTTCCAGGTAGGTCTGGGGAGAGGGACCCCCCTGTAACTCTGCCCTTTCCTGACTGTGGGAGCTGGGGGGAGGCTAGAGCCCTGTCACCACAGGAAAGGCCTGGAGGGTAAATCCCTGCCCAGCCCAGCGCTGTGCTGCAGGGTCTGGTGCCTGCTGGGGGTGGAGTGGCTCCATCTCAACTTATGCTGGCTGCCAAGGGAGGCTTCATTAGAGTCCCACTTAAGGAGATGCTAATTGTGACATTTTTACATGATTAACGACCCAGCTAATTTGCATAGCGTGAAGCAGAGAGCAGCTGCCCTTAGCACATCCCCAACCTGCACACCCGTCCCAGTGAAGGAGGGGCGAAGAAGGCAGCCCCAATTTCCTCCCAAGGGGGGGTTCCTGCTGACGGGTTCTCAAGCTGATGCTGCCTCCGCCCTCATCAAAACTCTCCCTCCCACTTACCCAAGACCCATTCCTGCCTTGGAGCCCCAGGGATGCAGCCTGGGCTACTGTGTATGTGTAAAAACAGTAGCCACTCCACCCAGGGAGACAGGTTTTTTGGGTTTGGTTTTTGTTTTTTCCAGAGCTCTTGATTTTTCTAGCTCCTGGGGGTCAGTTTCCCTGGGCAGCTAGAGATTATGCTTCTGGGGTGTCACCTGATCCAGCTGGCTCCCCTTCCACCAGCTCAGCCCCTGAGGCGCTGAAGCTCTTCCCCATGCCAGAGACCCTGAATTCTAGCATCCAGCCACCAGCCTCAAGTTGCTGGTCATCCACAACAGTTCCCTCCTGGGAGCCTCCCTCTCTCCAGGGCTCCAGCCAGGCTGGCTTCGGCTCTCCCTGCAGGTGGTGGTGTCCACGACCGTGAGCGTGGACGGACACGTGCTGGCTGTGTCTGACAACATGTTTGTGCACAACAACTCTAAGCACGGCCGCAGGGCACGCCGCCTGGACCCTTCCGAAGGTCAGGACTCCCCGACGTGTCCCACGGCCGCAGGCCCAGCCAACCTCCAGGCCCCACCTTGGGGCCAGTCCCTGACCTGGCTCCTCTCCTGCCTCCCAGCTGCCACCCCCTGCATAAAGGCCATCAGCCCTGGAGAGGGCTGGACCACGGGCGGCGCCACCGTCATTGTCATCGGGGACAACTTCTTCCACGGGTTGCAGGTCGTGTTCGGGAACGTGCTGGTGTGGAGCGAGGTGGGCCACCCCTGCCAGACTCCCTCCGGACCTTGGGGCTGGACCCTCGCCCCTCCCCTCGTCGAGTCGGAGCTTGCAGGCTTCCTCTCTTCCTTTGCAGCTCATCACGCCCCACGCCATTCGGGTACAGACGCCTCCGAGGCACATTCCCGGGGTGGTGGAGGTGACCCTGTCCTACAAGTCCAAGCAGTTTTGCAAGGGAGCCCCCGGCCGCTTTGTCTACACAGGTAAGGAGTCAGGCGTGGGAGGGGAGGCCGAGGGTGGGTGGGCGGAGCTCCGTCCTGCTTACGCTGAACCTTGGTCTCCGAGTTACCCAAAGTCTACTCTTTGGCCACGCCCCCTAGCGGCCGCTTTCCTTCCTATCAGGGCCACCCACCTGTACTGTATTACCCCTCCTCCTTCGACTTTTCTTTCCCTGTGCTTCTCTTTCCCTAGCCTCTGGCTCCTCAGTCCCCTCCCGGGCGCCTCCTCGACATTCTGTCTGCCTTGGGACTTCTCGCCAGAGTGTCTAGAACATGCCACTCCCCAGGGTCTAGAACATCTCCACGGGGATGTTTATTTCACAGGTGCCCCCAAATAAGCTCGCTATTCCCTGAATCCTCCCTGGGTCTCTTGGTTTCCCCACGCCTCACTCTGCATGCATACAAGTACACACACACACATACCTTGCAGGAAGCCATGACAAGAAGTGAACACATGACCTGAGTGAAAGCCACTCCCTGAAGATGCAGGGTGAAATTTGGCCACTGGTCAGAATCCTCTCCACCTCCACCCCAATCCAAGCCACCCACTCCTCCCCTTCTCTCCCGCCCTGCCCAACAGATAGTCACCGAGCCCCTTGCAGGGCTCCCACCACTTGGTAGTGACCCTACTTACTGTCAGGGAGTTAGCGGTCTAACGGGAGGTTAAGCAGTGCACACAGGGGTTGGCGGCCTGGGAATTCCTCCCTCAGGGAGTGCGGGCTAAACTGGGACTGGAGGGAGGAGTGAGGAGATAGAGATAGGGAAGGAAAGTCGTCCGAGGAGAAGGGAGGAGGTATGTGAGTGCAAAGACCTGGAGTGAGTGTTTTGGGCTGTGGGGTAAACTAAGGAAAATCTCTAAATCTGAAGTTGGAGGTGAAGGTAGATAAGGCTTGGACGCGGGCGAGTTAAGTTAGGGTGAGGGATAAATGGAGATTGTGGGGAGGGGCGGGGTTCTGTTATATAACAAATAATTTACTCCTGATAAGACCAAATGTAAACAGAAAACTCCCCCTCCAGTTCTGCGGAAGCTAGTATGTATACAGTTTCCCTCTTGGTGATAAGGAACTGAGGAAACTTGGAACCTCACTGACTCCTTGTGCCTAGAGTGGTTTGGGCCGGGCTGGGTGGAGGGGTCTGCAGCGAGACTCCGGGACTGGCGGCTATTCAGCGGGGCCCTGCGTTGGGCGCTGGAACGGGGCGTCCTCCAAACGCTGCCGCTTTCCCCAGCCCTGAATGAACCCACCATTGACTACGGATTCCAGAGGCTACAAAAAGTTATTCCCAGACACCCCGGAGATCCCGAGAGGCTGCCCAAGGTACTCAGAGGGGCGGGGCAGGGCAGTGATGAGAGTGTACTGTGGCTTAGCGGTGGGGGGTGGAGAAGGGGGTCCCTGGCCGCTCTGTTGCCCCCCGGGGACTGCTCCTTGGTCCCGCTGTCTCCTCCCCTGCCCCCAGGAAGTGCTGTTGAAGCGGGCGGCGGACTTGGCGGAGGCCCTGTACGGAGTGCCCAGCAGTAACCAGGTATGGCGCCTCTTGCTGCCTCCCAGCGCCGCCGATCCCGGGGCTGCCCCCGTCCCAGCGCCCGCGGCTGCCCTGGCGTGTCCCGCTCGTGTCTTCACAGGAGCTCCTGCTGAAGCGCGCGGCGGACGTCGCCGAGGCTCTGTACAGCGCCCCCCGCGCGCCCGCGCCACTCGGGCCCCTGGCGCCCAGCCACCCGCACCCCGCCGTTGTGGGCATCAACGCCTTCAGCAGCCCCCTGGCCGTCGCAGTCGGGGAAGCCACGCCGGGACCGGAGCCGGGTGCGTACCGCAGCTCCCGGTGCGCCCACGGCCCCTTCCCGGCCGCACTGCTTGCCTGACCAACGCTCTCTCTCAGGCTATGCCCGCAGCTGCAGCAGCGCGTCCCCGCGCGGGTTCGCGCCCAGCCCAGGCTCACAGCAGAGCAGCTACGGCAGCGGCCTCGGAGCGGGCCTCGGCGGCTACGGGACTTCCGGAGTGGCTGGCCTCGGTGTGCCCGGCTCCCCTAGCTTCCTCAATGGCTCCACGGCCACCTCACCCTTCGCCAGTGAGTGCCCCCTACCCAAGGAAGGAGGAACCAGGACCCTGGGGAGCAAAGTGGGGCTCAGCCCTATCTCCTCCCAGCCCTGGGGGGTGGGGGGTGGAGCTTCCAGCACCTGTACCACGAGAACCAACACTGGTTCTTGCCACTGGATGCCAGGCTGGCCTGCTTGCGATGTCTCTCTCTCTCTCTCCCTATCTCTCTCTCTTTCTCTCTCTCTCTCTCTCTCTCTCTCTCTCTCTCTCTCTCTCTCTCTCTCTCTCTTTCTCTAAGTTCTGGGCGGGCCACTCAACTCGACTCCCCGGCTTCACATCCCAGGCCTGGGGCAGTTCTTGCATCTTTAACTCTTTTTGCTGACTCGGCACACATCGCTTCTAGTACTTGTGTCCTCTTGAAATGGGGTTTTAACTAGGAGACATCCCGCTGAAACCTGGCGGACCGCAACCTTTCCATCTTGTACTAGGATTTTGGGAGGAGGATGGCTCCCCCTGCCGGAAGCCTGAAGGAACTCAGGGCTCAAGATAAGTGGGCTTCCACCGGGCCCCACAGTCCGCTGTAGCATTGTTCTGATAGGCTGGGGTGGAAGCAGGGAAGACGTGGCTCCCTGCCATGGGACCAGGTAGAGCGAGCGAATTCTGTGTGGTCAGACAGCTGGATTTAGTTTGAGTGTTCAAATCAGGAGCTGTCTGTCATTTGGCATGTTATTCACCTTAAACATCAGTTTCTTCAGTGTAAAATGGAATCACTGTCACCCCCTGCCTAGGATTGTTCTTAGATCTGAACATGTTACTGGGCACTAATCATCCTCTGTCTGGCTTCTGGGAATGGGGCAGTTCAAAGCTAGGTGGATGGACAACAGGACATTTATGCTTTTGCCATTCGCACTGACCTCAAGTCCCTCTTTCCAACACCAAGTTCCAGAAGAGCTTGTTTTCAGTTCCTTATAGCTCAGCTATTCAGCAGACATTTATAAAGCACCTACTGGGTGCAAAGTATCTCCCTGCCAATTGTAAGAGAGTCTGTACCTCAAGTCCTGGGAGATGCTGCTGAGCCAGAAGGCTGCCCAAAGAGAAGCTGGTTGTGGCTTTCCCTTCGGTTTCCTCACCTGTTCCCTGTCTTATGTTTGCTACTGCTGAGGATCCAAATCTCTGGCCACCTGCCTAGCCTTGCTTGCCAGGGTCCTGCATCCTGGGCACTGCTCTTTCTGGCTGTGGGTTTGAGTCTGCCACTCTCCTCCCTTCCTGGACTCAATTTCTGGAACCGAAGGTCCCGTATTCCACTATCCACACAGGCCACAGCCCTCTGGAATCCCTCCCAAGACCTCTGTCTCTCCTGGCCATTCGTTCAGGCCAGTATGCACTGCTCTCCCTTCTCTTCAGTTCTGGGACAGTACTCATAAAACCTCTCTCTGGGTGCCCCTTGGATTTGAAGCTGGTGGAATCTGTACCTGCAACCTCCCTCCCCCACTATACACACAGTGCTGTTGGTGGTGGAGAAACACACGGCCCCAGGGGGCAGAAGCCAGGCCACCTGGGGTCTCCCTATTCATCCAGAGGATCAAGAATTCTACAGTTGCTTATGCCCCACCTCCAGCATCAGCTGGAGACACCGTGGACTTGCCCAAGGTCCAGTACCATCTCTTAACACTGTCTTAACTAGTGCTTGCCCAGGTCCCATCCACTCCTCTTGGGCAGAACACTTTGTGGTACAGTTTCAGGGGCTGTCATTTTCAATGAGTGCACCAGGACGTGCCTAGAATGACACCCAGAACTGTCCCAGACAAAGGGTCTGGGGCTGTTTAGGCTGCCCCTTGGTCTTCTCTACTTTGGCCACCAGCAGCCCTGGACTGACCCACACCTCCCAGTTATACCCAAGCTACACAACATGGCTGTGAGCCCCTGGCCTTGAGGGAGAGAGTAAATTTTTCTCAAGCCCTCCATGGAGCACTTGGCCTCATCAGCTGGCAGTGAGCATTGTCTTAAAGGAGATGACCATCCATGAGCTGAGGATGTTTGGAACGGGGGCAGGGGGAGGGACACTGTATTGATGTGGGGGGGGGGGCAGTGCTTTGATGCCAAAGGCAGCGAGCCTTCTCAGGCTATTGGTTTCTTCTTCCAGAAAGCCCAGCCCCCACCCCATAGCCAGCCGTTTGAACAACACTGAAATCACAGCCTGATTGATCTTTAGGAAACGCAAGGAATTGGGTTCAGATGAGGATAGAGAAAGAGGGATTTGGACATGCCCTGGGCAGGATCCCAGGAGAGGAGGCCAGGGGGTTGGAAGGCAGGAAAATCTAAAAATGTGGATCCTTACACCTCTCTTTAAAATTGACCAGTTGGAAGAGGGTGATGCAGGCCCCAGGCTGGAGGTGAGTAGGACCTGTCTTAAGCTGGCAGAGCACAAAGTGCTGGGGTGAGGGACCATTGGTAAGGGGGACGTATTTGTGGAGGAAGTCAAAGTGCTTGCTGTGAGCTCTGACCCTGCACGGAGAGGCTTTGTAACAGGAGCCTTCACATGCCCCCGAGCTTCATCCCTGCCTACTTGCCCCATCTCTGCTATGAACCTCGATCTTTAGCTCTATCTTTGGTACTCCGGGCCCATAAACGTTTCCCAGCACCTCAGACTCCCAGTGGTTTTCAGCAGGAATCCTAACTTGCTCTGTCTCTTGCTCATCCCTCATCTTTGGGGCCGTGTCCCAGTATTTGATTTTGTTGGATGCTCTAGTTTTGCTTTTATTTTTACCTAGTCTGACTCTGTCACCTCAAGCCCTGACAAAGGGTCTCCAGAACCCCCAAAAAGGCAAGTGTTGACCCAGAACCTCAGAGGCTCCCAGTCTGCCACCAGGTCCTGCCCTGTACTGGTCTCCCCAGGACCCTCACAGCCCCCAGTGAGGCCTGGGCCTGTGGTCAGCAGCCCACGCTGCTCACTCTGGTGCTGTCTCCCTGTTGTGTCTCCCACTGCCTTCCCTGCTGCGCCTGCCCCTCCCTGCCCCGCCCCGGAGTCATGCCCTCTAGCCCCCCGCTGGCCGCTGCCTCCTCCATGTCCCTCCCGGCTGCTGCCCCCACCACCAGCATCTTCTCCTTCTCGCCTGTCAACATGATCTCCGCTGTCAAACAGAGGAGCGCCTTCGCCCCCGTGCTGCGCCCACCCAGCTCCCCACCCCAGGCCTGCCCCAGAGCCCACGGAGAGGGGCTTCCAGGTAAGGGGTCCATTCTGCCCCACTGTGACCTGGAGGAGCAGCTGGGCCTGAGGGGCCCATGCCGTCCACATCCCACCAGAGCCTCAAGCCTGTTGACCATTTCTCTCTGGAGGATACAGAGCCAGGAGGTCCGCAGGGGCCCAAGGGGGTCCGTCTGGACCACACTTCCCTGGGCCTCACAGTTTGGGGTGGTCACCACTCTGGAGGCTATCAACTGGCCACTTGACCAAGGGAAAAGGGACACAAATTCTAGTTGGAGAGGCCTGAAGGCCCCACGCCCACCCAGCCGAGCCCAGAGCAGAGAGACTGGAGGAACCCCACACGGACTGCATGCTTTTGACCTGTGCGTCCACTGGAGGGTAGCGCACACCACTGTGAGGGACTGGGTCACTCGCTGGATGGAAAGGCACTGGCTTTGGACAAGGTTTAGCGCAGCTTCCCCTCCGCCGTCTCACAGATAAAGAGTCGAGATCACATCAGTGGTTGTCATTTACCATTCATCAGTTTCCTCCAGCTTAACGAAGCCCGATTCCTAACCAATAGTGTACGGCTAGTCAAAAAACGTCATATCCCCTAGAGGAAGATGCCTCCTAGGGTGCACTTGTCAGATACTGCTCTAGGATGATTTGAAAGGGCAGCCATTTTTTGCCTTTTTTTTCTTAACCTAAGGGTGTCTAGAGCTTAAAATAAGGGGTGGAGATGACAGGGGTCCATTGATTTCTCCTGCCAAGAAAGAGAAGCGTGGGACGTCATTAGGCAGGGGTGAGGGGTGCTGGAAGTAACACTCGCATGGAGCTATGGGAGGCGGACATGCCGCTGCTGCTGCCGCCGCAGTGGGTGTCAGTGCCCCTGGAGGCAGGCCTTCTTCCTGGCCTGGCCTGGCCTGCCTGGCCCCTGGTCGTCTGCTTCCTCTCCTTGGGCCAGGCCCTCTGGAGGAGGCTGGCCAGGGCAGAGGAGCTCAGAGTCATCTCTCAATTGAGGAAGCGAGGGCAGCAAAGGTTAGGTGAGGGGCATGCCTCCCCTAACTCCGCAGTGCTGGTTCCAGGTCCGGGCTGGGGTGGCTGACTCCCTTCAAGGCTCTTGATGGCTCTGTACTCGGGAAGCGTTATATGCCCTGCATACTGTCCCCAGCCCAGAGAGGCAGGCAGACAAGATCCCCAGACTACACGTAGCTTATTGCTTCTCCCCTTGATTACTGCAGACCAGCCTTTTGAGGATTCTGAGAAGTTCCACTCTCCAGCCCGGGGGCTTCAGGGCCTGGCATACTCCTAATTACGGTAGGTGTCTGGCTTGCCTTGCCTCCTTCCCGGCCTTGGGTGGGCTGTCTCTTCAAAAAGTGGTAGCAGGGATGGGGAGCTGGGGCCCAGGTCTACCTTTTTGGGGCCCATCTGGACAGCTGTCAGAGCCACGTAGCCCACACAGTGGCCCAAACTGAACAGGTGTCGAGAAGTGGCTTCCCCTCCCCTTGCAGCCAGCTTTCCTCCAGGACCTCCTCTCCATCTCCCAAACAGGTCTGCGGGTCTGGCCCCTGCTGGCCCGGACTGGAGGTCTCTCCGGAATTCACACCCACACCGTGGATGGCAACACAGACAGATGCAGGGCCAGGGCTGTGGACAGACCTCAACCCATGGGCCTGAGTGGGGAGAGGACTTCCTTCCCACGCTCAAGGCCCCTCCAGCCCCACAGGCATCTCTCACCTCCCTTCCTTGGGGCTGGTCGGAAGCCCCAGCACTGTGCTGATGCTCTTGGCAGGGGAGCATCCCAGGGAGGTGCTGGAGTGCAGGACTTCACGCTCTGGGCCGGTTCCTCTGAAAGACGTGGACTTTCTGTAGACCTGGAACATCGGTGGACAGGAGCACGGGAAGGGGACCGTGGGAGAGGACAGCTCAGGGAGAGGTAGCCTGGGAAGGTTCCATTTGTATCTGGCCCATCTCACTGGCCCAGCATCCCGACTTCTCTCTAGGGCAAGGGAGATGCCCAACAGCCTCAGGAGGCCCACCCAGGCTCCCGTGGAGCTTCCAACGGCCTCTTGACCCCGTGGCTGCCTCGCTCCCACTGCAGCCTGCACACTCATGCTTGCCACATCATGAATCCCAGTGGGGGCTTCGGGCATGGCAGTGCAGAAGAGGGGGTGCCAGGCCCCCTGATAGTGGGTTTTCCTCCCAATAGATGTCTTATGGACTCTGGCTGGTCCCATAGAATCATGGAATGGGCCCGGCTGCCCCTGGCCTCACACTCTGCTCTGCTAGGGTTGGAGAACACAGAACAATAAACACAGATGCAGGTGGCCACCCGGCCTCTCCTGCCTGCTTCCTTAGCGTGGCTCTGCTTTTCTTGACGGTTCTGCAGTTCTCAAGGCAGTTCTACACCTGGGCAGCCTTCTTGCACCTTGGGCTTTTTCAACAGCCCCAGATTCAGCAGAGCAAGTGTTCCCTGCCCAGGTCTGCTCTCAGGTACTGTGGGGATTATGGGGAGCAGGCTAGCAGGCCGGAGGACCCAGAACACGGGATTGGCCCTGACAGCTCCAGCTAGGAGCACAGTCGCCACTAAGGACTCTGTCCCCCAGCAGTCTGGCCAGGACCAAGGCAGGGATTGTCTCCCCCCAAGGTGGGGGTTGCTGGAAACCAGAACAGAGCAAACTGAACACTACCAAGTGTGCACAGGCGCAGAAGTAAGGTCCTTCCTTACGGGAAGCAGCAGGGCCTCACCCGGGCTGGGCGGGGTAGGCATTAGCACCCAAGGTGCTATCTGAGCAAGTCCTGACCCTCAGGCCTAGGCACTTCCTGGCTCTCCTGTCTCAGAGTTTTGGAGGGAGGGTAGTAAAGAAGCAGGATTCCTGGGTTCATTTACCCCCTCTCCTAGGAAGAATCCCTGTTGTCCCCCTGAGACATGCCCCTCAGACCCCAAAGGTCTACCTGTCTGACCCTAGGAGCCACTGCTTTGACCCGCTGTCCAGGAAGCCCAGTGTTCAGGCCCAAGCCTCAGGTTTTCTTCTCTCTCCCAGCAGCCCTCTGGCTCTGGCCTCTGGAAACCCTGTCCTTCCCCGACCCATGCGCTCATGCCCTGCAGCCCTCTGGACAAATACTCCTGCTGAGGCAGCTGGGCTGGTCCTGCCACTTCCTTCTCTTGTGTTCCTGGCCAGTACCTGGGACCCACAACAGGCAGTCTTCCCGTCATCTTCCCCCATTCTCAGTGCTTTCCTGGTCTCCCACCGAGCTCCCATTTCCAGCCTGTGCGCAGAGCCCGGAAGCCAGCCATCCCACCCTCAGACCCTGAGCAGCTCCTGCAGAACTCTGGTCTGTACTGGACAGTGGTCACATTCCAGTTCCTGAGATGGGGCAGGTGCCATGGCTGATGTGATATCTGTCCTCGAAAATCGCTCAGCTGTGCTCAAGCCACCCTTTGAGCCAACACTGCCCACTCCCTGGTGCAGAGCAGGGAGAGCTAATGAATATGAGCTAATGAATTGCTATGAACTGAATTGTGTCCTCCCCATATTCATACACTGAAGCCCTGACCCTTCCCCTGTGTGACTGTGTTTGGAGATACAGGCTTTAAGGAGGTGATTAAGGTTAAATAAGGTCATGAGAGTGGAGCCCTAATCTGGTAGAACTGGTGTCCTTATAAGAAGAGACCCCAGACCTCTCGAGGACATGGTGACAAAGCAGCTGTCTACAAGCCAGGAAGAGTCCTCACCAGGAACTAAATCAGCTGGCACTTGATTGCTGGTGCTTCTAGCGTCCTCTCTCTCCTGGCATCACACATTTTGTCATGACCGCCCAGGATGACTCATACAATTTTCTTTCCCACATGTCTTAGTTTGGGTTCCCCGAGAAATAGAACCTGAGACATGTTTCCTGCCGGAGAACTCGGGTACACAGGGCAGAACACACCCCATAGTTTTTCCACCTGAGGAGCAAGGGAGCTGGAGTATTTATACAGCAATTTTTATCGATCTGTAGTTGAGGGCTTCTGGGGGGGTGGGGGGTGGGGGGGTGGGGAACACTGCCTTCCTGGCACTTCTAGTCAGCCTGTGGGTGGTTTAACAGGTCCTGGAAACGAGAAAATTCTCAGGCAAAAAAAAAAAAATCAGGTATTAGCAGCCCTGACTGGTGTGGTTCAGTGGGTTGCGTGTTGTCCCACAAATCAAAGGGTCACCAGTTCAATTCCCAGCCCAGGGCACATGGCTGCGTTGCTAGCCAGATCCCCAGTTGGGGCGTTAAGAGAGGCAACCGCCAATCAACGTTTCTCCTGCACATCGCTGTTTCTCCCTTTATCCCTCCTTTCCTCACTCTCTAAGAATAAATAAACCTTTTTTTAAATGCAAATGTTGGCAGATGGAGTCAGATAGGTGTATACAGAAGAGGTACAGAGCAGATGTGGGTGGGCACAACAGTATCTGCCCTGGAGGTGGTCCCTGGCAGTCAACCTGTGGAAAAGGAAGGGTTTTTTTGTTTTGTTTTTTTTGTTTGTTTTTGTACTCAAAATAAGTTCAGAGTGGGTACAAATTTTCCTTTATCTTCAGGTCCCAGGTCTCCTGAGATCATGTGACAGCAACTCTGCCCAGGTTGTTTCTAGATGCCAAGTGACAAAGAGACCCTTCTCAGCATCGGCCCACTCCCAGGCTTTTTCCCCCACAGGGTCATTTGGGGTGGGAGTAGCATGGGGGTAAGACACTTGGTTACCCCATCTTCAGGGAGAGAACATCTCCCAGAATCCTCTGCTTTCTCCTCATGTTTCCCAGCAGAACCAGGCTGCCATGTTCCGCATCCCACACTGGGGGTCAGGCAGCCTCTGAGACTGCATTTGGCTCAGCTAGGGTCCACTGTGGCCTGGCCTCAATGAGTCAAGGGGAGACAGGCAGCAACTGAGGTCAGCCCTACTGCTGGCTGTTCTGCAAAATGTCCTTCTCCCCACCCCCACCCATACTGGTGGGGCCCTTAGCTTCTTCCAAAAACAGAAGTCTCCCAGAAAAATGGAAACTGCCGTACAGTTTGGAAAGGATGGTTTTTCAATAAGTGGCACTGGGTCAGTTGTATATTCATACAAAAAAGTTCAATTTGACCTCTATGTCACATCATACACCAAAATCAGTTCCAGGCAGTTTGTGGATCTCAATGTGAAGACTAAATAAAGCTTCACACCCTTGAATAGACTACAGACCATTTCACCACCATGCAGTCAACTCCAGCATGAGGCAGTCATTGAACACATTTGAGGTGATTCAGATGGACCCCCAAATCTCTTCTCTTCCCCAGGATAACTTATCCAAGTGGGAAAAAGTTTACAGATCCTCCTCTTCACAGGTAGTGATTCTCTGAAGGTCCTAGCTCCTGAGCCTAGGGTGGCCCTTTCCCCTCCCCATCCACACCCTTGCACTTACACCCTGGAGCTTCCTTCCCCCGCTGCCACCTCAGTGGCAATAAAAACAGTCATTGGATGGTGGGAGGGAATGAGCTGCCTCCCAGAAGCCATGAGCTTGAAGTCTGACGTTCACCAGAAGGCCCCACTGTGAGGTCCTGGTGGGTGCAGGGTATTGACCACTCCTGTGGACTCAGGCCCTCCCATCACTTCGTTAATACTCTCCTCTCTTCACTCTCATGGGGTTTTTGATAACTAGAACTTCTTAACCGAATGTCGTCTAAGTTTTCAACCTTTTCTTTATGGTTAGTGCTACATTTATCCTTTAAAAAAAATCCTTACCTATCCCTGAATCAAGAAGGTATTTTGATTGTGGTGTATAGTGTAAGACAGGAACCAGTTTAATTTTATTCACATGGACAACCAGTCGGCTCAGCACTGTTCATTGAAATGACTGTCCCTTCCTCACTGCACTGTAGTGGCAGCTTTATCGACTATCCATACAAGGGGGGGATCCAAAAACCCCCGAAATTACCTTCTGGAGGGCGGACCCCTTGCAGTACAGGCTTCCCCCACTAGGGAGTGTTCCAGGAACCCATCTGCATCAGAGCTGGCATTGTTCTGAGAGGCTGCATTGGGCTTCAGTGGATCTTTTTTTTTTTTAACTCTTCCAATGTGTTTGCTCATGTCATGATGGGTGATTTATGAGCACACCTGCCCACGCCGCACTGAGTGTTCAGCAGTGTTTGACCAAAAACGGCATGACCCCTGTGCCCCACCCTTTCTATTCACCCAACCTCACCCCAAGCAACTTTTCCCCCTCTGGATGAAAAAGGTCCTCAAAGGGAGACCTCTTGCCAATGTGGAAGAGATGAAACAAAAAATGACAGAGCACCAAAAGGCATCAAAATCAATGAAGTCAAAGCTGTTTTGAGCACTGGAAAAAACGTCTCGACAGGTGTATTACATCAAATGGAGAGTACTTTGAAGGTGACTGGAGTTTGAACATGTAAGAATAAATACGCATTTTTAATGAATAAATTCCGGTTGGGGGGGTAACCCTCGTATTATGTAAGGGCCTGTTCTGAATTCTGTATTCTGACCCATTGGTCTTTTTGTCTGGCTTTATACCAATACCACACTATCGTAATTACTCTCAGTAGGCTTCGATACCCAGTACAGCCAGTAACCCAACTTAGTTACCTGTGACTCTCCTGGCTATGTTTAGTCCTTAGCATTTCCATATAAATTTTATAATCAATTTATTAATTTCTGTATTTTTAAGAACCTACTGAATTTTCTTTGGGATTGCATTAAATTCATCTACCAACAAATGGAGAATTGACACCTTGGATATATTGAGTATTTCAGTGTATGGATATTTACACCTTTTTAAACTTTCTTAATAGGATTTTTATAGCCCTCTGGATGTCTTACACATCCTTCATTTACTCCTCAGTATTTGATTATTTTATGCTATAATAAATATGTCATTTTCTTAATCTCAGCTCCTGTTTGTTGTGGGCAGATAGAAATGCTGTAGGTTTTTGTTCAATAACCTTGTCCCCAGCAACCTTACTTAGCTCACTTATAGTAATACTTTACACACAAGTTATCTTGAATTTTCTTAAATGCATAATTATATCATCTGCAGAAGGCAGTTTAATTTCTTCATTTCCAGTCTTTTTCTCTTTTGTTTTCTTGCCTAAATACTTTGTTTGAAATCTCCGCTAAAATGTGGAATAAAAGTTGTGCTAATAGACATCTTTGTTTTGTTCCTGATGATGGAAGGCGAACTTGGAACATTTCACTGTTAAGTGTTTGTTTCATTTTATAGATAACCTTCTATTCTTAATTTGCTTTAAAAACTTTAAAATTAGCCCTGGCTGATGTAGCTCAGTGGAGTGAGTGTGGGTTGCAAACCAAAGTGTTGCAGGTTTGATTCCCAGTCAGGGCACATGCCTGGGTTGCAGGCCATGGCCCCCAGCAACCACACGTTGATGTTTCTCTCTCTCTCTCTTTCTCCCTCCCTTCCCTCTCTAAAAATAAATAAATAAAATCTTTAAAAAAAACTTTAAAATTATAAACAGATGCCAGATTTTATGAAGTGCTTTTCTGTGTGTTGAGATAAGCATGTGACTTTCTTCACTATTTTGTTAATGTGCTAAATTACTTTCATTCTATGTCTAATGTTAAACCATTGCATTAACTGTCTAATTGCATTTAATGGTGAACTCCTATGTACTGTTTGCCCAGGGCAGACCGATTGCTCACATGTAGCCCTGCTTCCCATGCCCCTCTTTCTCTCTCCCTTTACACTGCTTTCCCAAAGGACCCACTGGCACCTTCCCTGCTTCTCCTCAAGAAGCTAGGCTTTTGAGAAACAAAATTCAGAGAACTACAGGTCACCTCGGTACTTCACCCTGCCATGTCATCTTCTCCTACCTTCTTGGAGTAGGGCAGGGAAAAACACAAGGACAAACAGTCAATCTCTCACCAAGTTGTTCTACCCCACTCTAACTGTCTCTTCCTAGCTGGGCTCTTAGCTCTGGGTCCCCCTCATGGGCAGTCTGTCCAGGAGCCCCTGCCTCCACTCCCTGGAGAAGACGGTGTGCAAACCTCCCCCCTTGCCTCAGCCTTGCGGGGGAGCACAGAGTGGCAGCCCCCAAGGGGGCAGGGAGCTTCTGGGTTTAGAGCTGCAGGAACCGACTGTGAGAATGGGTGCAGGGTGTGGTTCCGAGTACACAGACCCTGCTAGAGACAGGATGGAAGAGACTGCATGGCTCTAAAGATGTAGAAGAGGATGCTCAGCAGGGCAGTAACAGAAACAAGACCATTTTAATTTTATTCTTTGAGAAAAAAGGAGCCAAGTGTTTAAAAGGAGAAGGAAAAAACACCATCAAGTAACAGATCTGCTGCTCCTTGGGGCCCAGCATCCTTGCATCTTGGTTCTCCAAACACTTTCCTTCCGCATCGCCTGCCAGCCTGGGAATGAAAGCTGCTCCTGATGCACCCTTGGCTGGGCAGTGGGCCCCTCAGGCTAGGTTGCCAGGGCTCCAGGGCTGAGTTGAGGGAAGCTGCTGAGCTGCCGAGAGAGGGGAGGTAGGGATGTCTCCCCATGGCAGGCTTGTAAAGGGCTGGCTATCTGGCACTGTGGCCAAGGGCCACTCCAGAGCGGGGTAGCAATCCTGTGAGTCCAGTTCCTGATGGCCTGTCTTGGGATAGGATGTCATCAAAAAAGCCCTCTGACCTGGGTCCCTGCTTCTGCTGCCTATGTTGAGTTTCACCCACCTGGGAGCCTCCCCACATCCTCCCCTTGCCCACTCACCCAGAGCATGAGTCCACCTTCAGGTGGGTGGGGGAGGGTCCGACCACTTTTGGGTTGGCATCAGCTCAAGCCCAGACAGCTTTGGCTTCTGTGGTGAAAGCTGGTTTGTCTGGGCTGCTCCCCAGGCCCTTTTTGGAGCTGCGCCCAGAGGGCCACCCTGCCAAGACAAATTGTGGCTGTTGGGTAGCATGTAGTGGGGCAGCTGCTGAGCAGGCCCAAATTGGCAGATCTGTCGATGGTGTTCCCGCTGTGGGCTCCACAGCACGGGGACCTACAGGGCCCCCGGGGGCAGGCCAGGCCAGGAGCAAGTACCAAGAGACCACGGGGCATCTCTCTGCTCCTGCTGAGTGAGACAGAAACATCCTCTCTTGATCTCACCTGAAAATCAAAAACCCCTAATCTAGCCTCAAGATTCACAGAATTCTTCCAATCCCACATCCTTGGGGGTGCAGCTCAGTAGCAGAAGGCCAGGGAGAGGGGACTGTGGAAGTATACACCTGTGTGTGTGCATATGTTGGGGTCGGGAGGTGCTGCCAGAGCAGAAGAAAGAGCCCCAGCGAGAGGCTTCTTTCCTGAACAGTGCAGTATGAGAGGGCTCCACTGCCGTGAGCTCCCTGGTTTCTTTGGCCTTGCCACAATCCCATTCCATTAGGTGGGACTCCCTGGCTGCAGAACCTGAAGTGGGTATTAGGGTGCCTGTGGAAGTGCTCCCTGGAAGAAGAGGAGTGAGAGAGGCAGGACAAGGCAGGGGTAAGAGCTAAGCAAGAATGTGGTCTCCGAAGGAATCTAGCATGATTCCCTACCCCCCAGCCCACCAGGGTCTGGAGCATGAAGTACACCGCAGTTGGACCTTCTGTGTGGCAAGGAGACAGCTATAACACCCCTGCTCCAGTCACTGGCTGCAGGCTGCAGGGTGGGGTGGAGCACGGAACCTGAGTCAGGCAGCTCCCGTTTGGCCAAGAGCAGTACCTGGGGGAAGCAGGTAGTTGTGAGTTGTTAGCAACCAACACTTCCCACAGTTAGGGGGTGGGTGCACAAGCTGGTAAGGATAATCCAGATAGGATACCAAGGACCTCCAATACAGCCATCGACCTGGTACCTTCAAGAGTAGGAGCTATGTCTTTGTTTATGACATCAAAACTTCTTGGGTGGCAAGGACTCCCCTTCTTTATACTCCACTCCCATTTATGGGAGTGTCCTAAGCCATTGACAAACAAAGGGCAGGAATCCACCAGGGAGACGAGATGAGATGAGGCTCAGCAGAACTCTGCAGCAGAGGTGAACCCATACAGCCAGCGGAACAGCTGACTCAGTAGTGGTCACTCACTGGGAGGGCAGTGGGTGGTGTTTACATTGGCTCTGCCAACCTGGGGCTCTCCGGCCATTGTCAGAGATGTCTCTGAAAGCTGACCCAACCTCTTTTTACCATTATTATTATTTTTTAATCCTCACCTGAGGGTATGTATATTGATTTTACACAGAGAAGAAGAGAGGGAGAGAAACATCCATGTGAGAGAGAAGCATCAATTGGTTGCCTCCCATATGTATCCCAACTGGGGATCAAACCCGAAACCTGGTTATGTGCCCTGACTGGAATCGAACCCACAATCTTTTGGTGTACAGGACGATGCTCCTACCAACTGAGTCACCCAGCCAGGGCGACCCATCCTGGTATGCTTGTGGTCTTCCCCCTCCCCAACCCTCCTACACAAGTTGGGCCCCACTACCTTTCCCTTCTCCCTCCCAGATCAAGTGACCCTCAGCCAGTCCCCTAGGTAGGGGGAAGGGTGGCAGTCTTGCTGTCTCTCTAGTCTCTTTCCAAGAGGATTTCTTGGCATCAACTCCTGCTTCCCTCAGGCTTTCCCTTTTGATTCTCAAATGCCAATTTCCAAAGCAAAACAAAAAATACTGAGCCTGCTCTGTTTCTCCCTCTGAATTTCTGGGACAGCTGTCTTGATTCTACTTTGGGCAATGTGAACACTACTGACTAGGTAGAGAGAAGAGCCCATAAACGGGAAAAGAGAGGAGGAGGGAGGTGCAAGAGGAGGTGATACAGGGTCCAGAGAGTAAAGCCAGCAGGGGGCTCCTGGAGGAGGCTGCTCTGGGAAGGGGCAGTCAGGGGGAAGCTAATGGGAGGAAGGATTAGGAAAACATAAAGGATGTGGAAAGCACTCTATGCACCAAAAAAAAAAAAACATATAAAACAAAAAAGCAGCAGAGATGTCTACTTTGGAGAGAATGGAGTAGATGTCCATCCCTGTTCCCTCACTAAGTACAACTGAAAACCCTGGACGTTATGGGGAAAACAGTGTAAGGAATGCTCTGAAAGGCAGAGAAAAGGAGGCAGACTATTTGGGGAACTCAGTATCTGAGGAAAGACTCCACAGTGAGTTCTCTGGGGTGGGTTGTTTGTTTGTTTGTTTGTTTGGAGTTGTTATTTTGCCTCGTATATTCCAGATCTGGAACTGTAGAAGCTGGAAGTCCAGAAATGCCAATGTTGTGCGAGCAACAACAAAAAGTTCCACTCCCCCTCCGCCCCTCAAACGTGCTCTTTCTAGCCAAGGGGCAAAGAACGGAGTGATTTGATGAGACAGAAGCTTTTAGACAAAATATTTCTACTCCAGCTCTGGCCAGTAGCTCAGCTGGTTAGAGTGCCATCCAGATATGCCAGGTTGCAGGTTTGATCCCTGGTCAGGGCACATACAAGTGTCAACCAGTGAATGCATAAGTAAATGGAACAACAAATCAGTGCTTCCCTTTCTCTCTTTCTCTCTCTTTCTGTCTCTCCCCCCACCCTTTCTCTCTCTCTCTCAAATCAATTAAAAAGATATTTCTACTGTGGCCAAACCTCTGAACTAATTGTGGCCCCACCTACACCCACACCAGCAAGAGCCCAGTGAGGAGTCTCAAAGCTTACCCTTCCATGCTGCAGTGCGTTGCCCCAGTAACCCCTCCAGAGTGATGTTCAGGAAGCCCAGGTGGGGAGCTGAGACTAAAGCTCATCCCCAGCAGCTAATAATAAGGCTCCCCCACCCCACCCATGTGTTCTCACTGGCTCCTCAGTGAAAACCACGTGGGGAACCTGGATTTCTGCCCCACTCAGCAGGAGCGGGGTAACTCACCCACTATCCCAGGCTGGGATAGTGTCACAGGAAGCCTAATGGAAAGTCAGGACTTTCACCAGGGCCCAGAGGTGAAAGGCTACCCCAACCCGAGGTGTCAGTGGAGATGACACTTGGAGCCAGACCTCCACCGCTGCCCATCAGCAAAAAAGGAGCAGCCCCCACATGCACACGCACACACCCACCCTGTCCCTGGTCCCACCAAAGGACCAAATTTCAAGGACCTTTTGAAGTAGATCAAATGCCACTGTGGATGTTTTCGGGCAGGACCAATGACCTACAGGGAAAAAGACATTTGTAACGTCAAAGCTCTAAGAAGCCAGTGGAGATGGATCACCACACTGGATATACTCCCCCAATTCTTTCTGCACACAGACTTTAGTAAGTGACAGTGTGACATCAAATTGTGTGCCTGTGGGCTTTATTTCCTTCGCACTGCTTTCACAGACTTGGGGGCATTTACCCTGAGCCTTATCTCTCGCTGGCTGAAACCACCTTTGTCTTTCTCTCCACGGATCTCAAATAGCTTTCATCCCAAGCATATGCTAGTACATATGGTGTCTCTGTACAAATTAGAAAAAGATGTCCCCTCCTCAAGTTAAAAAGGTGTTACATGTTTCTTAGCAATAATAATTAAGACAAACTGAAACGCCTGCCCCGCCCCCTCCCCGCCAAAAGCCGAGAGCCTATGGCGTCACCTGGCATAGACACCGGAGCAGTATTCCTAAGTGACGGATGTGCTGTCTCCAGAATCCAAGGAGTCCACCAGGCACTGTGCTTTCTTCTTTGAAGTGACGCATGCAAGACGAAGGAATTAGTTTGTTACTTTGGAGGAGATATCCCGGCATGCCCTTGGTTAAGGGACCCCGTAAAACTCTACTGAAGCGGCAGTTCCCTGAATCTTCAGAGGGTTTCCCCCAGCATTTGGAGGGCAGATGTCTTACCCAGCGTGACAGCCCTGTCAGGCCCCTGCTGCCCTGTGAGCATGATGTCAGTGGGATAAGCGGCCATCGTAGTGGACTGCACGATATACAGACGATGCAGGTACCTTCAAACTATCTTATGGCAGCTGGGAAAGTCAACATAGCCCTACAGCAACACTCTAAGCAAATATTTGTGTCCATTCTACATGAAAAAGAACTGATTCTGATCCTCTTTTCTAATCGAAATGGATTCTAACATAGAACTCAACATATTAACAACTAAAAAAGAAGAAATATGTCATCATTTCAATAGATTCAGAAAAAGCACCTGACAAAATCTAACATTCATTCCTAATAAAAATATTCAGTAAAATAGAATTAGAAGGGAACCTTCTTAACATGATAAAAGGCAGCTGTAAAAACCTAACAGCTAGCATCAAATGAATATCTTCCTCTTAAAAGTAGGAATGAGACAAGAATGTCCACTTTCACCACTTCTGTGTGGGGTTTCCTGTGCTTCTTTGATCTGGAAATTTATGTCTTTAACCAAATTTGGGAAGTTTTTCACCACTGCTTTTTTTTTAAGAAATTATTACATATTAACCATTTTTATTAATTCTTTTTTTGCGATTTTATTTATTTATTTTTAGAGAGAAGGAAGGGAGGGAGCGAGAGAGAGAGAAACATCAATGTGCGGTTGCTGGGGGTTATGGCCTGCAACCCAGGAATGTACCCTGGCTGGAAATCGAACCTGGGACACTTTGGTTCCCAGCCCGCGCTCAATCCACTGAGCTACGCCAGCTAGGGCTCACTACTGCTTCTTAATTTGTATTTACTATATTACTGGAAGTCCTGACAAGTTCACTAAGACAAGAAGAGAAAGAAATAAAACTATCCCTGTTCACAGATGACGTGATCATCTATGCAGAAAGCCTTACAAGATCTATTTTTTAAATTTTTTAAATTTGTTTTCAGAGAGAGGGGAAGGGAGGGAGGAAGTGATGGGGAGGAACACTGGTGTGAGAGAGAAGCATAGACTGGTGGCCTCCCATCTGCACCAGGACTGAGGACCACACCTGCAACCTAGGTATGGGCCCTGAGCAGGAAGGGAATCTGGTGACCTCTCAGTTTGCGAGAGGACGCCCAAGCCACTGAGCCACACCAGCCAGGGCCGAGTTTATTTTTTAAAAAGCTCATAGAACTATCTTAGCCATATGGCTCAGTTAGTTGGAGCATTACCTCTTCTTAACCTAAAGGTTGTAGGTACAAAAGGTTGTCAGGGCCCATACCTGGGTTGTAGGTTTGAACCTCAGTTCTGGTGCAGAGGGGAGGCGACTGATGGGTGCTTCTCTCTTACATTGAGCCTCCCTCCCTTCCTCTCTCTAGAAGCAGTGAAAAAAATGATGTCCTCGGGTGAAGGAAAAAAAAAAGTTCCTAGAACTAACAAGCACCTTTAGCAAGGTCACAAGATTTGACCAATAAACCAATATACAAATATCAATCACATTTCAATATATTAACCTTGAACAACTGAAAAATCAAATTTTTGAAGATATTACTTGGCTAAGGCTGTCGAAGGCAGGATGGCTAAAACAAAAGAAGTTTATTTTCCCACAATTCTGTCTGTAAAGTCCAAGATCGAGATGTTTGAAGATGTGGTTTCTCCTGACACATCTCTCCTTGGTTTGCTGGTGGCCGTCTTTCCACTGCGTCTTCACGTGGCCTCTTCTCTGTGCATGCATATCCCTGGAGCCTCTCCCTCTTCTTATAAGGACATCAGTCATATTAGAGTAGGACCCACCCATCTGACCTCATGTGACCTCAATTACTTCTTTAAAGCCTCTATCTCTACACAGAGAATATAGTTAATAATATTGTAATGACTATGTGTGATATCAAGGGGGTGCTAGACTTATTGGGGGACCACTTTGTAAGTTATATAAATGTCTAACCACTGTGCTGTACACCTGAAACTAATATAATATTGCATGTAAATTATAATTAAGGAGTTAAAAATATTTTAAGGCTCTCTCTCTATACAGGCACATTCCAAAGTTCTTGGGGTTAGGACCTTAACATAGGAATTTTTTTAGGGGGACACAATTCAGTTCACACAGTACCATTTATAATAACTCAAAAAATGAAATACTTAGATATAAATTTAACAAAATATATGCAGAATCTGTATGCTAGAAGTAACAACATGCTAATGAAAGTGATCAAAGAAAACCTAATAAAAGGAAAAACATACTGTTTCCACAGACTGAGGGACATAATACATTTAAGATGTCAATTCTCCCCCAAAGTGACCTATAAATATAATGCAATTCCTATCAAAATCCCAGCAGGATTCTTTGTAGATGTAGACAAGCTAAATCTAAAATGTACAGAGAAAAGTTTTTTAAAAACTAGTTCCTGGCTGATGTAGCTCAGTGGATTGAGTGCTGGCCTTCAAGCTGAAGAGTCGCCGGTTCAATTCCCAGTCAGGGCACATACCTGGGTTGCAAGCTAGGTCTCCAGTAGGGGGTGTGCGAGAGGCAACCACACATTGATGTTTCTCTCCCTCTCTTTGTCCCTCCCTTCCCCTCTGTATAAAAATAAATAAATAAATTTTTAAAAAATTCATTTAAAAAAAATAAAAACCTAGAATAGCCAAAACAATTTTGAAAAAAAAAAAAAAGAAGAAGAAAAACACAAAGATGAAGGATTCACACTGGTCAATTTTTGAAGGTTTTTTTAGTGTTTTCTTTTTTATTGTAGTAAAATACACCTTTGTAAGCATTTTCAAGTGTACAGTTCATGATATTAAGTACATTCACAATGTTGTAAATGCTGGAAGTACTATTTCTAGAACTTTTTAATCATCCCAAACAGAAACATTGTACCCATTAAATAATAACTCCCCACTCCCCTCCCTTAGTCTCTCATAACCTCTATTCTACTTTCTGTCTCTATGAATGTACCTTTCTTCAGTATCTAATATAAGTGTAACCATATAATGTTTATATTTTTGTATCTGGCTTATTTTACTTTTTAAATGTATTTTATTGATTATGATATTACAGCTTTCCCAGTTTTTCCCCCTTTGGTACCCCCATTCTTTCCAGCAATCCACCCCTGCCTTAGTTCATGTCCATGGGTCATGAATATAAGATTTTTGGCTATTCCACTTCCTATACTGTTCCTAACATCCCCCTGTCTATTCCATACCTACCAATTATTCTTCTTAATCCCTGAATCATTTCCCACATTTTCACCCCCCCAGGTGATAACCTTCCATGTGATCTCCATCTCTGTGATTCTGTTCCTGTTCTGCTTGTTTGCTCAGTTTGTTTTTTTAGATTCAGTTGTTGATAGTTCTGAATTTGTTGCCATTTTAACGTTCATAGTTTTGATCTTTTTTTCTTGTGTAGTTTTCTTTAACATTTCATATAATACCAGCTTTGTGATGGTGAACTCCTTTAGATTTACCTCATCTGGGAAGCATTTTATCTGCCCTTCCATTCTAAATGATAGCTTTGCTGGATAGAGTAATCTGGGTTGTAGGTCCTTGTTTTTCATCACTTTGAATACTTCTTGCCAGTTCCTTCTTGCCTGCAAAATTTCTTTTGAGAAATCAGCTGATAGTCTTAAGGGAACTCCTTTATATGTAACTCTCTGCTTTTCTCTGGCTGCTTTTAAGATTCTCTTTATCTTTAACCCTAGGCATTTTAATTATGATGTGTCTTTGTGTGGTCCTCTTTGGGTCCAACTTGTTATAGACTCTCTGTGCTTCCTGGACTTGGATGTCTATTTCCTTCACCAAATTAGGGAAGTTTTCTTTCATTATTTTTTCAAATAAGTTTTTAGTTTCTTGCTCTTCCTCTTCTCTTTGTGGCACCCCTATGATTCAGAAGTTGGTACCTTTGGAGATGTCCCAGAGGCTCCTTATTCTATCCTCATTTGTTTTTAATTCCTTTTTCTTCTTGCTGTCCTGATTGAATGCTTTTTTCTTCCTTGTGTTCCAAATCATTGATTTGATTCTCGGCTTCATCCCCTCCACTGTTGGTTCCCTGCAGATTTTTCTTTATTTTACTTAATGCAAACTTGATTTCTGCCTGGGTCTTTTTTATGCTGTTGTAGTACCCAATGAGTTCTTTGATCATCCTGGTAACCAGTGTTTTGAACTCTGCATCTGATAGGTTGCTTATCACCATTTTTTAAATTTCTTTTTCTGGGGTTTTGTTCTGTTCTTTCATTTAAGCTATATTTTTTTGTCTCTTCAATTTGGCAGCATCCCTCTGTTTGTTTCTGTGTATCAGGGAGAGGTGCTTTAATGCCCTAGCATGGCCTATTGTAGAAAAGGCATCTATAAATAATGTGGAGTGGAGCCTTAAGTAACTGCCATGGGGGAACAACTCATTTCACCACCTTGTGGTTTTGTGTGGGGCAGAGCCTGGAGAGAGGACAGTGCTGCTGCCTGGCCTCTGGAGTTTTTTCCAAGAGGAATTTGTCCCCCAGCACTCACCCTGTTGCCAGTCACTTCACTTTCTCCCCATAGGCCACCTGTGCCCTTCCAGCTGTTGCCCTGGTGCTGAATCCCAGAGGCAGTGGGTCTGCGTAAGTCCTGAGACCTTTGTGGGCCCTTTAAAAGGAGTCTCCTGAGACTCCTGCAGTTCCTTCACCCAACCCAACCCCCACTGATTTTTACAGCCAGAAGTTATGGGGATTTACCTTCCTGGTGCTGGAGCCCTGGGCTGTATAGTCTGGTCTGAGGCTGGGATCACTCACTCCCAAGGTATCCCTCCCAGTTTTTATCTACTACATGTGAATGTGGGACCACCATATCACTGCCTCTTTGTGTCTCCACCTCTCCTACCCACTGGGATAAGTGTGGCTTCTTTAAATCCTTGGTTGTCTGACTTCCATACAGCTTAATTTCTGATGAATCTGGGTGATACTTGTTTTGTAGTCTATTTATAATTTTAGCTGTAGTTGTGTGAGAAAGCAAAGCATGTTTACCTATGTCTCTATCTTGACTGGAAATCAGTCCATACTCCAGAATATTTTCTTTTTTGCTAACTAGTTTTATCTTTACTGGAGCTGATATCAGAATTTTATCCCTTTTCATAGTTGATTAATATTCTATTTATGTGCATACTACATTTTGTTTATTAACTCAGTTTTTGATAAGCACATGAGTTGTGTCTACCTTTTGGCTACTATGAATAATGCTTCTATGAACATTGGTATGCAAGTATCTGAGTTCCTGCTTAAAACTTTTAGGGTATATACCTGAGGGTGAAATTGTGGGTTATTTGGTAATTCATATGTTTAACTTTTTGAGGAACCACTAAAACTCTTCAATAGCAACTGAAACATTTTACATTCTCACTGACAATACACAGGGTTCCAATTTTTCCACATTAGTGCCAATATTTGTTATATTCCATTTTATTGGTAATAGCCATCCTAATGGGTATGAAATGCTATCTCATTGTGGCCTTTGATGTGGGCTTCACTAATGACTAATGGCATTGAGCAGCTTTTCATGTACTTATTGGCCATTTGTTTATCTTCTTTGGAGAAATGTGTTCAAGTCCTTTGCCTGTTTTTTAATTGGTTTACTTTGTTATTGTTGAATTATAGGTGTTTTTATGTATTGTGGATACTTACATTTCTGTAAACATTTTCTCCCATTCTGTGTATTGTTTTTTCACTCTCTTGTAGTAGTCTATGATGCTAAAACGTTTTTAACTTTGATGAAGTCTAATCCATCTATTTTGTCTTTTGTCACCTGTGCTTTTGCTGTCATATTCAAGAAATCATCAACAAATTCAATGTCATGAAGATTCCCCATATTTTCTTCTAGGAATTTTATAGTTTTAACTCGTAAGTTTAGATTTTGATGCATTTCTTAGTTAAATTCTGTACAAGGGTCCATTCTTTTGCATGTGCACACTAGCCAACTCTGAATTGTGCCATAAAGCCACAGTCATCAAGACAGTGTGATGCGGGTGACAGGACAGATGCATACCAGTGCCACAGACGACAGCTTCCAGAAACAGACCCATGCAGACGGCATTTCAATGGAAAAAGGGCAGGTTTTCAACAGAAGGTGCTGGAAACACTGGAACTTTGTATGCAAACAAATAAATAAACAGACCTTTATTTACATCTCACATATATAAAAACTAACTTAAAGGGTTGATAAATCTAAATGTAATATGCAAAACTATAAAACTCTTAGAATAAAACATAGGAGAAAGTATTCACGATTTTTGGTTAATCAAAGAGTTCTCAAATAGGACACAAAAAGTACCATCTATGAAAGAAAAAATGATAAATTGAACTATATCAAAATTTAAAACTTCTGCTCTGCAAAGAACACTTTTTAAAAGAATAAAAACATAAGGCACCATTGGAAAAAATATTTGCAAAGCACATATCAGACAAAGGACTTGCATCAAATTCTCAAAACTCAAAAATAAGAAAGCAAACTACCCACTTCTTTTTTTTAAAGATGTCACTCATTTAGTTTTAGAAAAGGGGCAGGAGAGAGAGAAGGAGAGAAACATCAGTCAGATTCACCCCAACTGGGGACCGAACCCTGAACCCAGGCATGTGCTCTGATGGGGAATTGAACCAGCGACCTTTTGGTTTGCGGGATGATGCCCAGCCCACTGAGCCACACCAGTCAGATCCCAAATTCTTTTATTGGATGAAAGAACTGTCTTTTTTGTCCTTTGTACATGACATGTCACTTCTCTCTCTTGCTGCTGTCAGAATCTCTGTGTTTGGCTTTTTGACAATTTGATTCTATGCCTAGATGTGGATTTCTTTGAGTTTGTCCTGCTGAGAATTTACTGAGCGAATGCAGAAACACTGAACCAGACAAGAGGTTCATGGCTGTCTACAGCTGGGACGAGAGGAGAGTCTGAAGATAAGCGACAGCACAGGAGGGCTCTTCATGTGTGTGTCTGTGGTGGTGGTCACAGGAACCATATGTGGGACTCACTGAGGTGTGCATCAAAAAAACTGGATTTTATCATATGTAATTTTTTATAAATGAAAACAAATAATTTTTGAGTGCATAAAATGTTCACAGAAAGTTCAAGATATATTTTTAAGTGGACACCAACGCACTCCCATCAAGTAAAGGAACAGTGTATTGCTAGCACTCTGGAAATGCCCCACATCCCCTTCCCCGATTGTTTCCCATGGCTCCCCCAGAATAAATCACTATCCCGACTTTTATCATAATCATGTTCTTGATTTCCTTTATCACTCATACATCCATTAACAATATAAACCAATTTTTCTATTGTTTTTATTTCACTCAAAATTGTCTTCATGAGTTATTATTCATGTTGTGTGTTTAGTGATTGTTTTCATTCCTGTGTACAATTCCATTGCGTAAGTGTACCGTGGGTCATTCTACATTCCACTCCTGACTGTCATTCGGGCTGATTCCAATTTGAGTCCATTACAAAGAAGTCTGCTATAAGCATTTATTTACATGAATCTCTTTGCCCAGGTGTAGAGCTTCTCTATCGTATGCATTGTACACAGGGACGTCATTGTACGTTCAGTTTTACCAGAATATGCTGGAGTATTCTTCATCTTGTCACAAATGACAAGTGGGATGCAAAGGCAAGCGGCTCTCATGACACATGGCATGGACACAGTTATTTGGAATTTATTGGAGGAAACGTCCAGGCAAAGACTTGGGAGAGAACATATATTGCCCCAGAGGCCTTTATCTTAAAGGTGCGTTGCTAGGCCAGGCAGGGCTGACCTCACTGTTCAAAGAGCTCCACGAGAAGAGCCCCATTCTCATTCTACTTTACACACTCATCAGGAAAGTAGGAAGGACATGGGAACCTCTTGGCAACTATGTAAGAGAGGGAGCTTTCTGGCCAGGGGAATGTCATGTTAGACGTGGAGAAAAGCCAGAGCTTGGAAAATCAGCTGGGGGAGTACACATGCTATTTCAATTATGCTGAACTAGCTGATTCTAAGCTACCCAAGGAACAAACCAGGGCGTGTTCAGTTATATCATTATATAACGATGTCCCTTTCTGTCTCTGGTAATTCTTTGACCTGAAGTCAGCATTATTTGATATTAAGATAGCCACTCCTGCTTGCCATTATTGTCTGCATGAAAAATTTTTCATTCTTACTTTCAAGGTGCCTATATCTCTCCATATAAAGTGAGTTTACGTATCTTCAGTAATATATACTCAGGCCATGTCTTTTCATTCATTCTATGCACTTATGTGCATTTTCACTATGTACATTAAACTCTGATGAATAAAAACAAATCCTTTTTTTAGAAAAATCGATGCTGTAAGAGGAGTTGGAGATGGGGAGAAAAGGAGTAGGGAGATGTGGCCCTAAGTCCCTTTGTGGTGATCTCAGATTGAAACTTTGAGGGGCAGAGACACGCCAAGAAACAGACAGTGCAACAGCCCAGCACTGGGCAGAGCTTACGTAACAATAAGTTACATGGATGTCTTTGCACTATTTTTTACCTCTTATATTTGCCCCATTCCTGCCCTTGCAAGCTCTCCTCTGAGTTGGGGGGGGGGGGGCAGGAAGCCTGGAGACTACATTTCATGGCTTCCTTGCAAGCTAGGTTACAGTTATATGTTGCCAGTGGACATTACCGTTTGGAGATTAGAAAGGCGGAGGAAATTATTCTGTTTCTGGCTCTAGCCACGGCAGGCAACTGCAGTGGCTGTAGGTGGCCCCAGCTCCTTGTGGGCTCGAGCACCAACACCAGCCAAACACTGGCTCATCAACGCCCAACCACCGGTGTCCCCAGCTTCCTGAGTTCCAGGTAAAATTCCCTTCTCCTCCACCTTTTCTCATCCAACTCTTCCAACATCTTGATATCCAGTTTCCAGCGTTTCCACAGACTGACTCATGACATTCTGAAGGAAGCTAACCAGATCCCGCCATTTTTACCAACTCTTTCCAAAAATGGCTGGTGAAGGAAATCCAGATGCTCAGCTTTTCTGTCTTTGGTTATGTCCTCCTTGGAGGTGTCCCTGTCCGTACCCCCACACTTGGCCCACCTCTCATCTAAACTCCTAGAACCATCACCTGTACCGCATCCTTGACCATTCGAGTCCCCGTTGATCTGGTGCTGTATGTCATGCATCTGTAACTCCTGTCTGCGCTGCCACAGCAACCAGCCCCTACCTTGGCACACCTCACACTGGACTCAACTGTCCCCTCTTGACTGGGAGCCCCAGTGGTGTGAGCACTGTTTATTCTTGTCACCTTGCATACTTGGCACTGAGCAGGTGCTTCCAGAATGTTCGACAGCACTGCGTGATATGTTGATGAGTAGCTCTAATGAGCCCTAAGCTAAAAAAGAATGCAGGTGGGGTTGTCTTTCCACAGTATCTCTCCAGAAGTCAGCTGATGAGAGTATGCAAGTCTGTGCAGAACGGAATCTACGATTGGGGAGGAGGAAGCTGAGGCCCAGCCCAGGGAGAGGATCTGGGACAGAGTTCACAGGAAGACTGGCTGCGGTGCCAAGTAGCTTTAATGAGCCTGAGCACCTCTTCCCCCACTTTTCCCTCCCTCCCCTCTTAGTCCCCCTCCTTCAGTTCTGGACAGGTCCAGCCTGCCCAAGGCTCTGGAGCTCTTCAGCCGGAGGTGTTAATCCTTACGTCCCCTTAGCCGCTCCAGCCGCCTCCGGAGGTCTGGGGGCACCTTAGCCCCAGCGGCCAGCAGCTCTCGCAGTCTCTGTTTGGGAGTCTTGGTGAGGTGAAAATTGCAGGGGACAGGGCCCTCTTCAAAGGTGACCCGGCAGCTCCGTGTCACTGAGTGGTAACCTTCAGCACTGGCAGTCACCATGTAGTCCCCTGGGGTCAGCAGGCGCCAGTAATCCCCACCCCTCGCTGAGAGGAGTAAAGAGCAAGATCAGGGCCCGATGATCTGCAGCTTCTGGCCCAACCTAAAGCCCTCCCGCACCTCCACCCTCCCCTGCCAGCCACACACACCAGTTGTTACATCATGGTTAATCCCATCCACAGCAATGACAGCGTCAGCAATCCCGAGCTCCGTGTCCTTGTCCCGCACAACTCCCGCAATGCCCAGGCGCACCTGTGTGGGGAAAGGTTATCAAACCCTTTCCTTTCTGCATGAGACCTTGACCTTCAGTTCATTTTCTGGCTTTGTTCCCCTGCAAACTTGATAAAGCTGGTAGGTCTACTAAGTTCCCAGGTGACAATACTTGGGTACAAGTGTCTCCTGTTGATAAGCTGCATCAGGACTGAGAGAACTATAAATACCTGGTAGGAAGGCTTCCCCAAGTTCAATGACCCTTGTTACCGGTTTGTCACTTTGGAACCCTTGGAAGTTATATTCATGGGGTCATCGCAACGGACATGAGTTCCTGTGGAGTGTGGCGCATCTACACCATGGCGCTTGCCTATTGTGAGTCATTTCTGAGGACAGCCCTCCTGAGAACAGCCTCGGGGTGACTCAGAAACACAGCTGAGAGTGCTACAGGGTCTACTTCTACTGGCTAGCAGCGTCTGCTGCTACCCTGCTGATAAACTGGGCTTCCTGTCCCATAGCCCTCCGAGTCCCTCTATGGCCCGCGGCACCTTGTGAGTCAGAATGCTCAGTGGAACCTTAGATGACCCCATGGTAGAAGCCGCAGCCCAAATGGAGAGCAGGTCAGTCAGGAGCCACAGGGGCAACCTAGGGGTGGGGATTCGGGTCCGACCTGTTCCAGGTAGGTGAGGAGGGCCTCTCTGTTGTTCTCCCACTCCTGGGGCAGCTCGTTCTCGTGGGGGAACTTGTCACAGGACAGTTCCACAGTGATCTCAAAGCAGTTGGTGTGCAGGTAGCTGAAGTCGTTCATGCCTAGGGGAACCACTGACACTGGAGCCCAAGCAGGCAGGGCTGGAGCCTGCCCTCCTGGTACCCTCCTCTGGGAGACACTCCCAGGCGGGAAGTGACACCAGCGCTGTCTGTGACAGCAGTGACAGCAGATTCTATTGGGGTAGGGGACAGGGCTGACTCCACCCCTGAGCACATACTCCCGGGGACCGTGTGCCAGTCGGCCCCATTGATGATGTTGCCGTGTAAGGAGAAGTCCTGGTTGTGGCAGGGTCGGCGGTCCGGGTCCTGCATGGCCCAGTTGCTGCCAGCGTAGACAGTGCTGAGCCAGCGAAACACGACATCATCTGGCGTGGGTGTGAGCTCCTGGGCAGCCCACGGGGTCCGAGTCATGTCGAATGGGTAGGACACCACGAGCTCACCCCCATGGAGGTTGGCGCTCAGCACAAAGGGGATCCGTTCCATCCAGTCAATCACTGCCCGAGTTTCAGGAGCCACCTGGATGGGGGCAGGTCAGGGGATGTGGGAGTGAGAGACAAGGGCCCCCGGGGTGCTCCTCCGCCACTGCCCCCAGAATACTCACAGTGGCATTGGGCAGGGTGTAGTAAGTGGGCAGTGGCAGGTGGTGGTTGGGGACAGTGTTGGGCACAAGCCCGTTGTCCTCTGCTTCCCACAGCAGTGAGTTGAGGTCAGCAAAATTATGGTTAAGGTCAATGGTCTGCTTGTTCCAGCGGCCCTCAGCCCAGCCCACCAGCTCTGAACCCTGCCAGAGAAGGGGCTTGGTCAGCCGATCAGGCTCCAGGCCCCAGGGGAGAAGGAGCAGGGCGGCCCTCGTGCCAGGCAGCTCACCCGGCGGAAGGCCGTCTCATAGCCGTCAGGGTTCATGGAGGGCAGCAGGTGAATGCGTGTCTCCGTGAGCAGCCGGGTCACCCGTGGGTCCCCTCGCAGGAACTCATGGCACAGGAACTGCATCAGCAGCAGGAGCAACTCCCGCCCCAGGGCCTCATTCCCGTGCATGCCCGCCACGTATCGCACCTCAGGCTCTCCTGGGAACACACCAGGGTCACGGCTGGCTCGCCCCCACAGCCCTTCCCTGTGCCTACCTCTCCCACCCCCCCTGCCCGTACCCAGCTCATGCTCCCCAGGATGGTCCGACATTTCCATCACATACAGCTTTAGACCCTGGTAGCTCTTGCCGATGCTGTAGATGCGGGTGATGTTGGGGCACTGCTCGTTCACCTGCTTCATCAGCTGGGGAGGGGAGGAGTGGAGCAGTGTTGTGGGAGGGTCAGACCCCATGTGGCCATGGAAGGACTTACTAAAGCCAGTGGTGGCCCACACAGGTGGGGACACCATGGCATAGTACCAGAGGGGAGCAGCAGAAGATGTGAAGAAAGGCTCAGACAGGGAAAGTGCCATAACAAGGAAAGAAGGGTGAGACAGCGAGGGTGGGAGAGGGGACATGAAGGCAGTCATTGCAGGTCATGCTCTGGTGAGAAGGGGACCTGGGATGGGCAGCTCCTCCCTCCTGGGTCACAGGCATTATGTCTGACCTTCCTCATGGCCTTATAATTATGATGCCGAAAGTCCAGAGGGTTGGAGAATGCCGGTGCCGGATCTGGTATAGGGTGAGTTCATGGTCAAGGGTGAGCTCACAGCGAAGGCTGCACCCTGCCCATCCAGCCCTTGTCCAACTGCCCACCTGAGACCGGGCAGGCCAGGATCTCTGCCCGGAGGCAAGATGCACCTCCTTGGAACCAGGTCTGGGGCAGCAGGCGAATGTAGCGGGCCACCTGGGGCTCAGGCAGCAGGTTCAGCACTGGTGTCTCTGAGTCCGAATTGGCAGGAAATACCTGGGAGTGTCGAGTCCTTTGGTGGGGCTGCCGAAACCTCAGCAACCTGGCCCAGGACCCAGGAAAGGAGCTCAGGCCTCTAAACTCCCCATCCAGCCCACCCTGGCGGACTCAGCCGGAGACTTGCACTTGGTGTCAAACACAGACCCTGGCCCACAGCTCCCGCCGAAGAGCAGCCCTCGGCAGCCATGCTTTTCAGCTGGCTCACAGCTCAGACCAATATGGACATAGGACTCAGGAGCAGCCAATCCGAACACCAGCCAGGACCCCACACTGTAACCAGGTGTATAAAGGGGTCCATGACATGGGGAGGTGAGAGGTGATGCAGGGACCCGAGACCCATTGCTGCACGGGTGTTCCAGCAGAAAGCTGTGGCGCCCACCCCATGGAAGAGTATTTGGGGAGAATGCCAGCGTGTTCCAAAGCAGCCTGCCTGGCACCACCCATCCTGACAACACCCCCTTTCTCCTGGAACGCCCAAGTGGGCATCTGTTCCTTTTCCGCAGAGGAGCCCCGAGCCAGTCCAGCACCCCAACGTGGGCTGGGTGCCCAACTCCCAGCATAAAGGGCCCGAACCACCGTGGCACTACGCACCGCGTCCATCCCACTGCTGCGGTTCCTACTTCCCCACCAGGTCCGACTGTCATTGCTGAATTGGACCTTGTACGAAGTGACCCAGTCGTACCTGGCAGGAGAGGTGGGGAGAGACCCTAGGTAGCCCTCAGGACTCCCAGCCCAGCCCTCCTGAGTCTGCCTGGGGCCAGCCTGCCTCACCTCCAGATAGAGTTCCTGCCCTGAGTGATGACGCCTGAGAAGCGGACGGGGTGCCCAGCATCCACCTGCAGCCAAGGCTCGGCATCCTGCTCTTCGGCGCACCAGGCCCCATCGTACAGATCTCCGTCCTCCAGGCCTGACTGTGGGCACAGGAGGTTGCAGTGAGGCCCAGGTAGGCAGAGCAGGGTAGGCCAGAATTGTGGGGGGCAGCAGGAAGCAAGGTTCTAGGGATTGCCTCGCTCTGAGCCAGGGTGCTGACCTGGATGTTGAGCCGTCCTCGGTGGGGCCCAAGGCCAAAGGACTGACTGCTGGATGCGTCAAGCTGGTTATCTGAAACTCGCAGGGACTCCAGGCCCAAAGGTGGACAGCCTGGGGGCAGGGGTAGAACAGTGTGACACAGGCCAAGAGAGAGATGGCCAGAGCAGGTGGGAAGCTGAGTCTACGCTGGCCCCACTGGGGGTGCGCCTGTGTTTGTGAGGTCAAGTATACACACGTGCCCCAGGGGCTGCAAATCTGGGCAGGGCCCCCAGAGGGGTAATACCTGGTTCTTGCTCCTTGGGGCAGTCAAGGGTCCCTGCAGGGCTATTTGTCACCGGAGGCCTGGAAGTCACTGGAGTCCTAGAAGTCACCGGGGGCCTGGAAGTCACCGGGGGCCTGGGGCTAGTTAGCTTCTTTCGCTTCTTCAAAATGACCTTTTTCTTCTTGATGATTCGAAGCTGGACATGCTGTTTCGAAGTCTCTGGGGACCAGGAAGGACAGCACCGGGGGAGGGGGAATGGCATGAAACTCCGGATGGAGAGGTCTGCCATCCCAAGCAGACCTGCGAGCCCACAGCGGGACCCACCACAAGTATGTGAGGACCTGAGCATGGACTTCTTGGCTTCCCCAGTCTGGCCCCAACCTGCCTCCCCAGCCACTTCTTGGCTCCTTCTCCTTCCTGATGTGACTACACGCTTGGCCAGCCTCCTCTCGCCCCGTCCAGTGGAGAGCTACACCCAGCTTCCGGGAACTGTGAGGTCACTCCAAAGAGCTGAGTTGGGTTCTTTGCCTCCACACCTTTGCACTGCTGCCCCCTCCCCATCATACCACCCACCACTACCTCTGACTCTATTGCCTAATTCCCATTATTCCTTCACATCTCAGATGCCCTCCTTAGCTCCAGGCTCAGTCCTCAATAGCCTGTGCTGTCTCCCTCATTTCATGTGCCCTCTGGGCTGAGACATCCTGTCCTCAAAACCACGTCTGCCTAGGTGCTCAGGCCTCCCAGGGCTGGGCCTGTGTCCTGCTGGCCCCTCAACACAGGGCCTTGCACAGGGCAGGTGCCGCTGGTCCCCCACCCACCCACTCAAGCCCCACAGGTACCTCCAGAACACTGTACATTTTTATGTCTGGTGCCCCTGTGCCTTTGGACATGCAGTTTCCTTCTTGGCTGCCCTGCTTTTCAGCAATTCCTGATTCAGAGACACTCACCCTTTGTGATCAAGGACCCAACATCCATTTGCCACCTCTGCGAAGCCCTCCTGGACTGCCATCCCCTTCCTTCCTCCTCTCTGCTCCCACATCTGGAAGTTAGGCAGCCTGCCTCTGCCCCTGCGTGGGCAGAGCCCCATCCCTCCAGATGGCCTCAGCGGAGTACTCTCCGTCCCTATCTTGTTCCTTCCTTCCAGCGCCTGCCCTCAAACCCTCTCCTACATAGTCTTGCTCTGAACCTTTCACTGTCAGTGTCTTTGTCTGCATCTCTTTCTCCCCTCCTCCTGACTGTGGTCTCAGTGTCCTCATCTGGGAAAAAGGAAGGTTTGGGGCTGCAAGAGGCAGCATCCTACTGGCTAGCGTCCCAAGACTGCTGACTTGGTCTGCCCGGAACTAGGCTGCTGAGTCAGCATCCATTGCACCGGTCGGAAAGTGTGTGCGTGTGTGTGTGTGTGTGTGTGTGTTGGGGAAAGGTCGCCACGCAGGAGACGGGTTATGGGGCAACCACCAGCAGGAGGGGTGGGTCCAGCGGGAGACGCTCACCGTTCTTCTTCCCCGCGGGCGGCTGTGCGGGACGGCCGGGCAGGACCGAGGTAAAGATCGGGGCCTCGGTGCTGGCGCGCGGCGCAAGGCCCAGCAGGGAGGCGCCGGGCGCTCCCAGACTCTGACCGACGGCAGGCGCGAAGGTGGCCACGGCGAGCAGGAGGCCCCACATGGTGAAGCCCAGAGGTGCGGAGGCACTGGGCCCCGGCGGTCGGTGGGTTGGTCTTTTCCTGCCCGCAGCTCCGGAGCCCCCCGCCCCTTCCTGCCGGTGCCTCACGCCCCCTCCAGCCTCCGACCCGCCCACAGCCTGCTCACTGGCCGAGGACCCCAAAGAGGAGGCAGAGGGAGGGCCGGGAGGAAAGAGCGGGGCGGACCCCCGACGGGCGTCCTGAGGTCTCCGCCCTCACAGACCGTGCCCCACCCTCCCCAGCCTCCCTCCGCAAAGCCCCCGGCACCCTCGATTTCACTGTGAGGCGCTGGTCCCATAGTGGGCACCTTGTGCCGTGTACCAGGCCAGGCGCTTTACACGTGGCCTCTCGATCCAACCTCATTTTACAAACTGATAAACCGAACCTCAGGGCAGCTACAGGCATAGTCAAGGCAGCAAAGCTGGGAACTCTGGGGGAGGAAACTACAACCCTAGTGGGAAATCCATCCCAGCCAGAGGCCGCCTGCTTGGGGGTGGGACAGAAACTAGAGTAAGGGGAAGCTGAGATGGAGGTTGGGGGATGGGAGGAGGGCTGGCCCTCCAGGAATCCTGATGGACAGTCAGAGGCGGTGCGTCCCAGCACCGCCAACCACCCCGCACCTCCGACCTCCCCTTCCCTCCCCTCCCCTCCCTCCCATCCCCTCCTCCTTTGCTCACCCAGCTGCCACGTTCTGGTGTTATATAATCCTAGGAGAGAAGCCGAGCCGATATCCAGAGGGCCGGGGCTGGAGTGGATGGGCTGAGGCTCGTTGGGTGTTTTGCCCTTCCGCTTCCCAGCCGCCCCGTCCTCATTCTACTCCCGGGCCGCAGTCCCGGCTGTGTGTCCGCGGGACTACCCCGTCCTGGGATTCCAGAGTGCGGGACTCTGCTCATTTCCCCTCGGAGACCCCTTGACTCTCTCACGCTAGGGTCGCCTCCCCAGAAGGAAGGAATTGCGTCCACTGTGCGCCTCTGGCCGATGCTTTGCCCTTGCAAGGAGTCCTCAGAGAGATACTGCCATCCCCAGGTGAGAAGCGCTGCCCAGAGGTGGCTGGGAATCTTCTGAAGGACGCAGGGTTCTGAGCAAATTTTTTTTTACTGGGGCACTATCTATATAAACAGTTTGAATCACCCAAAGTCAGCGTCTCGGCACCCATCTGGAGGCCCTATCTTGCAGGATCTCTGCAAAGAAATACTGCCCTGGGGTCTTGGAACTGAGGCCGCCAGAGGCCAGGATGACCTCATAAAGGTGAGTCCTGGAGCTCCTCAGGCATCTGGTCCACCCCACGAGCTGTGGGTACAGAGCCCAAAAGGGAGTAACCGGGACAGGACTCCACACAGGTCTCATCTCGTCCTGGAGCCCCTGCCTGACAACACTGCCAAGGTCCCAGGCACTAGGAGGGCACTTAGAAAAACTCAAGGTAGCTACACCAAGGCCAAGGCTCCCTGAAGCACTGGCTGGGTCAGGGGCAGAAGGACGGTACTGCAGGCCAAGGTTTCAGTGGGGTGGTGGTAACGGGTGGAAAGCCAGGACAGACTCCCATCGAGCAAGAAGCAGGTCTGAACAAAGCCCAGTCTGGCCACTTCCCTGTCTCTGGCAATCACACCCATCCAAGTTTTGCAGAGGATTGGGGGGCGGGGGGAGAAAGGGATATTGGGGCAGGACATCTCAGCTTCCTGAGAGTCCTACCCCCTCCAAGACAGTCCCTACACAGCAGCCAAATCTTGTCAAGTTCCTCCTGCCTCAAGTCTCTACGGGGCTCACCTGCAAGGTTCTTCTTGACAAGGTTCTCCACTCACACCTTTCGCACCTCATCTCCCCATGCTCACCCCCTGGCTCACATCCGCCCAGCCACACAGGTATTCTAGCTGTTCCTCCAATGCACCAGCCCCATCCAGCCTCAGGGCCTTTGCACTGGTTCACCTCATCATTCAGATTTGCATCCTCATCATTCATATTACCTTTGAATGTCACCTGCTTCCAAGGGCCCTCCCTGAACATTCTGATGAAATGCTCATCCATCCTCTACACACACTCTATCCTCTCACCCTGTTTCCTTATGTTGTCTTCAAGGCTCTTAACACCAATGAGATTATCTTGTTTTATTTATGATGTGTTCATGGTTGGGTCCCTCCTCCCTTGCAGCAGGAGGTAAGCAACCCTCCAAAAGAGTCCTTTGTACCCAAATATTCACAGCTGTACCTCAGGGCCTAAAAAAGTGCCTGGTGCCTGGTCCCTAGTCAGTGATCAAAAAGTATGTGTATAATATATTATTCAAGGTTAGAGGGAACCAAGCAGAGCTGGAGGGAAGTTGACCCTTCCCAACAGTACCAGGTTTTGTGGGTAAGGAGGTGTCAGTCCGTGAATGGGGAGACCTGTTCAAGCGACTGACAGGATAGGGCATGTGAGCCACCTCCCGCCATTCCCTTCGGGGCTAGGGTTTGCAGGACAGTCATACCTTTTGTGTCCATGTACCCCCATCTGTCTTCTTACCCCCTTGTACCCTTTGTCTCTTTGCCCTATGTTTAGGGCAAATGTTTAGGGCCCCTTTACACCCTCTAAGCCCCCTGAGCCCCTCAGCACCTTCTTATACCTCTTCTTATGCCTCTTCATAATTTCCTCATCGCCTCACACCCCTCTGTACTTCCAGCCAGGCTACTGCCTTTGGCCCTTGCCATTGGGTACCTGGGCTGCAAAGCCACCAAGCCTGGAAGCGGGTTCTAGAGGTAGCAGCTCCCAGAATGCAACAACAGGTTCACTCCCAAGTACTTGCACAGCCAGATCTCTAGCTCTGGTAGCCAGGTAGAGGATCTTTCATAGCCTCACAAGGGCCAGGCTACCTTGCAAAGCACAACTGAGCCAGACTGGGGGCGGGGGGGGGGAACACCTGCCTAAAGGCATTTTGGTGTCCAGGATGGGCTGGCAGGATAAATGACCTTGGAGCCACAGTGGCTTAATTCCATATCTGGTTTCTGCTGTTTATCAGTTTAGGTGTCCTTGGATAGAAATTTCACCTCTTTGAGCCTCAGCTTCCTCATCTATAAAATGGGAGTGATGATGTTTTCCTCCCAGGATTACTGTGATGATGAAGTGAGATAATACGTGGTTCCAGGGGCCCTAACACTAACCAGATGAATTAAAGATGGAGAAAACAGCTTAACGCAGTCCTCTTGCTCTCACATACGTAGACGGAACAAAACAAAATTAAGAAAGGAGGCTATGTTTGTGGCTGTATGGACAGAAAAGCAGTGAAATCTGCTGCTTACCTGTGCCTCCTGATCTGTGCTGCGTGCCGAGGCAGAACTCACTGTCCATTAGGTGCTCCCCCTATGGTGCAGGTGAGCACTATGGGGACTCCCATGGTACCTAGATGCACAGGGAGGCACCTTCCCATGCACCCATTCTCCCCTCACCACCACCTCCCTCAGCTGTCTCTCTTCTGTACATCAGCCTTGCTCCTCAAAGTGTGGCCAAGGACCAACATCATCAGCATGCCCTGGGAGCTCGTTAGAAATGCAGAATCCATGCCCCAGACCTACTGAATCAGAACCTGCATTTTAACAAGGTCCCCGAAGGACTTAACCCCAGGAGAGTCATGTGATATGAAAGGCTGAGTAGCGCTAGATGGAGGTTTAGAACACCTGCACTTAAAATGCATAAGATTCACAACTTCCTGAGTTTGGTGGTGTTTGACACTGTCCCTGGAAACACTATCTCAAGCCACAAGAGCACATAACATTAGGAAATTAGTATTTCATTCATCCTGGGAGGGTCTATTCCCAATCTCCCCTATATGACCCTATATTGATCAGTTTTATCAAAATACTACAGAATATAGTTTTAGAGGTAATTCACATCAAGGCTTGTAATAGAAGACTTTTCTATGCTTCTGTATTCTCAAGTCACCTACTTTAAATTCTTGTTATTTTTCCTTGTATTTACCTCTATGTTTCTATTGCTCTTTCTTGATTTTTCTATGTTGAGGTGTTACCCGCCATGAAATGAAGAATTTAGCTTTCTTACCACCCTCCCACCCATGCACACCCAAAGACACAAACATACACTTGCCCTCCTCCCATTGTCCCAAAAGATCCAAATCACTGGAGTCAATGTGCAGAGCTTATACTATGACCATGTAAACATTACTGTTCAACTTTTTGTGTTCTCTGGAGCTAGTAATAGCTTTATTGTATCATTTGCTTGATTTCCCAGGTGCCAATTGTGCATTAAATCCCAAGGCTTCCAACAGAACTGAACATTTACTTTGAATATGTCTAAAAACAGATAATTAATTTCATTTTCTGGAGACATCCCACATGGAACATCTGTCTTTTGATGCCAGGCTGAGTTGCTTGCTTTTTCACCTGAGAGCACAGCTGCCTGTGTTTAGCCTAATTTCTTAAGCCCCATATTATCCTCCTTCTTAGTTTAATTCCTTGTTTTTCTGATGTACATCCTCCAGTAACTTTCTAAGGAAAAGCATATGCAAAATCAAATGTTTGAGACTTTGTATGGTTTAAAGTGTCTTTATTTTGCCTTCACACTTGTCATTTGAACAGTTACATGTTTCTAGGTTGAAAATCATTTTCCCTTGAAATTTTGCAGGCATTGCTTTGTTGCTCTGGGAAGAGCCAGAGCAAGGGCAATCAATAAATCGTCCCGAAGGCTGGTGACATTGGCTCCATGAACTGTTGAGCCCATAGCCACCAAAGATGTCAAGGCCACCAAGCTGGAGGGATTGGATAGAGTCCACTGGAGGCAGATATGCAACCTGATTCTCTACCTGTCTCCTCCTCTCCTAGGGGCTGTATGGCCATGTCCCCCTCACTCCATCACGGGATGGAGTTTTCCTTCAAAGTATGACATGTGGACAAGGATTAAATTCTTTCAGTTATGACCCATTTCCATTCTTACCTCTCAAGTCACTGAATTGGGATGTGTTGGAGCCATCACCCAATTACAGATTACCAGTGAGGATAGGTTTCTTTCCTAGGTGACCAATCATATTCATTTTCCTTAATTTCATTCTCAGAGATTAACTCTAACCTCCAGTTTGGGGGTTACTATGCTGTAGCCCTCTATGCCATTTCCGGAACCCCAGTATCTGAAACACTTCCTACAAACCATAGTATTTAAAATGCTTCAACAGCTGCCTCTTGCCCATTCCCATATAGCAGGTCACGTGGGAGTCCAACCCCAGAAAGCCTCATGCTACTTTGTGGTGGAGTCTATCTCTGCATTCCAGGGCTGCAGTCCTGAAAAATCTCCTGCAAGGGCCCACAGGCATCACCCTACTCTCAGGGAAAGAGCATTGGACAGGCCAATTGGATGATCCGTCCCTGAACAGCTCTGAGCACCTGCAGGAAAGGGGAGGCAGCCTCTCCTGCCTTGGTCAGCCACCTATGCGGTGATGAAGTTAGAATGCCTCCTTGGCAACTCATCCCCATGGGAGGGCCTTAGGGCAAAGAACCAGCAGAGGCAAGAGGGTGAGTCTTAGTTGTCAGAAATAGCTGACCTCTGGCTAAGGCCCACCTGAGCCGCCAGTTGCTTATGAGGCCAGAACCAGCAGCAGCCCCTCCCTACCTTAGAGCCCCACCTGGCAAGAGGTCACAATGCCCTGCCACCCAGTCCCAGAATGGCTGACCGCAGTGGGAGGAGGTGAGGCGGGTTTGGTGGGTGGGTGAGTGGGGAGGGGGAGATCCCCAAGGAACCCAGTTCCCCACTCCCCGAGCTCATCCTTGAGTGTCTGCCATCCTCTCCCACACTCCCACCCCCAATACTTCCTCCCAGCACAGCCCCTACCTGTTACCTCCACCTCCCTCCATGACCCAGCTCTGCTTACCCAGGCCTGAAGCACATGCTTATCCTATCCCTGTCCCTCCCAGGGGCCTGGGTGCCGGGGAGGGGTTGGGTAGTTCAGCCGGTCCATGTGTGTCCTCCTGGGGCCCTAGCCCGGCCCAGCTCCTGGACAGTGTCCTAGGGCTGGGGGCACTATTGCTGACGATTCGGGCAGTCTTTTCCATGGCTGGCCCAGCCTTGCTGTTGCTGCTGTTACTGGTCAGCTTCCTGGCCTTCGACCTGCTCCACAGGTAAATGGGCAGCAGTCTGGCAGGTGGGCAGGTGCAGGCAAGCAAGCAAGTGGTCAGCCTCCTGAAGCCCAGCTGCTATCCTCTCTCTCCACAGGCCTGCAGGTCCCATGAGACCACAGCACACACTTCTTGCAGGGGGCCAAAATCAGGGGGCTGGAGAGGGTCCAAGACAGCAGGAGGCTCTATTCCTGCAGACAGCGGCAGTCACAGGACAACTCAGCCTCCAGGAGGCTCTGCTGCTGTTGCTTCTGGGGCTGCAGCTGCTCCTGGGAGCCCAAGGCGTGCCTTTGACACTGCTTGGCCTGGCTTTCTGTATCCATCCTTGGGTCTGACTGCCCTCCAGAAATATACTGATCAAGGTTCATCTCCAGGTTTCCTTTCCTCCCTCCTGGTCTGGGCAGGTGGGATGGTACACCTTTGTCTCCAGCCTAAACCTCATTGGACCTCTGGCCCCACAATATGGACAGTGGATACCTGGGTCTGATTCTAGACAATGTTAGAAGGTTAGATAAAGGACAAGGAGCCCAGGGCAAGATGCGATAGCCATCTCAGAACACACAGTTTGAGGCTGGTCATTCTGGTCTCCTCTGGTTCTACAGAATGAAGGCCCAGAGAGAAAGACCTGCAAGAAAGTGGAATGGGACTCATCAGCCAGTAGGGAAGGGACCGGGATCCAAGAGGGCTTTCCACAAGAAAGCATGAGAAACTACACGTATAGGCTCCCAGGCTCCCCAGGCTCCCCTGCCAGCCTGAAGGGTCCATGGAGAGAGGCTCAGCTGAGTTTCACACCATGCAGTGGCTTCTTTCTTAGCTGGACCCCACCCCAGTCCGGGTCACAATGGGACTCCTCTGGGGAGGGGGTGGGGGAGAGTGAAAGAGGGGCTCGACTCTGGCTGCCAGGCCTCCTGGGTGTTGTAGGAAGCAACATGACTTAGGGACATTTGCCCAGAGGTAAGATCCAGACCCCAGCTCAAAGCCCCACCCTACCCACACTGGTGCCCTCCTGACCGCTGCACCCCCCCTCCCCGAGGTCCCAGGCATCTCCAGGGCTGCTCCTGCAGCTGGACTAGCCCTCTTCCCAGGTGCACCATCTGTGATGCAGCAGCCTCGAGTGGAGACAGATGCCATCGGAGCCGGTGAGGGGCCGCAGCCGGCCGTGCCTTGGTCGGCCTGGGTCACACGGCAGGGCTGGGTGCGCTGGTCCATGTACCACGTGCCCCAGAGCTGGATCCAGTGGTGGACCACATCGAGCTGGCGGCAGCCACTTCAGCGTGTGCTCTGGGGTCTGGAGGGGATCCTCTACCTGCTGCTGGCACTGATGCTGTGCCACGCACTCTTCACTACCGGCTCCCACCTTCTGAGCTCCCTGTGGTCTGTGGTAGTTGCAGCATGGCGCCATCTGCTGCCCGCCATCCTGCTGCTGGTGCTCAGTGCCCTCCCAGCCCTGCTCTTCGCCATCTCCTTCCTGCTGCTGTTCTCTACGCTGCTGAGCCTCGTGGGCCTCCTCGCCTCCATGTCTCACCAAGGCCACGCTCAGGACTTGGACTAATAGAAGGGCAACCCCATCTCACTGCCTGTGTCTGTTGAGCCCTGGCCTAGGGCCTCAGGCCCCTGGGGAGAGGGAGGGCAGTGAAACCAGAGCCTTCCTGCCTCAGCAGACCCAGACCTCCAGTCCCTAGCACTGGTTGTGTCATGAGTGATGTTGCTGGAACTGGCGGGGTAGGTTGGCCTGAACTCTGGGAACCTCCCTCAAGCTGATGCTGCAGGTACTTGGTATGGGGGGTCAGGGGCTTTAAGGAGAGGGGATAGGACAGAAGGCTTAGATAAGAGCAGAACTTGGCCAGATGACCTAGAATTCCCATGGGGGTGTGGTGACATCACTAGAGCCCCCTGAGCAACTGGTAGCATCTTTTTCTTGCAGCTCTCTCAGCTTCAGACTCATTGAGAACTCCTGCCTGGGTACCCCCGGACTTGCCATTCCTCCCACCAACCCCCCTCCTGCCCATGCTCTAGGAAGGGTCCACCAACAGAAATCTAGCTAGAAGAGGGCTGACCACAAGTCCCATGTGGTTTCACTTCCCAGACCTTCCCACCCAGGCATTCCCCCACTCCCTACACACCCTAGTTCCTGCCTCAGTCCACACCCCCAAGTCTGGGAAATGGGCTGGATAGGGCAGTGGGACCCCCAGAGAGTACCCACTCTAAGTCTCCTGAGGTCTGTTCTAGAAAAACAATCAAGTCCCATTTAACCCACCTATACATTGTGTGGCCTTGGCCAATTCATTCTTTTGAGCCTGTGCTAAGTGGGTCCCGACCCTGCCATGGAGTTGAGTCAAAGGCATTCCTAGTGTGTGAAGTACTTTGTAAAGTCCAGGAAACAATAAGGTATTATATCGAACTCTTAGGCTCAACAGGTCTTTTGAGGCCAAAGGCCTCAGAAAGAGCAGGAAGCTTCCCTAGGCCTCTGGAGAAATGCTCTGTAACGGATTAAAACTATAGTGGTAAACAGAGGATGGATGGGTGTGGACAAGATGTAAAAATGTTTGTGTGTCATGCAGTCTCAAAATATGCAGATGTCAAACTCTTCTGATTGTGAAATGCTTGGGACTGAGGCTTAGTGCCCAGCAATGCTTGCACAGCTATGTGAGTGGAAAAAGCATGGCCCATGGTTTCCAAAAAATGCACCCAGCAAGCTACTCACAGCACCAGGAAGACCGTGAGAGGTGGCGTTTCTGATGCCTAGGGTGCTGGCTGTTTGCATAGCTGCTGACCCTCCAAACACAACAGTGAGGAATCAGCTATTCCCAAGTGAGGCACATGATTGACAGCTTTACCTACAGCTAAGACCCAACCACCTGACCCCTACCCGACTCCTAACTCTCACCCAATTCCTGACCCTCCCCAACTCCTCCCCAACCTTGAACCTCCTGTACATCTAACCCTGAAAGCCCTGCTCCTGAGCCCTAGACCCGAAGTCCCTCTCTCTTGCCTAAATACTGAAGCCCTGAGGACCAGCCCCCTACAACCTGGGTTCATTTTTGCTAAAACTCATTTGCTGTAGAGTTTCATAACCCTGCATGCCACTGGTTAGATGCCTTCAGCATCCATGCCTAAAACCCCAGGCACAGTCCTTCCTTCCCATTTCCTTGTGATTCTCCCTGAAACATGGTCTGGAAGCAATGGCAAGGCATTGCTATACCTGGAGGCAGTATAGCCTGTGGTTAGCATGGTCTCTGGTGTATTCACTGAGGCTGGGTTTCAGTCCCAACATTGTTACTTCCTATCTCCATGGCCTTGGTGGAAATTGCTAAGCCTTTCTGAACTTCGTTTTCCTCATCGGTAAAACAAAGGTAAGGACACCTGCGTCAGGGCGCCTGTGGGGCTTCTGGCATGTGGGAGAAGTTCCCAGACTGACTCTTCACTCCACACACTGTAGCTATTCTGTTACTATCCCATTCTGGAGATGGGAAGTCAGGTTCAGGAAAGCTATTGGCAGTGGTGAGGCTGGATTGTTTGAGTCCTAGTCTACCTAACAGGCTGCTAAAGGGAAAGCGATAGAGGAACACTACCTAACTGCAGACTCCGTGCCTGTTCTTAAAACTGTCAGAGCTAAAGCCTGGATGCTGGTTTGGGCCCACCACAGACTTAGCCCTGTATTGCTGGTCAGTGATGCTACTTTGGAGCCTTGGGCCATTCCAGTTAAGGGAGAGTGGAGGTTTTGGCCCTAAGGCAAAGGTGGCAAACACAAGGCCCTCGGGCCGAATCCGGCCCTCCACTCTGTTTTATCCAGCCGGCCTCCTTGTTTCTACCCCGCGGCAGCACCAAGCTCTTGCCTAACTGTTAAGGAGTAATTACATTTATACAGTCCAGAAATTACATTCCTCCCTTTGAAGGCAACTGTGAAGCTGATGTGCCCTGCCTCCACCCCCCCTTTAAATGAGTTTGACACCCCTGCCCTAAGGGGACAGGATGTGGACAGGAACTACCAGAAGGCCTTCTTCCCTTCCCCACATAAATACAGGGTGGGCCAAAAGTAGGTTTGTTCATAAGGCAAACAATACAATAGTGAATACTACAAGAATAAACTCTGTCTCACATACCCACAACTGTAAACCTACTTTTGCCCTACCCTGTATGTTCCTTCCACTCTCCCGCTCTGCTGGTGTGGGGTAAGGTGTTGCAGATGGGCAGTACCTACTAAATTAGACCAACACATACTTGGTAACCCAGCCACCCAAAATGAATTCTCACAGAGGCCCCTAAGGACCTGGTCCCAGGACCAGCAGTACAGGCCTCACCTGGGAACTGGTTAGAAATGCAGAGTCTCAGGCCCCACTCCAGGCCTTCAGAATCAGAGCCTGCCTTTTAACAAGGTTCCCAGGTGATACACGTACGCACTGAGAAGCGCTGCACAGTGTCATTAGTTTGACACCAATGATTGCACTGTTGGTGGTGGCAGGAGATGAGCACCATACACAGGAGGCAGCAGTTAGAAGGGGCTGGAGCTACACAGATTGATCTTGAACTCCTAGCTCTGAGTGAAACAGTAAATGAGAAATACTGCAATTCTTTTCATGCAAATTTAAAATGCATGACAGCAAAACACACTTGGAAGGGGTGGCAAGAACACATAAAAACAAAGGAAATAATTGAATGGCTAGCTCTAGGGTGCAGGCAAAGGGGAGTGGAGTATTCAGATAAAAGAGATTACAGTGAGGGACCTTGCAGAGACTAAAGAGAAATGGTATCATGAACGTAATTCTTGAAATTCCTTAAACATAGGCCAAGTCATCCCTTTAGAGTTAAAAGTTAAAAGTCTTTAAAAAAATGCAAGCCTGGGGAAAATGAACACGCTGGAATGAAGGCCGCCTAAGCCTTTCCGGTTTGGTCCAAGAAGGGAGAGCTGTTCCATTGGCCTCAGTGACTGAGTCACTATCTTTGCCTGTCCTTCCCCACCCCACCACAGCCTGCTCTGACCGGGATTGGGGTGGGGGTGGGGATCCAGTAACCCGGATGACCTGGCCAGAAAAATAATCAGATCAGGTGAGGAATTAAGAAGAAGCTGAGAAGGCGTCAGCAACCAAGGGCCTTGCGTCTTTGAAAACAGAGAGGCCCTAGCTGGCTCAGGGTCACTGGTTCAATTCGCAGTCAGGGCACATGCCTGGATTGTGGCCCAGGTCCCCAGTAGGGGGCCCTGGAGAGGCAACCATACATTGATCTTTCCCTCCCTTCCCTTCTTATATAAAATCTTTAAAAAACAAAAGGGGGTCACTGCTACAAACACATATACAGCAAGGAACAGCCAAGCCTTCTGGTGTCGTGTCGAGGGCTCTCATGAGGTTGGGGCACCACCTAAGAGTTGTCAGTGGCTTTCCTGAGGGAAGGAGAGGGGTCCCTGGAAGGAGGAGGCTCTCTATGCCCTGGCTTGGGGGGTTAGGGGAGCGGCTGTCCTCACCCAGCAGTTCACCCAGCAGTTCACCCAGCAGTCCGTGGCCTCAGAGGAGACAGAGGACCGGGTAATAGCGGGAGGCGGGTTGTGATGCGCGGGAGGTTGCTCCAGGAGCAGGTGCGAGGTATGGGGGCACAACGGGGCAATCCCCCAGGCTCAAATGCGCGGGTCTTGGGCGCCGGAGATGGGCCAGGGCGACAGCTGGAGGGCTTCGAGGAGAGAGCATTGACCGTGCGGGCAGAGAGGGGCGGACAAGGACCTAGTCGGGGATCGGCGGACTGTGGGAGCCCACACAGGGAAGGTGCTAGCCATCCAGGAAAATAGCCCCGGCATCGCAGCGTGCGGACCCGGCGATCGACGGTGCAAGGTGCGCCCTCTGGCGGAGATCGGCTCTAGCAGCGAAGAAATGGGTTTTGCAGGGGTGTGGGAAGGGAGCATAGGAGAGAGATTTACCATTATTTCACAAGACAGGCGAGTGAAGATTTCTGGGCTTGGAAGGGTCACCTTGGGCCAATTGTCATCACAGTGGCAGCTTCGTTGACTCCTCCACCCCAAATCTTCAGTCCAGGACCCCCACCCACAGGCATAGAGCGCTGAGTTCCTCAGGCTTCACTGTGTCTCAAACTCCTGGTGCAGCCCCATTCTATCTTCCAGTTCCTCCTGGAATAAAGCCTCTTCTGTAAGGTTCTGTCAGGGTCTGGAAGCCCAGCTTTGGATGAGTTTTCGTTTCTTCCTGCTGAGCAAATACTTTCATTTATGTTTTGGATATTTTGTCCTTTATACTGCCTTCTTACATTTCAAATATTTTCCATTTTAAAAATAAAAGAACTTGATTTAAGATCTGTTGCTTTTACCATATTTTCTGGCCTGTGTCTTCAAACTACAATTTTTGAAACAGATATGTGTACTGCATACTTGCAAAAATATTTGTAACATGAATGAAAGTTGTGAAGCCCTCTGAACTGAAGCATACCACATGGATCTAAAAGTCAGAAGTCTTGCCCTGGCTGACGTGGCTCAGTGGACTGAGCACTGCCCTGCAAACCAGAGGGTCATTGGTTTGATTCCTGGTGGGGGCACATGCCTGGGTATCGGCACTGGAGATGCAACTACACATTGATGTTTCTCTCCCTCTTTCTCCCTCCCTTCCCCTCTGTCTAAAAATAAATAAGATCTTAAAAAAAAAAAAAACTAAAAAAAGCCTGAATTGTGGGTTCTCTCTAGTAAGTGGTATTTAAAAATAAAATAAAAGGCAGGAGTCTCTCAGGATAGGGCCCCTTCCTGTGTTTGTCCTCTGCCTGGGCAAGCTGGGGTTCCCAGACATGTGGAATTGCTGCTCGTAGGCACCTTTGACTTGATCCCGATTTAAAAGAAACTGATTCTGAGGTTGCACCATTAGAGATTACACAGCTTACTGTAGAATTTTGGTAGTTAACCTTTATTCATTAAGGAACTTCCCTCCCATTCCTAGTTTGCTAACTTTTTGACCACGAATGGATACTGAATGATAAAATTATTTCTTCAACATCTACTACAAGGACTATTTGGTTATCCTGCTTTGTTGTGTTTATATGGTGAATTACATTTTGGGGTGTCTCTTGATATTAAACCATTCCTGGAAAAACCCACCCTGGTTCCCTTTTAATTTACATATGATTCACACACATTTTACATGTAAGTAAAATACACAAGTCTTAAGGGTATAGCTCAATGGATTTTTACATATTTGTGTGTGTGTATGTGTACATGCAACTACCACCCACATCAAGATATACAACTTTTCCACCATTCTAGAAAGTTCCATAATACTCTTTTCCAATCAATACCTCCCCAAAAGGTAACCACTCTTCTGACTTCTGTCACCATAGATTAGCCTATTCTTGGCATTGTACAGAACAAGATCATGCAAAATGTGCTGTAGTATCTGGTTTCTTTCAAGGCTCTATCTGTGAGATTTATCCACGTTGTTGCATCGATCAGTAGTTTGTTTTCCTTTATTTTTAGAGTGTACTGTCCCTTTGTATGGGAAGACAACAATTTATCCACTCTCCTGTTTGTGGGGATTTGGTTTGTCTCCAAGTTTTGGCTACTATGAATAAAACTTCGATGGATATTTTTAAAAGATTTTATTTATTTATTTTCAGAGAGAGGAGAATGGAGGGAAAAAGAGAGAAAGAGAAACATTGATGTGCGTGAGAAACATCTATCCGCCACCTCTCGCATGCCCCCAACTGGCACTTGGCCTGTAACCAGGGCATGTGTCTGGACCAGGAACTGAACCTACAACCCCTTGGCCTGCAGGACAACACCCACCCCACTAAGCCACACCAGCCAGGGCTATGAATATTTTTGTACAAGTCTTTTGGTAGACAGATGCACTCACTTCCCTTGAAGTGAAATTGTTGGACCACAGAGTAGGTAAATGTTTAACTTTAGTAAATACTGCCCCATAATTTCCAAAGTGATTTGTACTGAGAAGCAGTAACAGTGCTTTTTTCAGCCTATTCAATTTATTGTTTGGAATTTCTGCTCTCTTCTGGTCATCAGATATGGCATTTACATTTCTGTGTCTCGTTTTCACTTTTGCTCCGGTGATTTCTGAGAGGAGGAAATGCCATCTTCATCACCTTCAAACTGCAATACCTCTTTCCTTTTTAAAGCCACGAATGCAAGGTTGATTTAACATTGAAAAAAAGCAATCAATATAATTCAACATATTATCAAACTAAAAAGTTTTAAAAACAGATGCGCATTTCGATTGATTCAGAAAAAGCATTTGACAAAATCTAACATCCATTCTTGCTTTTAAAAAAAAATCTCTTGTGAAGCTGCAATGGCCTAATGGATGTGGCGCTGGCCTCCTAAACCAGGGACTGCGGATTTGAGTTCCATCTGAGGTGAAGTAATTTTTTTAAAAAATCTCTCAGCAAACTAGGAATAGAAGAAAACTTTCTCAACGTTATAGAGGGCACCTATGAAAAAACCTACAGCTAACCTCATACTTGATGGTGAAAAACTGAATACTTTTCCCCCCAAGATCAGAAAAAAGACAAATATGTCTGCTCTTATCATTTCTATTCAACGCTGTACTGGATGTCCTAGCTAGTGTAATAGGGCAAGAACTATAAATAAAAAGCCGACAGATTGGAAAGCAAGAAGTAAAACTGTCTTTAATTACAGACAACAGAATTGCCTAGATAGAGAATCCAATGGAATCTATAAAGTTATTAGAACTAATAAGCAAATTTAACAGAGTAATTAATATGTGTCCATGGCCATGGCTATGATACAAGGTCAGTATACAAAAATCAGCTGTATTTTTCTGTACTAGCAATGAATGATCAGAAATAGAAGTTTTTACATAATATAATGTACAATAAAAACATGAGCACTTAAGGGTAAATCTGACAAAAGATATAAGAAACCTGTGTACTGAAAGCTACAAAATATTGCTGAGGGGAATTAAAGAAGACCTAAGCAAATGGGCAGATATATTTTACTCATGGGTTAGATGACATAATGGTGTTAAGATGTCCATTTTCCCCATCAATACAATAAAATCAAAATCCCAGAATTTTTGCAGAAATTAACAAGCTAATTTTAAAACTCATATAGAAATTTAAAGAGCCTAGAATTGCCAAACTAACTTTGATAAAGGAGAAGAACAGCGCTAGCTGGTGTGGTTCAGTGGATTGAGTGCCAGCCTGTGAACCAAAGGGTTGCCAGTTCGATTCCCAGTCAGGGCACATGCCTGGGTTGCAGGCCAGGTCCCCGGAGGGGGATGTGCAAGAGGCAACCAATCAATGTATCTCTCACACATTGCTGTTTCTCTCCCTCTTTGCTCCCTCCCTTTCCCTCTGTCTAAAAGTAAATAAATAAAATCTTTTTTTAAAAAGACAAATAGATCAATGAAACAGAGAGTCCAGTAATAGATCAACACATACATGTACAACTGATTTTTGAGAAAGATACAAAGGGAATTTAGTGGAGAAAGGATAGACTTCAACTCATAGTGCTGAAATCATTGGATAGTCATATGAAAAAAAAAAAAGAATTTCAACTCATATCTTGTGCCATATATAAAAATTAATTCAAAATAGATCATAGACCTAAATATAAAACCTAAAACTATAAACCTTCTGGAAGAAAACACAGAGAAAAACAGCTGTGACCTTGGGTTAGGCGAAGATTTGTTAGATAACACACCAAAAGCATAAGCACCAAAAGCACCCATAAGAGAAAATTTTAATAAACTGTCCTTGATCCAATTTAAAATGTTCTGTTCTCCACAAGACACTATTAAGAAAAAGGCAAGCCCCAGAAAGAAAGCATTTGCAAACCACACATCTGACAAAGGACTGGGATCCAGAATAAAGAACACTCAAAACCAAACAGTAAGTTGTAAAAAAGGGGTGGGGAGATAGGAAGAACACAGTTTGTCCAGAAACTTTACCAAAGAAGATGTAGAGATCACAGATGGGCAGAGGAAAAGATGTTCAACGTCAGAAGTCATTATGGAAATGTGAATTAAAATCATACCACTTACCTATTAGAATGACCAATGTTAAGAAGACTGACCAAGTTTTGGCAAGGATGTGGAGAAACTGCGACCCTCATACACTGCTAGTGGGAATGTAAAGTGGGACAACCACTTTGGAAAATTGTTTAGTGGTTTCTTAAGAAGTTAAACATACATTTACCATATGGTCCAGCCATTTCATTCCTACATGTTTACCCAAGAGAAATGAAAACATATGTCCATATACAGATATGTACATAAATGTTCAGAGAAGCTTTATTTGTAATAGCTAAAAGCTGAAGTAACTCAAATGTCCATCCACAGGTGGAATACTACTCACCCATAAAAGGAGTGAACTACTGATACACAAAACATGGATGCTGTTCCACCAATCTTACTAATTAGACTGAGCAAAAGAAGGCAGATGAGAAAGGGTAGCTCCTGGATAGTTCCATCTATGTAACATTCTAGGAAATGCAAATTGATGTGTAGCAACAGAAAGCAGATCAGCGTCAATAGCTGCTTGGGATGGGAGTAGGGAGATGTGAGGAGGTTGTGGGGAGGGGAGGCAAGGAGAGATTCTAGAGAGGCAGGATAAATTTCACTGATTGTGATGATGGTTTCACAAATGTATACACGTCAAAATATGTTAAATTGTACATTGGAGTCCTGGCTGGTGTTGCTCAGTGGACTAAGCACCAGCCTGCGAACCAAAAGGTCACCAGGTTGATTCCTGGTCAGGACTCATGCCTGGATTGCAGGCTAGGTCCCCAGTTGGGGGCGTTCAAGAGGCAACCAATCGATGTTTCTCTTGCACATCATATTTCTCTTCCTCTTTCTCCCTCCCTCCCCCTCTTAAAACAAATAAAATTTAAAAAAGAATTGCACATTTGATATATGTGCAGTTTACTGTCAGTTACACTTGAATAAAGCAGGGTTTTAAAAAAGTATAGGTCCCTTTTCTTGCAATCAGTAAGTTTACCTTTATTATCATTCATCAAACATACATGGTATGTGCTTAAACACTGAGATGAACTCAACACCTAATCTATGCAGGTAACTGGATAATGTAATGGAAGGCAAGACAACTGCTTTTATTGAGAAACTTCCAGTTTGGTTAAACTGTTTTGGAAAAAAATTCCACTAATTCTCTTTCCTTAAAATACTTTTCCCCTTCTACCCCCTCCCACCCTGGAAAATAAAGGCTGGTGTCATATCTGAAATCACCTGCATCCTTCTTCCCCTTCAGGAATATCTTGGTACGGCAAAGGAAAGGATACTGGACCATTCTTTAAAAACCAAGATTCCATGCATGACAGGGAGGCTAAGTTTGTCTTATTGAATGACTTGACAGTATCAGCTATGAAAGGCCTTTGAGACAATGAAATCTGTCATGCTTAACCCGCAAATAGTGTGCCTACTGACTGGAGGAACACAGGGTTTTCATCCTCTTTACATCTCAAAACAAAGGCTGGAAAGTCATTTAAATGCATGGAGATTTGTATGTGGCTGTGTAAGTTTCTTGTTTTCCAATCACAACCGAATAGAACCTATAGTGCAGAAGTCAAGTGTCCTGTACTGTAGGCTTGAAAATAATTTTTCATCATTTCACTCTTATGGACTTCAAATCTAGGTTGGGGCACTAAAGAAAAGGTTGTGAAATTTCACTGTGGGCAGTGCGAGTCACATGGCAAGAGGGGGTGGAAATCAGAAGTGCAGAGGTAGGGTGGTGCAGATATGGAGCACACTGCAGTCTCAAGGCACTTACAGAGCGAGTTCCAGAATCCGAGTGGGGGTTGGAGGGAGTGGGAAAGCCCAGAAAAGGCTCAATAAGGAAGATGACAGGGAATTCTTAGACAGTAGGATGGCAAGCAACAGAGAGGGTCCCATGAGGTTGAGCAACTCATATAACTTTCTTCTCTAAATCAGTCCAGGTGTCATTTTCTCTCCAGTGACACTGGGAAACTCCAGAATCAGAGGGGCAAAACGTCCAGACAGAGCATAGGCTTTGAGGAAAAACAGGAGTGGAAAAGGGATTGGGCAAATTAGATGCAGCTGGAGAGGGCTGCTCCAAAGATGGGTTTTATTAACAAAAATAAAAAATCAATTTTTGCAAAAAAAATTACTTGAAATCTTAACTCCCAAAGGCTTTTTCATTTTTGTATGTTCCATTACACTTTTGTCCATACCAAAGAAAACCAAGTGTGTCTCAGACACTGTGCTGGTGCCTTTGCACACTCTCGTTGCTCAACTGCCTTGTTGTGGTTGCTGTCTACAGGACCTTGTTAACTCGTGTACATTTCTGCAGCCCCAATGCATGCTATTTCGTTTACACTTAAATTGCTAGCAAGAATCAGCACTTTTGTGGTCTATTTCTATTTCTGTTTGTGTTAGATGTAACCTTTGCCAAGGTATAATTTCAGTAACAAGTATGAGAAGTTAATACAAGAACTCTGCATCCCTCTCTCTCATCCAATTCTACTTGAATACTATCAGTGGATCTGTTTCCTTATCTTCTGGCCCCACACCACTCACCTGCCTGTCACGCTCCATCCACCACCCCATGCCACCATTTAGCCCACACGTCACCCGTGATGCTTAGTAGTCAAAACCAAGGGTCAAGCCTCTCATCGAAGCTGAAACCCTGTACTTTCTTCCTGATGGAGTTTGGCACAGTCTCCTTACCCGCGACCCCGGAATTCTCCCTTTGTTCCTCTACTGCGCCAACCCCCACCCCACCCCATAGCTGGTCTATGTTCATTTTGCTCTCAGTGCACATTATATTTATTAAATCATGACTTTTCTAACCAGTCTCCCACTTGGGTTTGGGAGCTTCTTGATTAGTTCTAACCACCTATTGAGTGTCCACCGTATGCCAAGAACTGTGCAAGGTAAGCTATGTGTCTATTTCCAGGAAGAGATGAATGCTGAATGTACACACAAATACGTGAGACTGATATAGGCGAGGACCAGTCAGATTGATATAGGCGAGGACCAGTCAGATCCAAAAATTCCATGTAAAATGTTGACAATTTCAACTCAGCCTTTGCTATTTTCCAATCCCAGAGAGCCACTGACCAGGGGGAGCCCCTCCAGGATCTTTATTAAGCACATTTGTGTTCTGGTGAGAATGAGAACGTGAAGCAGCAGGAAGGACGTATACAGTGGTTTCTAACCAGTGTGAGGAGGAAGGTCAGAAGCTGGAGAGAGCCCTTAAGGGTCTCTCCAACCCTTAAGGCCGTGGTCTGGGAGACCCGCTCCTTCACACAGGAAGATGCCGCTCTCTTCTTCCACGCCTTTATTGGTCACAGCAATGGAAAAGGACAGTGCCAAGTGCAGCAGACACCCAGGCCCCGTACCTGGGGTGGCAAGCAGGCCCTGCAGGGCCATTAGCACATCCAGCCCCAGCCCAAGATCCAGTCTAACCAGGCCATGTCCCCGAGTGGGCAGGAGGCCGTCTGTCCAGTTTGTATGTATGGATCAGTCTTTCTGAATGTCTGAGCCGCTGCCTGCAGGGTCCCCCCATCCTCGGCACTTCGTAGGGGCTGTTGGGAACACAGCGTGGCATCCCACGGTGGACCACTGGGCCCCGGTGCTGACCATGGAGGACGGGCCCAGGGACTGGAGGTGGCAGGGGGCCAGGCACAAAGTTCACTACAGGGCCACATCCTACAAAAGAACCAGTCATTTATCAGAGTGTGCTTCCAGCCAGGGTCAGCCCAGCTCTACCTTTCTGCCACTCTGGTCCTCAGGGTTTCTTTGGGCTTCAGTTTTCCCATCTGCAAAATGGCAATACTACTTCCCTACCTGTGGAACTGTGACAATGAGCTGATTAATAAGTCTACGGATGCTGTTTCACTCAGCTGTGACTGAACCCAGTCCTGAATGGGGGCATAAGGGTGGTCCAGCTGTTCTCAGCCTCCCTGGGCACAGGAGGCTAGGCTGGGGGAGGTTCGGGGGAAAGCTGGGAAAGGTGTAACACGAGGCTGCAGAGGCACCTACCTAAGTGGGGTGGCACTGAGAAGTCTTCCGTCGTATTACAATCGAAGAACTCATGGGGTGGGAGGGGCTGGCATGGGAAAGAGGGGGCATCCTGGGGCAGGGATGGAAACAGGGAAGGCAGGGAGGGCTGAGGAAGGGGGTAGATAAAAGGCATGGGAGGGGGCAGGGGTGGGGGCAAGGCCAGCTGCTCCCCGAAGTCTGGGGGCTGCGCCTGGCTCCCCTGGAACAGATGATCCGGCTCTGGCCAGTCCTCAGTCCGTCGGTCTAGGAATGGGATGATTCTATTAGGCAGGCTAGGCTGCTCCGGGCTCAGCCCTCCCACTTCTAACCCTCTACTCCCTCCTGTAGGTGGCAGCACCCTCTGCTTTCTACCCAGTGCTCCTCATTCCCTTCCATTTCAGGCCAAGCCCAAGGTGTGTTCCTTCTCCTTGCCTTTCTCAAAAGTCAGTGAACCTACCTTTGCTCTGACCTTTGCTCTCACCCCTCTAGCAGGGGTGTTCATCGCATTTTCACTGGGGGCCACATCAGTCTCGTGGTTGCCTTCAAAGGGCTGAAATAATTTTAGGACTGTATAAATGTAACTAGTCCTTAACTGTTAAGTAGTTGGAATTACATTTGGCCCTTTGAAGGCAACCACAAGGCTGATGTGGCTCCTGGTGGAAATACGTTTGACACCCCTGCTCTAGAGACTTCTCCCTTTGCTTGTCCAGCTCCTGTATCTTTAGTTTTTCCCTCTCTGAGCAATTCCCTGCAGACCAAAGCAATAAGTTTACTAAGTCTTCTCTCCTAAAAATATAAAGATCCTGCCCCTCCCTTCTCCTAGTAGTCCCCTGCCCCTTTTAAACTTCCACAAAGAGTATGGTACCCAATTTCCATTCCCTCATCCACTGCTCAGTCTCTTTTAAGCCTGCTCCAATCCTTTGACACTTTTCCCACTAAATGTAGCTGCTTCCTGGCAAATTTAACAAATTCCTTGCTTCCTGACAGTCACGTGACATGGCCAATACCCTTGTCCTCCCTGGAAGTGCCTCTACTCTCACTTCCTTTTGTTTTCTCCATTAGCCCCTCTTCCCTTCCAGCTCCAAAACATGGCCACTGTTCTGCGGTCTCCTTCACCGTTCACACTCAGGCCCTCAGCTTCCATCTCTCCGCAGACATGGCCAACTCCAAATCTACTCCAGCATTCTGCGGTACCTCAAATAGCACTGCCCTGACCAAACTCACCAGCTCAGCCTCCCACCCAACTCCGCCTTCTGACATCCCTATTTCTGTAGCTCCAAACTGAGTTCAGAAGACCTGAGGCACCATAATCTGGCCTTACAAGTTTAGAGCATCCCTCCTTTGCTGGGGATCAGTTCTCTCTTCTAAAACAAACAAGGAAATTGGACCATTATATAATCAAAGTCTAAATTTACCCCCGATATTCCAACTCCCAGCTACCAAGGTCCAGAAGTCTGCCTCTTTGACACTCTTGGCCTGTCTGTGCTACCATCCCCTCCAGCGCTACAACGAACAGCCTTCTAACATGACTCATGTCTCCAACTCATCCAACGCTACCCTGTGGGTACTGTGTACACAGCGACTGTGCTAGACACTGGGGCCAAAAGGGGTGAGTTGTCAACAAGGGAGGCAGGAACTTTCCTTTTGAGGACACGATCCAAAGGAGAAGCAGACATGGAAATGGTCAGCCACAATGCCCACTCTGTGAGCAGACAGGAACTGGGAAGCTGACAGCACCTGCCGAGGGGCTTCTGTGCTTCTGCCACACTGCCTGGACAGCCCTTCCTCCCTGTCTTTCCACCCCCCCACTTCCATGCCTAGCTACAAGTACACCCTTTTCTTCCCTGCTCATCTATATGGGAGGAACCTTTTGACATGCTGATTTATGTACTCAATGTATGTATAAGCTCATTTGTGTACACAGAGGTCACCACATGGCTAGACCAGACAGAACCAGAACCTGGGCTGCAGTGTGGCTCCCGTGATCTCACCCTCCCGAGGGGATGAGGAAGAAGCACTCAGGGTCCACGGCAGTCCTTCAAAGGACCTCTGCTCCCCTGGAGTGCCTCTGTCCTGTTCCGTTTGTGAGCCCTGTGCTCCGAAGGCCCTCTCTGCATCACTACCCTCCCCAGTCCTGATAGGGCTCACCAGGGATATAGTCACGCTTGGGCAGCTCCACGCCCCAGGCATCAGCTACATGGGTCAGAAGCAAGTGTGAGAGGTGGCGGTGGGCATGCTGGTCCCAGTGGATACCGTCCCGGTGACGGTGCCGTACTGCATGCCGAAAATGAAAGTGGAGGTCTAGGACATCGAAGCAGTGATCCCCAGCCAGCGTGGCACTGTAGAAGTTCCCTTCAACCACATCCCGCCGAAGAGAGGCTGCCAGTGGCTGGAGCTGAGAGAACGTGTGGCATCTAAGAGCCACAGAAGGAAGCAGGATGGAGAGAGAGGGTCCTCCATTTACCAATCAACTGTCCCCTCCCCCATCCTGATACACTGGGTCACTTGCCTCGGGCAGAAGGAAACCCCCAGTGACACGCTCGCCCAGGGGCATCGCCATGTTCCACACAAGCAGGCAGGAGTCTGGCAACACCTGGTCCATGCGCACAAACACCCGCTCCAGGTTCTCTCGGTAGCTCTCCATTGAGCAGCGGCCATACCTATTGGGCAGCACGTAAGGTGGGCAACAGCACAGGGTAGATGGCCTCTGAGCCACACCTCCACCCCCAACCCGTATTTCCCTTTCCCCTCGCCTCAACCTGGAGAGATCCCAGAGGCAGGAGTTGATGATCACCAGGTCCGGGGCAGGCCCATATGTCAGCTCCTCCAGGACGCCCTCGAGGTACTCGGAGTAAACTCGGGTGAGGAAGTAGAAGCGCACAAGGTGGTGGCCAGAGCCCGAGCAGAACTGGCGGACCTCCCGGTACTGTGTCCCGTTGTGCAGCTCGCCCAGCTGACCCCCAGCCACCAGCTGGTCCTGTTCAAAGCTCAGCTCCCCCTGCCCACCCCCCAACCCAGCTGGTCAGAACCATGCCAGGGAGGAAGACCCTACCAGGCCAGGGTCTGTGCCCACCCACCACTGGCATGGCTACGAGCTTCCCTCACCTTGGCTTTCAGCTGGGCGGCTGTAAGCAGTGAGTCTTTCTGGAGCAGGAGCACCAGGTCCTTGTACACAGCTCGCTGGACTGCAGGGAGACAGATTGTGGGGTGAAGGCAGGCTTCACCCCCACCCAGCTTCTCCCAAGTCCAGGCTCCCCATCTTCCCTGAGCTGGGACTGTCCAACACCACCTCTGTGCAGTGTTGATTTTGAGGCAAGAGGAAAGGTGAGGTTCAAAAGTCTTGGCACTGTCTCTGATCCTTCTAGCTGTGAACCACCCCCAACTTAGTATACAGCCACCCAAGATCACCTAGCAGAAGTCAGCCAAGTCACGTGGGAGACAAACAACACAATCCACTGCTCCCATAAGGGAAATTATAGGGAATGTCAGGGAGAAAAAAACGCTAAGCAAGAATGGGTAAAAAGCCTGACAGACTGAATCTGTCCGGACACCTGTGAAAAGTGCATGGGGAAATACGACGAGAAAACGTACTGGACTGAAATAGGGGTCAGAGAGCAGGTTAGAAATGGAGACAAAGGATACAGACTTAGAAAAAGGGCTGCAGTTACACGGTTGGGAAGTGTGATCCTAGAGGAGCACTCACTTGAGTCTCCCAAGATGACCACGAACTTGTTGTGTAGCAGCTGTTGGACTTCTGAGGCCTGAAAGTGGACCATGGCGCTTCGCAGCGGACGGCGTGGCTCTTTGTTCTCCGGACAGAAGACCATGCCGCCACTGACAATGGGCTGCAGGAAGAGGCCACTAAGCCGCATGAGCGTGAGGACTCAGGGCAGGTCGGCCCCACGATAAATGAGACCAGTGTCGGTCCCTCCTGGCCTGTTCAGGGCTACAGGGGCCAGACGGTGGCGGTGGCAGTGTGGGACCCATGGTGGCGCAGGCCTCAGTCACATCTGGCACCAAAGGCGGGGATCGCAGGGCAAGCAGGTCACCGGGGCACTGGGGCGCTTCCCACGCAGCGCTACACAGCACCCCGCCAAGTGCCCGCCGCCGCCTCGCGCATGCGTGCGCGCCCGCTCGCGCCAATTACCAAATCCCGGGGCTCCAAGCAGTTCACCCGCAGACAGGGCACGCTCGCGCACTGCGCGCCTCGCCTGCAGTGAGCTTTGAGCTTGGCTTCATGTTCCCATGCCCCGGGAGGTTGGTCGGTGCTGGACAGCCCCCGCCCCGCCGAGCCTGTGCGACCCGATTAGACGTCGGTGCGCACCCCGGCGCCCAGCGTTCTCCATTCACGCATCGCGGTAGCCCCGACGGCGCCTCGGGCCTGGGCGCCCAGGGCGACGTCGCTCACAGATCCCACTTCCGCTCATCCATGGCCCGCCCTGCGCTACCCTCAACGCCAGAGGGGACAGGAAGGACACAAGGCCGGCTGCCCATTCCCGGCAGGAGCCAGAGCCGGGGCCACCCAGGCGGACACAAGGCTTGGGTGTGGGCGGGGAAGCGGCGTCGGCCCGGTGCAGCTGCCCACAGTGCTATCGGCTTGACTGGGGCCTCGCCACGTGACTGAGGCGGGCGGAAGCGGAAGTGCCGGCCTGGAGCCCGCGCTAGGCGGGTGTCCCTTCAACGCAGCCCAGAAGTCCCCTGCACCAGCCATGGACTGCTACACGGCGAACTGGAACCCGCTCGGGGAATCTGCCTTTTACCGGTGAGCCGCCCCGCCCTCCCGCCTACGGCCTGGCTTACCCGGCTTGCTCGCCGGCTGGAGTCTCGGGGCGGAGCCGGCAGCGCGCGACCCCGTCACTCCCGGCTCTGGGGTCCGCCCCTCGCCGTCTCTTCCCCGTTGTCTGCCACTTAATGTACAGCAGCTGCCTGTGACTAGGGAGCGGGCACTTCCTTTACTCCAGAGAAGGAAACTGAGGCAAGCCTGGTGGTCGCACAAGTAGAGGCAGAGCCCAACGCTGAAGCCTAGGTCTGTCAGCCTCCGGAAGGATGCTCAGATCACGTTGAATGAGGCCACCCACTAGTGACAGCGAGTGCCCAGTCTGTTGCCGGGAGGTGCTGAAGTCAGACTACAGGGGCGCCCCGAGGGTGGGGGGCTGGGCGGAGTAGCAGTGTTGACCAAGGCTGGGGGAAAGAGGAGTCGTCGGTGAATCCAGAGGCAGCGCGAGTGAGCACCCCCAGCCAGGGTCAGGCCTCCCTCTCGTGGGAGTTGTAGAATCCTGAACTACTAATCTTTCTAAAGTGTAAACTGATTACAAAATTACCCTGGTGCCAACCACTCTTGTTCGATCTGTAAATCGGCTCCTGTTTATCTCTCCAACTTTACTTGCTCCTCTTGTATGCAAGTTGTGTGTTCGGTGGCGCAGAACAGGAGCTCACTCTACCGTGATGTTTCGTGGCTCCCTGTGTTTGCAGCAGCCTGCAGTTCCTTCCGTGGGCACTGCCATTTCCTTCTTTATCTACCTCTGTGGAGAATTCTTGCTCACCCTTCAGGACTGAGTTCAAGGGTCTTTTCTGAAATCTTCCCTGATCTAACTCAGTATAGACAGCTGACTTTCCTTTGGCCCCAGTGCCAGGGCCTGTTATGTATGGCACAGTAGGGCAATGTTGGTTTCTTCTGCTAAACCAAGTTTCTTAAGGGCTGCGAGCATATTTCTTGCATCTCTTTATCTCCAGTGCATATTTGGAATAGTGCCTGCTATGTAATTACCCGGTAAAGTTTTTTTAAAAAACACTATTGATTGCAACTAAAGATCACAAAGACACTTCCTTGGGATCTTATTTCAACAGATGACAGCAGTTGGTGCTAGTGAAACTGTATGCCATTGTTATTCATGCATTAAAACTTCTTTGTAGTTTTTGATTCAAAAAATGTAAGCCCTTGAGAGGGGCAAATGCCTTGTGGCAATTTTTATAGCTCTATTGCATTTGTTGTTTATTTCTAATTCTTATCTCATAAATACATTTCTACAAAGTGGAAAAAAATGTAGAAGTTCAGTTAAAATTAGTGAAGTCAGTAGGAAATAGCAATGCTATTAACTGTTTTGTGGAGAAGGGATGTCAATTGGCATGTGATTTAGTGTTTACAACACAGAATACACTTTTGAAAATATTGACTTCTATTACTTTTGAAAATACATGTTGCCTGGCTGGTATGGCTCAGTGGATTGAGTGCCCACCTGCGAGGCAAGGGGTCACTGGTTGGATTCCCAGTCAGGGCACATGCCTGGGTTGTGGGCCAGGTCCCTAGTAGGGGGCACACAAGAGGCAACCACACTTTGATGTTTCTTTCCCTCTCTTTCTCCCTCCCTTCCTTCTCTCTAAAAATAAATAAATCTTAAAAAAAAAAGAGCCAGTGTGGCTGGAGTGCCACAGGCAGGGACCAGGCAGGGGGCAGACAAGAGATGCAGCTGATGCCCCCTTCTAAGGGGTCACAACCTGCAGGGCCTTATAGGTTACCTTTATTTGAAGAACAGTGAGAAGCTTAAAGGAAAGGATCTTAATGAAAGGGTTGATGTGATTGGATTTGTAGGGGTGTATGTGGTATGTGGGTGTGTATTTAAGTCCCTTCTGGAGGCAATGGTGGGGGCAAGTTGGGAAGGGGAAGCAAGAAGGGAGACAGGGGTCTGGTGGAATAGACCAGGGAGAAACTGATGCTGGTGAGCAATAGGGCAGTAATGGTGGAAGCAGAGAAAAGGGAGCCCATTCGAGAGATATTTAGGAGATAAAATTGAAGGAGATTGTGATGGGTTGCACCTGGTATGGTGGATGACTTGGGTTTTTGGCTTTTAAGATAATAAGAAAATAAGAATGAGTTTGGTGGGGAAGAAGGTAAGCTTGATTCTGAACATGTTGTCTTGGGTACTTCAGAAACGTACTTTATGACCAAAGAAGGGAAACTGAGGTACGTTTACAGGGGTGGGCAAAAGTAGGTTTACAGTTGCGAGTACATGCAACACAGTCCGTTCTTGCATGTATTATGTATTTTTCCATACGAGCAACTGTAAACCTACTTTTGCCAACCCCTGTATATTTCTGAAACTCTTCTTAGAAGTAGACTATTTTAGTTGACTTTCTGGAGTTTGTTTGAGGGTTTGTTTGTTTTTTACACATATAAAGATGAACATTTTAAAAGTTGTAGTTAAATACCTGTAATATAAAATTTACTATCTTATTCATTCTAAAGCACAATTCAGTTAGTATTAGGTGTCTTCACATTGTTGCGCAAGCACTATCATTTTCAATGAAAATGCACTTTTTCATTTTGTAAGCCTGGAGCTTTATACCCATGAAATAATAATTCCTCATCCCTCCCCACCCGCCCCAGCCCCAGCCCTAGCAACCACCATTATGCTGTTTTCTGTGTCTGCGAATTTCGCTACTCTAGTTATGTCATATAAGTGGGACCATGCTGCATTTGCTTTTTTTGTGACTGGCTTATTTCACTTAGCATACCATTATCCTCAGGGGTCGTCCATGTTGCATACTACATCAGAATTGCCTTCCTTGTTAGGGCTGAATAATATTCCATCATACGCATATATCCCATTTTTCTTCTCTATTCATCAATGAACGGATGCCTGAGTTACTTTTACCTCATGGCTGTTGTGAATCGTGTTACTATGAACGGTGGCATACAAATTCCTCTTCGTGACCCTGTCTTCACTTCTATTGGATATATACCCAGAAATGGAGTAGCTGGATCCTATGGCAATTCTGTGTTTAATATTTTGAGGAATTGTTGTACTGTTTTCCATGGTAACTGACCCATTACACATTTCCGGCAACAGTGCACAAGAGTTCTTTAGTTGTGTTTGTTTCTGAGGCAGACTGGAGTGGAGGGATTTCAGGGGTGGTGATGGGTTCTCTTTAGGGCCTGGGTATTTTGTAATTACCAGGTCACTCCCCAAGCCTGGGTGTGATGTGCTTCTTCATCCCCAGTGGTCTGTTAGCCCAGCCTCAGCAGGCTGGGGATCACCTGTTTTCACACAAGGACTCCTCTCACACCACGGTGGGCCACGCTTTCCCAGCAGGTCAGCCGCACTGCCGCGAGACTTTCTTCACTGTTTCCTGGAGGGGGCTGGGATGGAGGCTGCCAGAGCCAGTGGTCTCCTGGCATTAGAGTCCAGGGTCCATGTACTGCCACTGAGGGGATTTCCACTTCTGGGACCTGCAAGTACAGGAGAGAGATATAACCAGCCTTCCCCACTGAAGGTGTGGCCTGTCCTCACAAAGTCTATTCCCCTAGGCTTTTCTGAGAGCCCACACTACCTGCTGCGCTTCACTCTGCCCATTCATACCCCATGCCACTCTCAAGGCACAGCTTGAGTCACCTCAGTGTCTCTGAGACTTCTTTACCTTGAAGGCTTGGGGATGTGGTCCAGACTTTGATGCTCTTCACTCCCTGACCCTTACTCCTGTACCCCCTGCAGGGGCTTTGTCTCCTTCCCACGCTGGTCTGTGTCACTGCCAACCTCCTGGACTGCATCCCTCACTGACCGATTGATTGGAGACTTTGGCCCACAGCCGCCTAAGCATCTCAGTTCTTGCCACCTTCCAGGGTAACTTACTGACCACCTGGTTTCATGGTTCCATGATACCCACCTCATAACCATCCCCTACACCCCCAACTCTGTCCCTGCACTCATCCTGAGCTGCTCTACTTCAGACACTGAATTCAGACAGGCCCCTCTGTGGCCACAAGCTCCTGTCCTCACTGACCCTCTGATACTTTCTAATACACCTGTCCTTCCACCTCACCGGGACCCTCATTCCTGGAGTCCTCTGTTCTCTCTGTGTCCACATGCAGAACTCCTTCCTGTAAATGTGCCCCTCCCTGCCCAGCTGGGTGGACATGCAGCCATGGTCAGTCAGTTCCTTGCCATTTCCCTAACAACCTTGTTTCTTTGCCTTTGGTTGCACCTGACTGGCACAGAACCACCTCCCAACACATCCACCCCTCACCATCTCTGTGCCTGTACACAGGCTGCTGAGTCCTGCTGTGAGGGTCAGACACAGGCAGGTTGGGTCTACTACAAGTCCATGGCCATGCACCGCTACTGGGCCTTCACAGTCCTGTTATGTGGGGTGAGCCTACACTCACCACAAGGGCTTTGCTTTTCCTTTTAGAAGATGACACAAAGAAACCATTCTAAACAATTAAAACATTTTGGAAATACTGAAAATTGAAGACTCCTTGGCTTCTCCTTTCAACAGCTGACTTCACCTCATGCCTTTCAGAGAACTGGAAACCATTGCACAGAAGGACCTAGGCTTCCCCAGCGGAACCTGCCCGCTGTCTTTCCCACCCCTCTGAGGCAATGAGCACGTGATTCCCTGCCCGCTGAGAAACCATGCTCCACCCACCCACACCTTCCTCAGCCAGTGCTTCTGCTGTTGCCCAGGACCCTTTGCATGGAAATCACCTGAGATGCTGGCTACACGCAGCTTCCTAGACTCATTCTACTGTGTTATCTCTGGGGTCGACCCTGGGGAATTTGATCTGTACTGTAACAAGCACCCAGGTGTTCCTTTGCAGCAGGGACATTTGTGGACCACTGCTCTATACTGTTTTCAATCATCCCTACCTGCAAGTGCCCCTACCAGATTTCAAGTGTACTCACATCTCCCTATCCTTACAAAAAATAAGCGTCCCTGTTAAAAAATAAACTCCTTCTCGCCCCATCTTTTTCTTCTTCATCCCAAAGGTCTGAAAACTGCCATCTATCTTGCTTCCTTTTTCTTTCTTCCCAGTGATGACCCGCTCTGGTCCAACCACCCTGTTCAGGCCTCACCTGAACTTGACTCCCTGGCGCACTGCATAGAGATGAACCCCCTCTCCTTTTTTGGAAATTGTATTTAACCTTTTATTCTGAGAAGTTTCAAATTTACAACAAAAGGATAGTAGAATGAACACCCATAGCTATCATTTAGCCTTAAAAATTGTTATGTAGTAATATTTGCTTCAACTATTTTGGAAGTATAAAACAACTTATTAAGGAACAGTTCAAATACAAAGATAGTGAATGTACTTTTATGATAATCCAAGTACTCATTACCCAACTTCAACAAGTGTCAGCAGTTTGCTATTTTCTGTTCACTTATCCCTCTCCACCAATACACACACACTTCTCTGGGACTATTTAAAAACAAACCCAGCCCTGACCGGTATGGCTCAGTTGGTTCATGTCATCTCTCATGGCAGGGGGTCCCTGGTTCAATTCCCAGTCACAGCACATGCCTGGATTGCAGGCCAGTCCCGGTTGGGGCATGTGTGAGAGGCAACCAATCAGTAATTCTCTCTTACATCAGTGTTTCTCTCTCTCTCTTTCTGCTTCCCTCCCACTCTTTCTAAAAACAAATAAATAAAATCCTTAAAAACAAACACAGACATATGTTTAATCGAATAATTTTTCTGCTGTATTTTTTAAAGTAAATTACAGACATAACTTCAATGTGAATTACTTTAATTTAAAAGATGATAGTTTCCAATGAAACCACAAAACTATTTCATACTTAACAAATTAACACTTCATATCATAATATCAGACTTCTCCAGTTGTCTTCAAAATGTCTTTTTATAACTGATTTGTTCAAATCGAGACCCAGATAAGAATTACTCATTTGCTTACCTCTCTTAATCTTAAGTCCCTTGTAAATTTGCACATTGTTATCCCCACTCCCACCCCTGCCTTTTCTTTTGATGACATCACTTGCTTAAGAGACCAGGTTACTTTCTGGATTTGTCCTATTGCTTGCTTGTGCAGCCTTTTTTCTCTGTCATAGCTTGTATTTCCTGAAACTGTGTTACATCTCAAGACGTGATTAGATGCAGATTGAACATCTTTGATGGAAATGCATTCATTGTAGGCGATGACATGGTGTTTGTGCTGTATCACAGCTGGAGTCAGCATTATGCTGGGGTGTCTGCTATGAGGGAAGTTGACATTAACTAGGGGGTTAGGGTGGTAATGGATACATCCTCCGCTGTGAAGTCGTATTTCCCCCTTTATAACAAGCAAGTGCTCTGTGGGATGCTATACTGGTTACATCAGTATGAGTCTCATCAGGAGACAGACCATACAGTGATTAAACAGGTGAAGTTTCATATAAATAACTCTGAAACTATGATAACAGTAACTATAAGATAAAACCGTTCTCCCCTAGGGCTGAAGGGAAAGGAGGACAGACTTAGAAGTGGGGGTGCCATCCCCGAGCTGGTGATCCACCCTTGATGAGAAAAATGTAGTTGCAGCCCACTGGATGGTAGAGAAGTTTGCTGGTTGGCCTGGGCCAGAGCAGGTTCCACCGTCACTGGGCAAGCAGGAGGCAGCTTTCCTAGGCACAGAGGGGGCACGGGTGAGTCACAGCTGGTGGCCAGGATCATGGGCTTGCGCAGGGAGCGGGAGCACCAGTGTGAGCAGGAGGCCTGGGGCATGTAGTGTCTGTGTGGAGAGAGCCACAGGAAGCTGGATGCCAGGCTAGGCCAAGGCTGTGAGGCCATCAGGGATTGTGTGATCCAGGTGCGTGTTTATGGCAGAGCACTACCAGGTGTTTTTACACATATAAAGATGAACATTTTAAAAGTTGTAGTTAAATACATGTAATATAAAATTTACTATCTTATTCATTCTAAATGAATAAGCATACAACTCAGTAGCGTTAGGTATTTTCACATTGTCCTACAACCAGACCCACACTCAGCCACACTGCTGAGGGACCTGGCCGCTGCTGGCAACAGCCAGACAGCCCCTCCTCCCGCAGTGCCCTCTACTGAGAAAGGTTAACCTCTAGCTCACTGTGGAGCAAGCATTGAAGGGTGACTTTAGAGATGACAGACAATAAATTGAAAATTGACACAGTCTACCCTTTGGCTACTCAGCTGCTGTATGTGCCCTCTACACACTTTTGAGCTCCGTCCTTCTTACAAGTAATAATCTTTCCCAAAATGAGAAGACATATAGTCTTAACAGTCAGTATATCCATCACTGTATTAATTTCTCCTCCAGTCCCTCTGAATATTCATTGTGTCACCTAAAAATTAAATTGTAAAGTTAACCTCCAATTATTTGTGTATAAATAAAAATGGAAAGGAGAGAGGAGTTAATGGCTAGTGTACACATATAAACACATGCATATAACAAACATGAAGACAGTATGCAAAGTGGCTGTACTCTTCATTTCTGTAACCAGTCATGAGACCACAGTTGGTGTCTGTGGCTTCCTTCAACTGCCCATCCTATATTTCCCTTGCCCTCAGCCAGAACCTCCACTGCCCTGCATTCTTCACATAACGGAGTGGCCCAAACCTTCATTCCTCATCATTCTGCTCTTTTTGGTTGCTGAGGTTTTTCATCAACCTTTACTGTTAAGTATGGAAGTACCAAGAGGTGCCCCAGAGGACCCCACCCACTCCAGTGTCAGACACAGTCCTCCTTGCTTCCATTGTGTAGCAGCAACTCGATTTCCCCTTGGTAACCAAGGATAATCACTTCAGCCAGTAAATTAACCCCATTTTCTTATGCCTGTTGGTTCCGTGACATTTGGCACCCAAAATGGCAGGTGGCACTCTTCCAATTCAGTAAGTCCATTGTTGTGTCCCCTGGGGGAAACATTTTCCCTTTAGAGACTAAGCTGTCCAAACCAATGGATCTCAGAGTTACTGAGACTGAAAGCAACATTTTTGTAAGAGTCATTAAGGTATAATAATGAGAAGAGCCACTCTCACTTCCACCCCTCAATTCCAAGTCCCATGTACTCTGACTATGGAGGAGACAACAGCATGTAACAGCCTCTGATGCAAAATGTAAGCTACATCCTGTAAGATAGAGCCCCATCCTTTTAGGATATGGCCTCCAATTGGTGCTGTAACTAAGCTGTCAGTGAAGTTAGGCCAGCCACTTCTGGGTGGTGTGGTTTGTGGTAAGGCTAATTGGTTCCATGGACCTGAGCCCACTGCTACACTTTCTTTTTTGTGAAATGAGGTCCTTGATTAGATGCAGTGCTTTGCAGAACATTACACCATTAGAAAAGGCATTCTATAAATCCAGTCAGGGCACATACCTAGGTTGCAGGTTCAATCCCTGGTTGGGGTGTATATGGGAGGCAACAGCGTTTCTCTCTCACATTGATGTCTCTCTCTGAAATCAATAAATATTTAAAAAATAGTAATAAAAATAAAACAAAAAAGGCATTACAGATAAGGAAGACGAATCCACATCCAGATTGTGTCGGTGTTCCAGATTTAAGGACAAATCTTTCCCCACTCCATGATGGAAGACGCCCAGTGTAAACTTGCAGGCTGGTCCTGCTGGGAATGGCACTGTTGGAGCCGCGTGTCCGTCTGTGCCGGTGACATATTACTCACTCCGCGGTGGTGTTAGCTTACTCAGCTTTGGGGAGGGAGGCTCCTAAGACGTCTACTCCAACTGAGGTCATCGCAGGGTTTTCAAGCAGAGGAACGTAAGTCTCCCCAAATAAAGGAATACAAGTCACTCTGGTAAGGAAGGCTCAGAATGTGTTAGGGTTCAGGGCCGTCATCCAGATCTAACCAGATAGCTTTCTTCCAACTTTCAGGATTCCTTTCTTTCCTGATCAGTGCCCTGAGTTTCACAGGAGAAATGGCATGTTGGTTAATTCAACTGTTATAATTTAACAACCCATATGATTAAATTTTGTTTTTGATTTTTGACAGGAGCAGCTGTGTGGCTGCAATAAACACAAGATTCTTTGAAGGCTGTTATAAGACACTTTCCGCTTCTCAGACCATGACTTGAGCTGAAAGTTAATGGACCCAAGCTTGTCATTTTCTCTTTGTAAATGTTCAAGTGCATTCAAAATAATCCATCCACATCACAGCCCTTAAAATCATTATTACTGCCGTACAGTCAAGCACAGAAATCACTCCCAAAGCACATGCTCGCCTTGGCATTTCACCACAGAAAGCTGCAGACTTGATTAACTGTGACGTCACTGCATGCAGTGAGATACTAACATCCATTCCACATTTTCGGGGGGCTCAGCACTGCACCCAAGCTTTAAGCACATGACCAAACTAACCCTCAAATTCCATCTTTAGGGTTTATCTCCTGGGACCACTCTCAGAGCCAAGGCTGTATCAGTCTGGGTCCAGTTAGGAGACTTAAACTGGGAAAATTTAATAAATATAAAGAATTCTTAAACTGTAATAAAAGAATAACTAACTATAAGATGTAAGAAAATATTAAAAAAAAGAGAAAAAAGAAAATGTTGCAGTTTCGGGCTGGGGGGCTACCCAAGGAATGACAAATTCAGGAAGGGGGGCCTTCCTCAGGCTAGGGTTCAGACCTCATTGGAAAAATACAGGATGGGGTAAAAATAGGTTTACAGTTTGTATGGAAAATAACAATAATTAATAAATAATATAAGAACAATGCTGTTTTGCATAGTCGCAACTGTAAACGTACTTTTGCCCTTCCTTCATAGCGCAGCCCACTAGATGGCAGACAAGTTCACCAGCCACTGCTGGTCCATAGTTCCTGGGAAAGCAAGCAAGAAGCAATTTCTTGGGTTCAGGAATAAATGGGCACAGGTGAGCTGCAACTGGCGGTCAGGGCTGTGGGTGTGCAAGGTGAGTGGGGCAGGTGGTGCAAGCAGGCAGCCTGGAGCATGCAGTGTCTGTAAGGTGAGCACAACCAGTGGCTGGGAGCATGCATGTGCAGTGGGGCCTGTGGAGACTCAAGTGGGCAGGCAGGGCAGCCAGTAGCCAGGCAGCTTGGCATGCAGAGGAAGTACAGCCGGATGTGGCCAAGAGGCCAGGAATGCGGTGTCTGTCCAGGGAGCCGTGGGAAGGTGATCACCAGTCTGGGCAGGCCTTCTAGGTTGCTGCATGGCTGGGACAGATAACCACCCCATGTCCTCGTGCCCTGGCTGCTGGCTAAGCCCTGTTAGAAGCAGTAGGAGAGCCCCTTTGTCATGCAACGTTTCTCCAGTGCCCTCCTCTGAGAAAGCTTAACATCACACTCACCCTGAAGGAAAAATGTTGAAGGGAGTGCTGTCCCTCTAACACAACACACATTGAAGCCGGAATTTGGAACTGAGCGGCAGTGAATTGAAAACTAGCATGCTAGGTCTGTGAATCTATTTTGCCATCAGATTTTCACCCATGATTTTAGTAACAAAGTGTCAAAAGAAATGCATATGCAGTTATTAAAAAATCAAATATTGCAAAAGTATATAGCCTACAAATTGAAAGTCCCCCTACTCCCTTCCCTCACTCACCATCCTCCCCAAAGGTAACCACTGTTTGACTTAATGTGAAGGCCTCAGTGGTTTTCTATGTATTTATACATATTCATGTGATTGCATATAAATATGCTTGTCAAAAATATATGCTGTTTTCTTAATTACATAAATGAATTCACATGGTTCATACTGAGCTGGAGTTACATTTTTTATTTAACAATATGTCTTAGAGACCATTTCATGTCAGTGTACAGAGAGTAACCTTATTGATGGCCACATAATATTGCACAGAGTGGGTATACTCTATTTTATTTAACCAGTCCTCTTTTGATGGACATTTCAAAACTTTTCCAGGATTTTTAAAAACTATTTTAGCCCTGGTGGTGTGGTTCAGTGGATTGAGTGTTGGCCTGTGAACCAAAGGGTCACCGATTCAATTCCTGGTCAGGGCACATGCCTGAGTTGCAGGCTGTGTCCCCAGTGGGGGACGTGTGACAGGCAACCACACATTGATGTTTCTCTCCCTCTCCTTCTCCCTCCTTTCCCCTTTCTCTAAAAGTAAATAAATAAAATCTTTAAAATATATATTTTAAAAAGTACTGCAGTGAATTCATACCTTCGTGCACTCGTGCAAGCAGTTTCCTAAGTTCAGCTCTCAGAAGGAAACTGCTAAGTCGGAGGCTATACACGTTTAAAAGTTGAATGGCTATTTCATGTAATAAAGTCTCTCAGACTTTTTCTTGATAATTCCTGGGTTTCCTGTCTTGCTCTGAAAGATTTTTGCATAGTTCACATTATAAAAATATTAGCTTATATTTTCTCAAGATTTTAATATTTAGCTTTAAAAATACTTCCACATCAAGTAGTATGATATGGTCCTTACTATCTTTCAGTTTTATTTTCATTTTTTAAAAAAATAGTCTTTTGTGTTTTTAAGAAAAGTATCTCTTTTTCACATGTGTCACAAACATTTTTCCTTCTTCATAGTTTGCCTTCCTGCTTTATGTTTTGGCAGGTTTTTTAAAATGTTGTTTTAACAAATAACTGTTGATGTTGTTTAAAAACTCAAAGTCTCATACTATTCCTGTCCTTATTCAACTGATCCCACTCCTCACCTACAAGTAACCATTGTTACTAGAATCTTATAAATCTTAAGAAAGTTTCTGTTTTCAAACAGAAGCATAATATAAATATGTGTTGTTTTTACCTCTTTTTATGTAGATAGACACAGAAGTGCTTAATTTTTATTTGTTGGCCTTTTCCATTGTGACTTGTGCGTTTTATATCATGCTAGAAATTGTACTCTGAATTGTACTTTGTTAAAATACCCAAGATTTTTTCTGATGTGGTCTTTTTTTTTTAATATTTAAAGTTTGATAACTTCCAGTCAAAATGGTGACATGGGTAAACACAGCTCATCTCGCACAACCACGTCAAAATTATAACTAAATTGTAGAACACCCATCACTCAGAACCATCAGAAATTGAGTTGAATGGAAGTATGACAACTGTGGAATTAAAGAAACCACATCCATCCAGACCAGTAGTAGGGGCGTAGATGCAAAAATTGGCTGGTCCCACGTCTATATATGGTGGGTAAAAATTAAGGAAGGATAACTATGGAACGAGGGGTCCCAGCCCCAGCCCATGGTTCCAGTTCCAGGAAGATAAGTCCCCATAACTTCTGGCTGCAAAAACCAGTGGGTATTGAATCAGTGGAAGAAACTTCTGGAGTCCAAAGCAGTTCCCCTTAAGAACCCACACAGGGGCTTACTCAGACTCACTCCCTCTAGGCTCCTGCACCAGGGTAGCAACTTGGAAGGTACCAGTGGCATACAGAGAGGAGCTGAAGTGTCTGGCTTCAAGGTGAGAGCTATGAGACAGCTTTCTCCCAGACAGAAAGGTGGGCAGAGGCCATTGTCCCTTGACTGAGCCCCCTACCCCCACAGAACCACAGAGTCAGCAGGTGGGTGCCATATGAGACGCCATCAACTTGGAAAACACTGTTTTCCCTACCCTAGAGATCCCCTGAGACTCCATCCCACCCAACCTATGGGCCCACCCAAACTGTTAATCATGACTTTCCATATAAATAGCTTGGCTCATGCTTCACAACTTCCTAAATTCAATCAAACAAGAAATAGCTGGCCTTAGTAAGCCCCTAGCTGGCACTTCTTGCTAAGTGGCCCTGGCATGGCATTAGCAGTAGCTAGCCTAGATTCACAATTTGGCTTCATCTGGGAATCTCCAAGCCCAGTACATGTAGCAGCCATCACAGATTGCTTTATAGTTCGTGCAGGGTGGCCCTGGGCAGAACACAAGTGGGCACTGACCTTGGCATGTACCACTTGGGAAATCCTAGGGCCAGAGCACCCACTGGACAGCTACAGACCACATCAGAGCACCACCACCCTGTCCTTACATAGCTGATCCTCTGGAGGGTGGAGGATGGTGGTCAGTGGTCACAGCCAATCCTTGCAGCTGACTGGCCTGGGTAAATCCCTCCAACTGACCTGCCAACAGCAACCAAGGCTCAACTATAAGAGGAGGGTGTATTCAGCCCACACAAAGTGTGCACCTCAAGGTTCCAGCTTTGATGATGGAGGGGACTGTGCTGCTGGACCCTACAGGACACCTACTACATTAGGCCACTCTACCAAGACAGGAAATCATAGCAGCTCTACGTAATATATAGAAATAAACACAGGGAGGCTGCCAAAATGAGGAGACAAAGAAACATCACCCAAATGAAAGAACAGATCAAAACTCCAGAAAAAGAGCTAAACAAAATGGAGATAAGGAACCTGTCAAGATGCAGAGTTCAAAACACTGGTTATAAGGATGCTCAAGGAACTTGGAGACCTCAACAGCATAAAAAAGATACAGTCAGATACACTAATTGAAATAAAGAACAATTTACAGGGGGAAAAAAAAACAGTAGAGTTGATGAAGCCAAGAATCAAATCACTGATATGGAACATAACCAATCAGAACAACAAGAAGAAAAAAGAATCCCCCAAAATGAGGACGGTATAAGCAGCTTCTGGGACAACTTCAAATGTACCAACATTCACATAATAGGGGTGCCAGAAGGAAAAGAGAAAGAGCAAGAAAATGAAAATCTATTTGAAAAAATAATGAAAGAAAACTTCCCTGATTTGGTGAAGGAAATAGACATGCAAGTCCAGGAAGCACAGAGAATCCCAAACAAGATGGATACAAAGAGGCCCACTCTAAGACACATCATAATTCAAATGCTAAAGGTTAAAGATAAATGGAGAATCTTAAAAGCAGCAAGACAAAAGAAGTTAGTTACCTATAGGGGAGTTCCCATAAGACTGTCAGCTGATTTCCCAAAAGAAATTTTGCAGGCTAGAGGGGATTGGCAGGAAATATTCAAAGTCATGAAAAGCAGGGACCCATAGCCATGATTGCTTGACCCAACAAAGCTATCATTTAGAATGGAAGGGCAGCCCTGGCTGGTGTAGCTCAGTGGATTGAGTGTGAGCTTCGAACCAAAGGGTCACCGGATCAATCCCTAGTTAGGACACATGCCTGGTTGTGGGCCAGGTCCCCAGAGGGAGCCATGTGAGGGGCAACCACACATTGATATTTCTCTCCCTCTCTTCCTCCCTTCCCCTCTCTCTAAAAATAAATAAACTCTTAAAAAAAAAAAGAATGGAAGGGCAAATAAAGAGCTTCCTAGACAAGAAAAAACTAAAGGAGTTCATCATCACCAAACCATTATTATATGAAATGTTAAAGGGACTTACTTAAGAAGAAGAAGATCAAAAGTAGGAACAATAAAATGGCAATAAATACATATCTATCAACTATTGGATCTGAAAAACAAACTAAGCAAACAAGAAAAACAGATAGAATAATGGATATGGAGAGCATTTTGATGGTAGCCGGATGGGAGGGGGTATAGGGGAATGGGTGAAGAGGTGAGGGGATTAAGAAGTGCAAATAGGTAGTTACAGAATAGCCATGGGACAATATAGGAAATGGAGTAGCCAAAGAACCTATGCATGACCCATGGCTGTAAACAATGGTGTGGGGATTGTGTGAGGGAGTAGGTGGTGTTGGATGGAGGAGGGTAAAGAAGGAATTATTGGGACAACAATAATAGCATGATTAACAAATGTAATTAAAAAATAAAATTTGGAGTTTTGTCTGGGAAAATTTTTAGTGATTAAGTAATGAAATACTATTTATTGTGATTCTTCCCATATGGCCTATTGTCTCATTTCAGGTGTTGGTTTGCACCTATTTGAAATGCCATCTTTATTACATGCTCATTCCTGGGACTTTTTCTAGATTCTGTTCTCTCCCATTGATCTATTTGCTTATTCCTGTGCCAAACCAACAGTTATAATTAACTTTAGTTTTATACTCATATAGTGTACTTGATATATGACATGCATATGTTCTCATATTTTCAAATGTTCTTAAATATCTTCCAGTATTTTCTCTGTCAGATGAAATTTTTCCGAGATGAACTGTAGAATCAGTTCGTGCTTCCCTTCTCCCCAAACACTGGGGCTGATTTTTATTAGATTCTTGTACATTTATAGATCATTTTAGAATATTTTTCTCCATGTCTTCTATGTCTTAGAGTTAACTTTGATTTGCCTTTGTAAAAAATGTTATTATGTTTATTTTGGGGTGTGTTATAGTTTTATTGCTGTCATGATTAGGGTTTTTTTAAAGTTATGTTTCTGATTGTTTTTTTCTATAGTATATGGGTAATTAGAGTAGAAAATATATTGATATCTGTTGCTTACCCAACTGAGTTCATTGATTCATTGTTCCATAGACTGGTTTGGACTTTCTAAGTAGATGGTCACATTATTTGTAAATAGTAGCATTCTCCTTTTCCTGTTGTTTCCCTAAATTATTTGGGCCAGACCCCCAAGAAGAATGTGAAATAGAAAGAGCATAATGGTGGGCATCTTTGTGATCTTTAATGAGAAGGCTGCTGACGTGAAACCAGTCAGAACACTCTCCTTCTTAACCACCATTTTGGGTTTTTTTCTTGGAATCCTGGAATGGTGCCCACTCCTTCTCTGCCCCTTCTCCCCTCCTACTCCATCTTCTCATGTAGCACACGCTCTCTCGTCACACATCCCAGACTGCAGTCATCCCGTGCCAGCTCGGGAGTTCAGTTACTCGTTATGAGCCAAGCACTCGCAGATTGACATCTCTAACACAGGACTCTCCCCAGCTCTGGACTCTGAAGAGCTCCTCTTGGATTTCTTTCAGGCACTGCTAACTCGGTAGCTCTGAAACTGAGTTCTTCATTAACCAGTGTTGAGCTGGATGCCCCTGGGTATAAAGCCCACAACCTGATTCTGTGTTAAGAACCAGAAATAGAGCCCTGGCCGGTGTGGCTCAGTTGGTTGGAGCGTCCACCTGTAACCAAAGGGTTGCGGGTTCAGTCCCAATGAGGGCGCATACCTAGGTTGCAGGTTTGATCCCCAGTCTGGGCATATATGGGAGGCAACAAATTGATGTTTCTTTCACATTAATGTTTTTCTTTCACATTGATGTTTTTTCCCTCCCTTCCTCTCTCTCTAAAAGCAATGAAAAACATGTCCTTGGGTGAGGATACAAAAAACAAATAGAAGAAAGGCTGTCTACCCCGAGAGACCCTCCCAGAGGGTTTTATTTCCTGCCAACATAGGCCCAAGCCAGCCACCCCACCCTAGACCTACCTAGTTTGTGCTCTGGATATTGGCCACGCAGCATGCCCATCCCAGGAACCCCTGCCATCCTTGCTTACTTGCCCCAAGAACCACATCCTTCCTTGCCAACAGCCTCTACTCCCTTGCCTGCTGCGGCTAAGCATGCATATGGCTATTTTTAGTCATCTTCCCTCCTCACCCCTGGAGGGGCCTCCTCAAGATTCCTGTGGGGGACAAATGGAGGCTTTAGGGGTTCCTCTGGGACTCACTTCATCAGGATTCATGGGCCAAAGGAGGCTAATCTCTTTTCCTCTCGGTGGGTAGGAAATATGAACTGTACAGCATGGACTGGGACCTAAAGGAGGAACTTAGGGACTACCTGGTGGCTGCTGCACCCTATGGGGGCCCCATTGGTAAGTTATCCTCTACCACTGCATGCTCTGGGACCATGAGATGAACTCAAGGTTCTTGATTCCTGGTGGGGGGTGTTGTTGGGTTGTTCTTGCTGGCCTGTGCCACCCTTCCTCATGCCCCTACTTCCACCCCCATGGAGGTGCTTGTAATTCTGGTTCTCATGAGGCCTGCTTCACATGAGCTGGGCCTAGGGAGCTAGGACAGGAGGTCTGTTCTCAAACTGCAGCACTGCTGAGAAACCCCTGGCAGAAGGAGAAGGCCGCCAGTATACGGCCAGTACTTGAGATCTACTCTGCTTCTGGCATGCCTCTGGCCAGTCTGCTGGTGAGCCCCCTTGGCATGACCGGGGGGTTGGGGGTTGAGGGCTGGGCAGGGTTTCTGCATCCCAAGCCAGCCTCATGAACTTTGTTTCCTCTACAGTGGAAGAGTGGGCCAGTGGTATCCCTGGGCTGGTCAGCTGAAGAGGAGCTCCTCTGTGTGCAGGAAGATGGTGTAGTACTGGTGTATGGGCTTCATGGTGACTTCCGGAGACACTTCAGTATGGGCAATGTAAGGGCCACAGGAGGCTGGGGGAAAGGGATGGAGTCTGTGACCCTGTGGCTTCTTCAAGGCCCCTCTACACTTGCCCCTCTTCCCAGGAGGTGCTCCAGAACCGGGTTCTAGATGCCCGGATCTTCCATACCGAGTTTGGTTCTGGAGTGGCCATCCTCACAGGGGCCCACCGCTTTACCCTCAGTGCCAATGTGGGTGACCTCAAACTCCGCCGAATGCCAGAAGTGCCAGGTGAGTGCTGGCACCCCTGGGACAATCATTTGGGGCCCATAGGTGTGCTTCCAGACTGTGGGATCCGCAGAGGCAGAAGCTGTGGACTCCAGTCATCCTGAGGTTGTCCTCGTCCCTGACCACAGGTTTGCAGAGTGCACCCTCATGCTGGACCATACTGTGCCAGGACCGAGTGGCACAGATTCTTTTGGCTGTGGGGCCTGATCTTTACCTCCTGGACCATGCAGCCTGCTCCGCAGTGGTAAGGGCCTCTGAAATGGGAGTGAGATGGAGCGGTTGGAGGGGGCCATAGGGAGGCACTGAGAAGTTAGTATCTCGGGTGTCCTCCCCATCCCTGCCCCAGACGCCCCCTGGCCTGGCCCCAGGAGTGAGTAGCTTCCTGCAGATGGCTGTCTCTTTCACCTACCGACACCTGGCACTCTTCACAGACACAGGCTGTATCTGGATGGGGACAGCTTCACTCAAGGTTTGATCCTGGGATAACACAGGGGCACTGTGCCTTGTCCACGGGAGATCTGTTTGGGGTAGGGGAGAGGCTTTTCAACCTGACTACTGGGACAGGGCCATGACATTCCCCGCATCCTTTCAGGAGAAGCTGTGTGAGTTCAACTGCAATATCCGAGCCCCACCGAAGCAGATGGTCTGGTGAGGAAGGGGGTTTTATGCTGGGGCTGGGGGTGGACATAGGCTTGTTTCCCAGGATACCTTGATTCATCCTGTCTACTGCCCAAGCCAGGTGGAGCTTGCATCATATCTCCTCCGCCAGTGCGCACTTGAGGGAGCCCCCTGCCCCACTGTGGGCCCTGGATGCACCTGGGAGCTGGCAGCATAGGGTAAAAGGGAAGCAGACAAGTCAGAGGAATGCGATGAGGAGCAGGGGGCATGCACAGGGCTGTCCCGAGGCAGAGTGATACAAGCAGTGATGTGGGAGACCTGGCTGTGGGCTTGGCATCCTGTGTATGGCTCAGACGTGTGTGTGGTGCTGCCCACAGGTGCAGCCGTCCTCGCAGCAAGGAGCGGGCTGTTGTGGTGGCCTGGGAGAGGCGGCTAATGGTGGTGGGTGATGCACCTGAGAGCATCCAGTATCCTTGAAGGGCTGCCTGTGGGGGTGGCAAAGGAGAGGGGAGAGGGGGGTCACCTGTCCTGTCCCATCTCTGGGTGTTCTTAGGAACCTTGACCAAGCTCAGGTTTGTGCTGGATGAGGACTCCTACCTGGTACCTGAGCTGGATGGGGTTCGCATCTTCTCCCGTAGCACCCATGAGTTCCTGCACGAAGTTCCAGGTAAAGCCCTCACAGGGGTTCCATGTGACCCAGGATGGGGGCCCCTCGGCAGCTTAGCTCCTGCAGGGCCTCAGAGCCTCAGAGCAGGATCAAAGCATTGAAGCAGAGCTGAGGATCCCCTGCCCCATACCCTGCTCACCATCTCCCTTTCCCAGTGGCCAGTGAGGAGATCTTCAAAATTGCCTCGATGGCCCCTGGAGCGCTGCTGTTAGAGGCCCAGAAAGAATATGAGGTAAAGCTCTGGGCTTCTCCCCAGGCCCCAAGATCTTCCCCTTCCCCTTCCCCTTCCCCTTCTCCAGATTGGCTCAGCCCTATGCCCCTGCCTGGCCATGGGTGGACACAGCTAGATGCCATCTGTGAAGAGGGGTCCAGGCAAGACACTAGGCTGGGCTAGAGAGGGCCAACTCAGGTGGGCTAAAGTCACGTGGTGTCCTCCTTGTGGTGATGGGGAAGGACAGGGAACCCTCACTATCCCCAGCCCAGGCACAAGTCAGGGCTACTATTAAGAGGTCTCAGGGCCTCTCACAGGCACTTGTGGACTCATAATGGGGAATATGTGAGCATCTCGGGTGGACCGAGTTGGCTGAGGCAGTTTGGGCTCCAGCCTCTGCAGCCCATTTGAACCACATCCCAGAGGGATGGGGGCCAGATGTAGGGGTGTTCTCCATCATGATGCTGTGTCCCTGGCATCTTATCCCCAGAAAGAGAGCCAGAAGGCAGATGAGTACCTGCGGGAGATCCAGGAGCTGGGGCAGCTGACCCAGGCCGTGCAGCAGTGCATCGAGGCCGCAGGACACGAGCACCGGCCAGACATGCAGAAGAGCCTGCTTAGGGTTGGCTTGGACTACAGGGCTAGTGGGAGGGGCACTGGCGGGGGTGAGCTGGTGGCGGGGTGGCAGCGGGGAGCTCTCCTCTATTGCCTTTTGGCTCTTCTCAGGCTGCCTCCTTCGGAAAGTGTTTCCTCGACAGATTTCCACCCGACAGCTTCGTGCGCATGTGTCAGGACCTTCGTGTGCTCAATGCCATTCGGGACTATCACATCGGGATCCCCCTAACATATAGCCAGTATCCCCAAGCATGCTACAAGGGTGTTCCCAGCCAGGGGTGGCGGGGGAAGGGGAAGGAGCTGGAAGTGCCACCTGAAGGTCCTTGGCAAACAGGGCTTATTCACCAGCTGGATCCTTAACCAAGTCAAATGCAGATACAAACAGCTCACCATCCAGGTGTTGCTGGACAGGTACAAAGCCCAACGGTGCTGGGACGAGGGGTCTAGGTGGGTGGGCATTACAGCCACTGGTGGGCTCTTATGGCCACTGCTCCTAACTAAAAGTTTTGGGATGCAGGAGGCCCAAGTTTAGACTGTGGCCACTCTGCCCTCTCTCTCTACCCCACATCACCGCCATACTCCTTACCCTCCTTGCCCACCAGGCTTGTGTTGCGGAGGCTTTACCCCCTGGCCATCCAGATATGCGAGTACTTGCGCCTTCCTGAAGTGCAGGGTGTCAGCAGGATCCTGGCCCACTGGGCCTGCTACAAGGTGAGGATGTAGGACAGGCTGCAAGAGCATTTAGGGACTTCGGGCCCTGGTAAAGTATGGGAAAGATGAAGTGTAGGGCTGAACGTCCAGGTCCTTATTAAGGGCCACTAGGGTGAGGTGTGCATGACACCCCTTCCCTGTGCAGGTACAACAGAAGGATGTGTCTGATGAGGATGTTGCTCGGGCCATTAACCAGAAGCTGGGAGACACACCCGGTGTCTCTTACTCCGACATTGCTGCGCGGGCCTATGGCTGTGGCCGCACGGAGCTGGCCATCAAGGTGTGGATGCCCGGCCCTTTCTGAAAGCTCTAGTGTGGGTGACTGAGGCCCCCAGGCCAGCTCCTCTCTGTGTCTTTCTCCCTACCCCACAGCTGCTGGAGTATGAGCCACGCTCTGGGGAGCAGGTACCTCTTCTCCTAAAAATGAAGAGGAGCAAACTGGCACTGAGCAAGGCCATCGAGAGTGGGGACACTGACTTGGGTGAGCAGGGTTTGGGTGACACCAAGGCCAGGGCCCTGGGTTGAACAAGGGGCCGGGCTGTAGTTCTCAACCCACCTTATTGTCCTGCAGTGTTCACGGTGTTGCTGCACCTGAAGAACGAGCTCAACCGAGGAGATTTTTTCATGACCCTTCGGAACCAGCCCATGGCCCTGAGCTTGTACCGACAGGTATGTGCAGGGGACAGTGGTAGGACTGGAGCCTCCTGAGCCCCTGAGTTGTCCTTGCTGACTGCCTGCCTACCCCCGTGCCAGTTCTGTAAGCATCAGGAGCTAGAGACGCTGAAGGACCTTTACAATCAGGACGACAACCACCAGGAGCTGGGCAGCTTCCACATCCGAGCCAGCTACGCAGAGGAGGTCTGAGGCTCACAGAGCCGGTGGGGCCTGTGGGCTGGGCTGTTGATGTGGTTCCTTCACCAGGTCTCTAGGCCTCATATTTGGTATATACCCAACCTGGCCCTCACTGTTGAGGGAGAGTCTGAGAAGACAGGAGGCCAGGATGAGGGTTGGTCCCAGAGGAGCTAGCCTTCCCATTAGAGACACCAAAGTGGTTCACCTAATGGGTAAAGCTGGCACTGGTGACCCTTGGCACAGGGATCAGAGAGAAAACTGTAACCTGGGTGGGGAGGGCTGAGGTCCCTTAACCTGTAAGCTCAGGTTTTCCCTTCTCACCCTTACAGCGTATTGAGGGGCGGGTCGCAGCTCTGCAGACAGCAGCTGATGCCTTCTACAAGGCCAAGAATGAGTTTGCAGCCAAGGTTTGGCCTCCTCTTTTCTAAGAGCTTCCTTGTTTCTTTCCTCTTCCAGTGTTCCCCCCTTGTCCCTCTCATCCCCATCCTGCCTTATTCTTGCCTCCAGGCCACAGAGGATCAAATGCGGCTCCTACGGCTACAGCGACGCCTAGAGGAGGAGCTGGGGCGCCAGTTCCTAGACTTGTCTTTACATGACACGGTCACCACCCTCATTCTTGATGGCCACAACAAGCGTGCAGAGCAGCTGGCACGTGACTTTCGCATCCCTGACAAGAGGTAAGTGTAGGCCCAGGGCGTGAGTAGGTCATGGGATCCCTGCCTCTCCTGCAGCACCTCCAAGCCCAGCTTTCCCACAGACTCTGGTGGCTGAAGCTGACTGCCTTGGCAGATCTGGAAGACTGGGAGGAGCTAGAGAAATTTTCTAAGAGCAAGAAATCACCCATTGGCTACCTGGTAAGGTGGGAGCCCTTCTTCCACCCCCTGCCAGGGAGGGTAGTCCTGAGGAGAGGACTGGGCCTGGAGATAGGCTGATGACCTGTTGACCCATCTGTTCAGCTGGCCAACATACCGTGTTTTGCCTTGTATTATGCACACTGTGTTTTGTGCGCATTATACACACGATTATTATACCCGTGTATAATGTGCATCCTTGTTTTTCCCTAAAAAAATTGGGCAAAAAAGTGCACATTATACACAGCAAAATACGGTAGTTAGTGAGTGCTTCCTGTGTATACACATTCATAGGCCAGGTATGGGGGAGAATGGACCCAAGTCTGCCTGCAAATGTGAAGGAAAAATCCTATTTGAGTGGAAGGCGGAGGGTGGACAGGGAAAGCATATCTGCGAGGCAGTGGAAGATACCAAAGGGGTTTTTTTCTGTGGCAGGCAGTTCAGGGGTGTGGTGGGTAGGTGGGGCAGCCACGAGAGATAACACAGGCCCTGAGAGGGCAGGAAACGCCTGTTGTGAGAGGATAGCAGCGGTTGGTGGGGTGGACGCACGGAAACAGTTGGTCTGAGGGCTCTAACAGATCTTTGGTTTAGGTTGTTTCTGCCCTAGGAATGTTGAGATCACACTTGTTGCAGGTGTGCTGTGGCAGGGGTGGGGTGTCGTAGGCACTAAAGGGTGTATAAGCTACACGGGGATGGTCTGTCCAGTGGACTTTTGCTCATAAGAGAGATGACAAGAAGGCTCTGCCTAATCTCTTGCTGCCCACTTCCTCTCTTAGCCCTTTGTGGAGATCTGCATGAAGCAACACAACAAATATGAGGCCAAGAAGTACGCCTCTCGTGTGGGTCCTGAGCAGAAAGTCAAGGCCTTGCTTCTCGTTGGGTGCGTCAGCTGAGAGCCCTGTGGGTGCTGAGTGGCTGGGCCAGTGGACTGAGGATGGGCATGGTTTGTGTCCTTGGTCAACCCAGCACCATCTCCCCTCCTGCTCAAACAACAGGGATGTGGCTCAGGCTGCTGACGTGGCCATCGAACGCCGGAATGAGGCAGAGCTGAGCCTTGTATTGTCCCACTGCACGGGAGCCACAGATGGGGCCACAGCCGACAAGATTCAGCGAGCCAGGGCACAAGCTCAGAAGAAGTGAGGGGCCCACCCTGCACATCTCCTCAAGTCCTGGGCTTGGCAGAAGTGTCACTGCTCATTCAGAGCTAAGCCGAGGGGAGGGGGTGGGAAGGGAACCAGGGGTCTGGTTGTAAATAAAGTTGAAACATTTTAGAGTGCTTGTCTTATGCAATCCCGCCCAAGCAAAAGCAAGCTAGAGGCAGAACCATAGAGATACCTCAGCAAAACTCCATGTCTGTGTTGAGTCTAGAGAAGGATCTTCTCCAGCTACGTTTATAAGGAACCCACCCCTTTGTACAGCTCTTAAGCTCCCAGCCCCTAGAAAGATTACAGGGAGAAATGGCATAAAATGGAAGCAACAGCTCATCAAGAACCATACTGAAAAGCCTTGTACGCACACAAACACAAGAACCCTTCTGAACACTTGGCCATTATTTCATTTATTCTACATGACAGCCCTGTGAGATAAGTGACATAACCCCATTTTACAGAAGAGCAAATTGAGGACCAGGGAGGTTTGGTAACGGAATCTGTGACAAATGGATTTGAAACCATTTTGGACATTTGGGGTTCATAGAGTTTCTCCTTGGATGTTGTGGTAACAAAGGAGGCATGACTCAGAGCCGGAATTGAAATTGGGCCTTCTGTGAGCAGGGGAGCATGAGCAAGGCCCCCGTTTGCACTTCAGTGAGGGTTGGAAGAATAACGAGAGGCGTGTGGCCAGCAGATTATGGGGGTGGAGGAGGAGCCTTCGGAGACCCTGCCCACTGAACAGAGGTGAGCAATTCCTGGGTGGTCCCCAGGGTGAAGAGAAAAGGATGGAATTCTTTTGACAATTCTGCCAAGGAAGCACTGCAAACTGGAGACCCCTGGCTCCACCATACCCCAATGAAAGCTGTACCCCCAGTCAGTAGGAGCACCTTCTTGGCCCCCCAGTCACCCTATCTCTAGCCTTCAGTTCACACTCCGATGTACCTTGGCTTTGTATCCCAGTGCCCCAACTCAGCGCTGAGGGCATTACTTTTTCCTTTTGTCACCCTCTGGCTCTAGAAGGAAGAAAAAAGGAGGAACCAAAGCCCACAGGAAGGGTAGGCCTCACCAAAGCTTCAGGCTGCTGAAAAAGAGTCCTAGTAAGATGATTCTTTTCCTTTTCCCACCTGATCTATAAATGTAAGTTTGTGGGAAATCCTCCCAGCAGATATAAATCAAATTGTAAAACAACCATTGATTATGCTTACCACTTGATGCAGACACCAGCCCTCAGTATCCGAGTCATTATGGATGAAATGAGACATTCACACAGACTACCGAGTCCGAGTCCAGTGGAAGAAAAGGAACAGCGTGGCTTTTCTCTCCAGGGGAGCAAAAGCCTCAGCCCTTCCTCCAATGAGCTTTTATTGTCTTAGCACATTACAAGAAGGTCCTCATTAACTATACACAGGCTCGATTTAGGTGGTTACCTTATACAGAAACCAAAGGAGTCAATACTGCTAATCACATCATAGAAGACAGATATTTGCAAATGAAAGGCAAAAGTAATTGAACTGGTTATATTCATCCTTGGAAGGTTTAGCATGGTTTTTAGGAAGTTACTTTGCAGTAAATGTCCTCAATTCAGGGTGAGGGAGTTTTGGCAAAAAGCAAGACTCATAGAGGCCTAGGTACATTGCAGGCCTGATTCCCCACAGGAGAACCTATCCGTGGGCGTGGGTCCTGTGCATTTCCAAGTGGGAGCTGGGTCCACGCCACGCAGAACAGTCTTCTACACCAGTCACTACGCTGGTCAAGAATTTGGACAGGATAAAATAGGGATGGTTTGACTGCTCTACAATGTCTAGGGCAACAGCTGGAAGGCTCAAGGTTGAAGGCAACTTGATAGCTGAAGGCTGAAGTCATCTGAAGACAGTAGCTCATACCTGGCAGTGGGAGAGGTTGTTGACTAGAGCCTTAGCTGGGGCTATTGGTCAGAACACATACAACCTGCAGTACCTCACTGCATGGCAGCCGGCACCCAAGGGCAGCATCCCAAGACAGCCAGGCAGAGCTGTACTGCCTTCCCTAACCTAGCTTTGGAAGTCACAGCTGTCACATTCTGTTTGTCAAGGCAGTCACCTAGGCCTACCCCACCCAGTCTCAAAGGGAAATCGACTTCACCTCTTGGTACAGCAGGAGTAGCAAGGCTCTGGAAGGTTGTGGAGAACAGGAAATGTGGCCAGTTTTTGGAATCACAATCTGGCACAGCCTAACAGATTTCTCTTTTAGAACCAGCAGACACCTCCCAGGAAAAGAAAGGAGATGCTCAATACCAGGCTTATCTTCCTGGGCTTTTTTCTCTCCAGCCTTGGCCCCACAATTCCTCACTTCTCTTCAATGACTTTTAAAAATGTTTTCTCCAACTTTTCTCACTGTTCCCAGTACACCCTGTGGAAGGGGGGCCCTTCGAGGTGCTTTTAGAATGAACACGATGAAAAGCCTATATCCCCAGTGTAACATACAACATATTTACTTGTGTCACATGCAAACATTAAACATTGAACACATGAAGTTTTAGAAACGTGAGAAATGACTATGAACACATACAAACAGTGATTACAATTTCATATAAAGTGCATGTAGAGAAGCACTGGAATTGTTCATGGGGAGAGTTGTTTGAAAATTAAAGGTAGGCTTGTGTACTTTTTTGTTAAACCCTGATTTTTCTCTCTGACATTTTATCATGAATACTTTTAAGCATATGCTAAATTGAAAGAATTTTGCAGCAAATACCTGTACACCCACCACCTAGATTCTACCATTAACATTTTAATATATTTATCATACATCTCTCCGTCATCCATCCCTATACCCATTTTACTAATCTGTCTTATTTTTAATGCATTTCAAAGTAAGTTGCAGTCATTAGTACACTTTAAATATTTCAGCATGCATTTCATTAGTTAGAGTTCATTATTTGCAGGGTTTTTTTCAGACAAGATCTATATATAAAATGCTCAGATCTTGTGTACATTTGCTGAGTTTTGACAACTGGATACACCTATAGTGATATTTTAAAAACCACCAGGATTTTTCCCCTCAAATTTTTTACTGATCAATTGAAATTTGTATAAAATGCCTCCTACCTTGAGCAACTTGTACTGCAGTCATGGGTGGGGCCAACTCTTGGCCAATGCATGGGGCTAGCATTGGGCCCGGGACCAGGATTTTAGGGCTGGGGCAGAGAATTTGGAAATATTTCTTCTAGCTTAGGATATTAATGGCAGCCCTGGAGTGAGAGTCAGACAAAGGCTCCTACAAACTACATTCTCATGGAGCTGGGGGTGGGGAGGCGGGTTGCAGTCTCTTTTAGGTAGTGCTAGCAATTGACTCTTGGGAGTAGAACAGTAGCCTGAAAGGGCATTTGGCTCTCACTTACGTCAACTGTCTATCTTATTGCTTTGCTTTACTTTCATTACAGCATTTAAGTTTTCTTGTTCACTTGTTTGTTTATTGTCTGTTGCCCCATCCAGAATATTTCATGAGAGCAGAGATCTTTTCTGTCTTATTCCCTGCTGTGTCCAGCACATGGTCTGCATTCAATAAGTATTTGTTGAGTAAATGACTCATTGTTCCGCTTACTACATGGGGGAAAGGAGGCCCTGAGAGGGTAAGTGACTTTCCTACGGAAAGAGGAGTTCTTTACCCCCATCCTCCAGCTCTCCTTCTAGTCTAGTCCTTTTCTCATGACTCTTGTGACTTTTGGGGCAGCTCTCTGTGGGTATATGCTCCTGTGGGTTAGGACTAAGTCAGGACTGGGAGGAAGGCTTTGGCCTCCCACTTGGGCGGGCCTGGATATGGGAAGCCTGCCTCCCCATCTTATGTCAGTTCTTCTCTTCTCCTTCCCTCTTTGAAGGCAGCCCTTTGTCTCGTGGTAAAGGGGGGAAACTGTGGACACCCTGGGTATCAGCTGGGAAGGGGAAGCCGGGCAGGTCTCCACAGGTGGGCAGCTGAGGATGGGACTCAGTCTTTTTCCAGTGGAAACAGGGTATGTGTGGTTGCCAAGCTGAATTCTCCTTCCCTGGGTTTCTAGAATGAGACACCCAAGACCCTGCCTCTTCTCGGTCTGAGGTTTTGTCACCTCTGCACATAAACAAAAAATGGTTTTGGCCACATTGTTGCTGTCTCACGGAGAAAAGGAACTGCATTTATTGAGACAGGTTACTTGCCAAGCTGTGCATGCCTGCAATTCTCAGTACAGGCCTGGGAGGTTCCAGGAAGAGTAGCAGAAAGAGGTTCAGGTCACCCAGCTGATGGAGAGGCTTGAAGTTTATTTATTTTAGAGTACAGGGAAGGGAAGGAGAGAAACACTGATGTGTGAGAGACACATGGATTGGTTGCCTCTTGCACATCCCCAACTGGGGATCTGGACCACAACCTAGGCATGTGCCCTGACTGGGAATCAAGCTGGTGACCTTTTGGTTCACAGGCCAGCATTCAGTCCACTGTGCCACACCAGCCAGCTATTTATTTTAATGCTAGAAAATATAAGTAGCATGTCAAAACTTTTTAGGCAATATAAATAAAAGTATAAATAAAATATAAATTAGCCAAAAGAAACATATTAAGAAATAATAGTGTAGCACAAATGTAGGTAAAGTAAAACCACACTGGTGGGGTTTGTCCTAGGGTGCTGCTTTCCTAACTACCCAAGTACTTCCTACACTCACGGTAAATGTTTTTCAGGGTGTCTAAACACTTCAAATGAAGGCTTTTCACTTTTACGTTGGTGTGTGGATAGATTGAGTCTGGACTTCCTGGGAAATGTAAATATTGAGCATGTGAAAAAATGTACTCTCATTGGGTCCAAAAGGAGATTTTGTATGTGGCTTAGGGATCTTTGAGCTGAACTGTCTGTTCTGTAGGGTCCCCTTGCGTTTGGCCATTTCAGGGCAGTTCTGGGCAAGCCCTGCCGATAGGGAGTGAGAGAACACAGCCCTCACCCCAGAAGAGGCTCTTCTGCTAGGGAGAGGATGGCCTGAGGAGGCCCACCGCACTCCGTATTCGCAGGCAGTAACTCTGGTTTGCATACACTCATTTATTCCACAAATACCGACGAAAGGGGTGCATAGATTTTTAAGTTGGCGCCCCAACTGCAGGCAGTGGTGGGCACTGGCCATGGTAGGGGAACCAACCTTGTGAAAATGGCTTCTGATATGGGCTCCTTCGCCTGCCCCAAAATGTCCCCACTAAACACACTCCGCCAGGAAGAACTGATGCTAGCCACAGACCCTTCCACTGGGGTGCGCTGAACGGTGGGGCTCTGCCAAGCAAGTGGGAGAGGAGTGATTCAGGGGCTTCGGGTCAGGAGGAAAGGCTCGCCGCCACCCACCCCAGTCAGCGAAGACTCCAGGTCTCCGGTGAAGGGGCCCGGCAAAGCTCAGTTTGCACACCGCTGTGCAATCTGTCTCCACCCTACAGACGCCCAGCCACTCTCTCTGTAGGTCCGGCGTTGTCCGAGGGACGCCACAAGGGGGTCATAACTGGGAAAGTGATTCATCACGACTTTGTAATCGGCCTTCAGCCGCAGACGCCCAAGTCCTGCAGCCTGGGAACCCGTTCCTGCTGGCTTTGGGGCGCCACACGCGGGGCGGGGAGCGCTGGTGAGGAGTTACGCGCCCCCTACCCTGTCCCCGGCCCCGGTGAGGGTGGGTGGGGAGGGGTGGGGTGGGAGAACGCATCTCCAGGTCCTTTCTGCGCTTTGAACCTCCCCTTCCCTCCCGCGCCAGGCCTGACGCACAAACACCCCCAACGCAGAGAGCACCATGTGTAGTGTTTCTAGCCGGCTCCGTGGCAAGCTAGGCCCCTGTATGTGCATCTGGAAAGCGATTTCCCTGGGGCTCGGGTGGGGATGGCGTGGGCTGACTTGACGTAAGACAACACCCATGATGCCAGACTCGTTCTAGGGGATTTGCAGGTTCCTCTCTTCCCTGAGAGAGCGTTCGTGCTTTAAATGCCTTGCTCCAATTAGAAAAGAAAAAAAAAAAATTCAGGTGGAACACGTTTGGAGAGAGGAGTGGAAAGACTGCATTTTAATTCCAGTCCACCCTTGTCGCTGGACTTTGATGGAACTTGTATTTGGCCTCAGTTTCCGCATCTGTAAACTGGGGAGAAGGGCCATGTCCAAGGGACTGGGGTTGTAGAGAGGCAGAAGGCGTAGGTGCACGGGTGGCCAATGCTCCCGGAGTCTCGTTTCGCCAATGACAGGGCTGCGATGGGGCGCACATCCCCAAGACCGGGTGTGAGGCTAGGGACAGTGAGACCCGGCTCTGCGTCCTGGGCGGGTGAGCGAGCGCTCTGAGGCGCGCACAGGCTGGGCCCGGGAGGGCCTGGGGAAACGCCCTTTCGGTGTAGGCCAATCAGCGCCCGTCTCTGAACGGCCAATAAAGAGGTGCCTTACAGCCCAGGCCCGATCGGGAGCGAGGCTGCGGTGAGTGCGGCGCTGACAGAGACGCGCGCGCGGGCGCGCGCGCGAGCCAGCCCGGACCCCTGGCCGCTGCCGCCATCACCGCTGCACGCCCAGTCGCCCCTCAGCCACTTCCCCTCGCTATGGAGGCGAGGCCGCCGCCGCCGTCGTGGGGCTGCGAGCCACGGGCCAGGCGGCGGCCCTGAGGGCGTGTGGCGGGCCGAGACGCCGCCGCGGAGCCGAGGCGGAGCCGCCGTCTGCGTTCCCAGCGGTCCCGCCCAGAGCCGGACTCAGTGAGTGTTCGCGGCCGCAGCCGCCCCGGGGGGCTTTGGAAGTGGGGGGTGGCTCCCGGCGCGAGTGGAAGGGGTCCGTGGCTGGGGCCCCAGTCTTCTTTTCCGAGTAGAATTCTCCGGGTGTCTAGAATCCAGGCGGCTCCCACATCCTTAGGCTGTCCGGGGGCGGGGGTGGGGATCCCCGGAAACGTGCGGGACAGGGCGCTGACCCTTGTGGACTGCTCGGGAACTTTGCGTGCGTCCTCCTGGGGGCAGGCCAGGGCTGCCGTAGTTCATTCTGAAAGAAGAAACTTGGAATAGTGAGAACAGAATTTGCTCAGATCCGTTTAATGGAAGGGAGGAAAGAGAACTCCCGGCATGAGAAAATTTGCTTTTGCAGAGACCAACTTTTCTTTCCCTTAAAACCCCCAGGCCCCTCTTTTTTCCGCCCACTCCCAACTGTTGAGGCGGCTTAAGAAGGGAAATAGGGTCTCAGAGCTGCCCAGAATTCAGAACGAGCCAATTGGGAATGCAGATCCCCCCTCCCTTTCTACTTTCTGGTAAATAAAATAAAGAACATCGTTTTTTGAAAAATTAATTCCTAGTTTTATTTCCTGAAGATAAAAACAATAATGAGCTGAGCCCAGTGTGTGTGTGTGTGTGTGTGTGTGTGTTTGAGGTCATGTTGTTTGTAAGACAGGAAAAGAATGTTCAGAACCTCCCTAGACAGGGCGAATGCCTTCAGGAGCTTTGCCCAGGGTAGGGATTCCTGCTCTAGAACCCGTCACATCTCCCCAGAGATCTCTTCATTGCCACCTGCTTGCGGTGAAGGCAGCCCTAGAACCAGAAGATGGTGGGTGGGAAGAGGACTGACGTCGAAGATGGGTAACATCATCTTCCTGCCTGGCCACTCCTTCCCAAAACACAGATCTGATGCTGTCACTTGTTTACTTAAAAATTCCCTCCCTCTCGTTTTCCCATGGGATGAATGAAGCCCAGAATGTCTTATCAAGTCGTACAAGGCCCTTGACAGTCTTGCCTCAATTTATCCTCTTAGTTTTAATTGAATCCTTTGATTCTCCTTCCCCTTATCCCCCTCTCTAGCCACTCAGAGCCACTTTGCCTCTTTACACATTTAGATGCCTATGCTTGTGTGACCCTCTTTCCTCCCCGCTTTTACCTGGCTAGCTCTTTTTCTTTAAAGTCCTTTTCACTAGAGAAGCTTCTTGAGGGCAGGAGCTGTGTCTTGTACACCTTTCCATCCTCCATGCTGAGAGGATTCTTCCTCCCGGTTGTCTTATAGGCCCTTTTCCATCTCTTCCCCTTACGTATTGGCTCTGTGTACTTCCAAGTACCCACTTCCCAAAAGAATCTTTCCTGTTTCTTGAAGGCCTTTTTGGGGGGCAAACCTAGGACTTTCAGTATCTCTGATTCCCCATCTCTCCATTTCCATTCCCGCCAGCCCCCCACCCCACCCGGTTAGTAGTGAGCAGGCAGGAACTGTCAGTCTCATATCCCACTGGCATCCAGTCTGCTTGATTATCTCCGAAAAGCCAAAAGCCCCATGGTGTCTTTCCACCCGTGCCTTCCTGAAGTGGTCTGACTGATATGTGCACTCTAAGGCATGGTGGGATCCAGGAGGCTGTTCACTGGCACCTTTTAGCCACTTATTTACCATGTAGGCAAAATTGAGAACCAGAAAGGCCAGTCCTCTGACCTAAGTACATTCATGTGCCTTTTTGTTAGGGGAAGTCCTTCAGATACAAATGAAAAGTGAGGAGGTCGCTGTCCAATGAAGGACAGATGGATACATACATCACAAGTGGTATGAAAGTATAATAATACTAACTTTTCTTTTACTTGCCTTGTGACAAGCTATGTAATAAATTTCTATGAATTATATTTGCTGTGTTCAGCAGTGATATGAGGGCTTATTCCTACTTGACAAGAATAGAAGCTAAGACGGTACAGTGGGCAGATAAGACGAGATTAGGGAAGAAGGGATCTGATGAGGGAACAGGCTGGATTTGAATCTTGGCAGTCTAGTTCCAGAGCATCTTCCAGGTTGTAAGACATGTAATCAAACCGCCTAAGGAGGTTCGAGAAAGCTTTACTGGGAGGCGGCCTTTGGATCATGAAGGGCGGGTAGGAGTTTGTGTATGGTGGACAGAATACAGGAAAGAGGGAACTGCACAGGTGGGCTTAGAGGTGGAAGGAGCCCACTGTTGTTGGGGAGCCCTGAGAGGTTAAATGAAGTTGGATTGTATAGAGGGAAGAAGGATGGGAGATGAGATTTGGATGAGCTTGAAGGACTATATGTGCTGTGTTAAAGTTTGGCCAGTGGAAAGCTGTTGGAGGATTTTAAAGGAGGTCAAGGACTTGGGTTGACTGGACTTTGGAAAGGTCATTTGAGGTAGTGTGGGGTTAGATGCTGTTGCCCCTGCAATTTGGGAGACAGTGGCCAGGCTCCACAGAGGCACAATCACAGCCTTTTAAAGACTCAGAAGGAGGCCTGTAGAGAATCTTGCTCAGTTTTGAGAAAAGATAGTAAATACTTATGAGAAAAAATTCCAGCAGTACAACAGGGTATGTAGAGAAAAAGAAGTCTCCCTCCTACCCTGACTTCCCCAGAGCTGGCTATAGTTTCCAGTTTCTGTGGCCCTGTGTAGACACTGTTTCTTTCTACACATGTGTTTTCCTCTCCATACTGCTTCCCCCATGGCACCATACCATCACATCTTGCTTTTTTTCACTTAACATATATAGGAAATCATGCCATATTAGTATATATAGAGCCATTCACTTTTTAAATTGACATTCTTTTCCTTATTTCATTGTATGCATTATAACTTGTAACTAATCTTTGGGTTAAACAACGTGTATGTTTCCACATTTTTCTGCTACAGCGTTATAGTGAATGTCTTTGTACATACAGTTGGTGCTCATGTATAAAATTATCTGAACAATATATTTCTAAAAGTGGAAATGTTCCACTGGCTCAAAGGATACATGTGCATTTTTAAAGTTTTAGACATGTAATCAAATCACCACCCCCTTGAAGGGATTGTATTAACTTATCCTCTCCCCTCAAAGTGTGAATGGGACTTAAGGGATCTGCACCAGGATCCTTTGGGGTGCTTTTTCAGATACCATGTGCCCACTCTTCCCTCACTTAACCTCCCCCCACCATGTGATTCTAACGTATTTCTTTCATTTTACAGAGGAAGACATTGATGTTCAGAAAGATAAAGTGACTTGTGCAAGACAGTCAGTGTGGGTGGTGGTTTGTTTTTTAAGCAGCTCTGACATTGTATTTGCCCAGCACCTTTCATTGGAGGTGCTGAGTCGATTTGTAATCATTGTTGCATTAGTAGCCTCCACCTTCATGTGGAAAAAAATGAGATGCAGGTGGAGTCTGAGGTATAAGCAGGAAGCTGGCAAAGTATAGAATCTTGTCTTTTACTTCTAGTTCAGTAATTAATAAATGTTCTCAAATGCCAAAGTTGGAGAAATGTTTTTGTTTTCAGTGAGTCTGAGAACAAAAATAGGTGTAACACTTACTTAGTAAAACTGACCAGCAAACCCACAAATAACCCAACATTAAAATTTGCTTTAATATATTCTCTAAAGATAATCCATTAAATGTGAAACTTTACTCTAAATTCATATCCAGTTGTGTCAGTATACAGGCATAGATTTTCTTAGTCGTTGTAATCAGTACATACAGATTTTTTAAAGGAAGATTTCTTTCCAGGGAGAAGGAGAGGGAGGGAAACATCAACCTGTGGTTGCCTCTTGTGCACCCCCAACTGGGCACCTGGCCTGCAACCCAGGCATGTGCCCTGATTGGGAATTGAACCTGCAACCCTTTGGTTCTCAGGCCGGCACATCCACTGAACCACACCAGCCAGGGCTCTTTTAAAAGGTTTGATTTATTTATTTTTAGAGAGAGGGGAAGGGGGGGGAAGAAAGGGAGAGAAACATTCATGTGTGAGAGATACATTGATCAGTTGCCTCTTGAATGCCCCCAACTGGGAACCTGGCCTGCAACCCAGGCATGTACCCTGACTGGGAACTGAACTGGCAACCTTTTGATTTGCAGACTGGCACTCAACCCACTGAGCCACACCAGCCAGAGCATATTTTTGTATTCTTGCATAGCATCAACTATTTTATGTTTACTCATGTATATTATTTTAAATGACAGAATAGTATTTTGTACATTGATTCCCACCATTTGTGCATTCTTTTTTATTTTATTTTCTTCTTTTTACTGATATATATTGTACTTCTGAGCATCTTTTTTCAAATACTTCCTTGGAATTATTTTCTTGGACTCTTATTACTAAAGTGGGTTCCCTGACTCAGGGTATGGCTTCAATACCGACTTGCTATCTCGAAAGGGTGAACTGATTCACAACACCATCAACAATTTATGTGGCCCTGTTTCCTGACAGTCTATCCAATGCTATTACAAACAAAAACTAATATTTGATTTTATTAATTTAAAAGAAATATAGTGGAACTTTGAACTATGTTTAATTTACATTTCTTTAGAAAAAGAGACCAGTAGCTCTTCAGATTCTGAAATAAATATAGTGCTGTGATATATATCATATCCAAGAGTTAATGGAGCTAAAACCAACTTATTTTTTAAGAAAGGTGTTGTTGATGGGACAGAAATATTATGGAAATTTAGGATAAGATCATGTTGGTATGAAACAAAAGACTAGATGCTGTTGGATTGAAAATACCAGGCACTGTGCCATGAGTTGGGGACACCCCAGAGTATCATGGATTGATGTCTGTCATGATGACACTTACAAGGCTAATAGAATAGGCAGACATTAATCACTTTATGGTAATTACATGTATGATCAAAGGGGAAGACTAGGATGCCTTGTGAGTGCCAGAGAAGTTCAGTGTTAAACGACATTCATAGCTGAACATCACTTACAAAGGCCCTGAGCTGGGAACAGGTTTGGTACCTTAGGGCAGTGCCTCTCTAACTTGATGTTCACATGAACAATCCGGGGATCTTGTTAAAATGCCAAGTCCTGATTCAGTAGGTCTGGGGTGGAACTTTGGATTCTGCATGACTAAACAGCTCCTAGGTGAGGCAGATGCTACTGGTAGGTGGGTCAGACTTGGAGTAGGAAGGCCTAATTGAGAGCTTAGTGAGCCCCAGAAGCTGACTGACCAAGGTGAGTAGGTAGGGGTAGTTCTCTGCCCAGGCAGTACTGTAGATTCACCTGGGGAACTTATAAAAAGCAGCGATGCAAATACCCCATCCCCAGGTATTTTGATTTCATTAGTCTAGGGTGGAACCTGAGAATATGTATATATACAGGGGTTGGCAAAAGTAGGTTTACAATTGTGAGTACATGGAACAGAATTTATTCTTGTATTATTTATTCATTATTGTATTATTGTCCAGAAGGTATCCAGCCATGTAATATGAAAAATAGAGACATTTATTGAAGAAGATACAAGAAACATTGTACACAGGACAGTGATGCCTTAGTCCCCTTCAAAGTAGGCCTGTTGGGACCTCACACAGTTTTCCCAATTGCTATCAACCACCCCGTTGTATTTTCCTGAACCTCATCAACAGTCTGAAATCTCTTCACTTTCAAAGGTGATTTTAGTTTTGGGAAAAGTCAGAAGTTGCAAGGTGCCAAATCTGGGCTGTAGGAGGGCTGAATCATCTGGGCGATTTGATGTTTCACCAAAAAAACTCTGCACGAGACATGATATATGAGTGGGTGCATTGTCATGATGAAGCTGCCAATCACCAGTTGCCTATAGCTGCAGCCTTCTGAATCATCTGAATAGTTTCTGCAGAGGAGTGTTCAAGCTTAATGCAAAATTTGATGGAGATTTATTGCTGTATTCGCTCAGTCATTTTGAATGCAACAGCCATGCAGTACACATGCTCACTCAAGGGCACCTACCACCCCGCACTGACTAGTACAGTGAAGTCATCATTGTTCATACATGAGCATTCCAGTCCACTCCCCTTGCCTGCCAGGTCACATGGACGTTGCGCAAACCATTCTTGTTATATTAACAATGGCTGGACTTTTTCTAGACAGACCTCATATTTTTGACTCCCTAGATGATTCTGATATGCAGCCAGGGTTAGGAAGTACTGGACTGGAGAGATGAGGGGGGCCAGAGTTGAGGGCCCTATGTACCATGCAAGGACTTTGTGTGTTTTTTTTTTAAGATTTTTTACTTATTTATTTTTTAGAGAGAGGGAAAGGGAAGAAGAAAGAGGGAGAGAAACATAAATGTGTGGTTGCCTCATGTGCACCCCTACTGAGGACCTGGCCCACACCCCATGCATGTGCCTGACTTGGGAATCAACCCACAACCCTTTGGTTTGCTGGCAGGCGCTCAGTCCACTGAGCCATACCAGCCAGGGCCATGCAAGGACTTTGGACTGTATCCTGAAGGTAGAGCAAAGCCATTGCAGGATTTTGAGGAAAGTGAACTGATCTCTCAGATGGATTTGTAGCTGTAAAAAAGTCCACTGTGGCAGCAATCTAGAACAGCAGCTTTCAAAGTGAGTTTGGTAAGATGATTTATTGGGATGCTGAAAGAAAATTTTAGAGCTTCTTTTTATTATTTTTATCTAAAAAATGATGAAACATTAAACTTAGGGATTGTCACTGATACCTTCTTGGGGTCTGCAGGTCAGTCAGTGTTACCATGTTAGCTCCAGAACTTTGAGTGTCCTGAAAGAAGAGAAGGAAGTTCTGCAGTGAGCAGGCAGAGCCATATTTATACATTTGCCTTCAGTGTATTACAATGTATTGGTAACAGTGTATATGCAATTTTCATTAAACTGACCTTTACAAAATGGACAGGTGGTTCAAAATTATTTCTGCAAAGCAGTGACTGAAGAAAATATTAATAATTCAAGCACAAACAAAATTCAAGCAGAGCTGTCCCCTTGTCCATCTCCTATTATGAATTCTTGGTGAGCTATTAAATCTGATTGAATAAGTCAGCTCCTGTTACATTGGAAATATGAAGTGTGTTAAAATATGGATTTACACCCTCTGTCATTAATAGGAACCTTGCTTTGAGAGTATGTAGAACCTTGAGATATTAAATAATAAAATAGGAGGCTATCACTAGCATTGGGACATTTGAAAACTAAGCATCTGGAGCATAGGGAGAACCTCTGCATTTTCCCCCTCAATGATGTTTAAAGCCCTAGGGTAGTCAATCAGATGCTGTACACAATTTTACTAACTTAATTATTAAAGTATATATTTTGAGGTTTCTGGTTCTTACAAGACAAAAGGTACATGCCATTGGCAAGTTCTTCCTGTGTTGTCCCCCACCTCCCACCAAGAAAAAACTGATCTAGTACATGGAAAATAATATGTCAAGAAACCAAAATGCATTCCTTTGTCAGCAAATAATCTTTTTTAAAAAAAGATTTTATTTATTTATCCTTTATTGAGAGGGAGAAAAACAGCAACATCCATTAGTTGCCTTTCACACACGCCCTAATCATGGACCAGTCAGCAACCCAGGCATATGCCCCGACTGTGAATTGAACTCATGAAATTTTGCTTTTTTGGATGACGCCCAACCAACTGAGCCACACTGGTCAGGGCAGCAAATACTCTTATAATAGGCATAGAAAATATTGCTGAAGATTTGAACAAATAATATTAGAACAAATTTTGTAGATTGGAGTTTTGCAATATAGTTATAAAAGTATAGAAGCTTCTAGCATATATTTGCTAAATTCTCTTTTAATAATTAAATCCAAGAAAAATCAGTTATTTTGTGAGCTATGAGAGGAAAGTTGTACTGGAGAAGACATTCTTAATGATAAATGACTGCCTTAATAAATTGCTATGTAGAATAATTGTCTAAATGTAAACTACTGATAGAAGAGCTGCCTTGACTGAATGAAAAGATGAAATTCGCTCATTGCTTCTTCATGGACTATTTTTTTAAAGTCGTATACACTCCTTTATTTTTCATTTTTAAGTAAATGATGATCAGTGCAAACATTGGCAATATAACTTAGTTCATGACATGGGACAGATGCTCAAGCCCATGAAAATTAAAATCAAATCCTTCAAATAGCTAAAATTATATGGCTATCTTTACTTATGTTTCCCTAAAGTAGCAATAAAACTTATGTTTTAGAAATCTATGGAAGGATGTAAATGTTACAGAATGGATCTGTGGTGGGGACAAGATGCTATTGCCAAATGGACTCCCCTTCTCCCGGGGTGCCCTATACTAGGTTCACCTTGCCCACCACCAGGGAATTGTGGCTCTCAATGCTAAAGATTGGTGAAAAGGACAGGAACTATTTATTCAAAAGTTATATAGACTTAGAGTAATGACAATGTCTTCATTAGAATCCCAAAGTCCCTTAAACACCCACAAACAAACACGCAGTCCTTCCTTCCCTGCTTTGTCCAGTCTGCTGGGGTACCTTATCTCAGGAAAAGAAATAGAAGACTGTGGCTCAGGTAGCCCCCAGTTCTTCCCAGTAATCCATGCTCTCCTGGAAGGCCTCCCGCGGTTCCCAGTATCATCAGCTGTGTCGCCACATGATCTCCAGTTCTTAATCCAAAACCATGTGCCACCTTCTGATGCCCACCAGCAAGAGTCCTTTCACCCCTTTCCTTCCCTTCAAGGTCTCTCCTGCTTCCTAAACTGTGGCAAAGAGAGCCCAAAGCTGCATGGTTCCAACTCTCTTCAGGGACTGTTGAGGCAGGTTTTCATTCATTGGTTATCTTGTGGCAGAGTTGTTACTGTTATACATTTTTCTTTTATTTAAAAAAAAGCCAACTTTTCCTGTGATAAATGGCTATCTAACAAATATTATTTGAAAAATTAATGTCCTTAATTTGTCTCTTCAAGTAAAGGTGTTATTTTAACAGTGAATGAAAAAATAACTTTTTTCTTAGAAAGAAATATGCTATGAGATAAGTAATTTTTAAAAAGCTTTATTGAGATAGAATTTACATACCATAAAATTCACCCTTTTAAATTGTACAGTGGTAAAATTTTAGTATATTCATAGAGTTGTGCAGTCATCACTATTACCTAATTTTAGAACATTCTCATTACCCCAAGAAGAAACCCTGTACCCATTAGCTACTCCCATTATACCTTCCCCCAGCCACTAACAACTACTAATCTGTCTCTGGATTTACCTATTCTGAACATTGGGAATTCTATAGCATGTTGCCTTTGTGACCAGATTCTTTTACTTAGTACAATGTTTTGGGGGGTTTTTCCATGTTGTAGCTTGTATCAGTACTTCATTTCTTCTTATAGCTGGATAATAGAATATTCCTTTGTATGAACATATCACATTTTGTTTATCCATGTATCACTTAGTGAATGTTTGGATTGTTTCCACTTTTTGGCTATTATGAATAAAATGCTGCTATGAACTTTCATGTACAAGTTTCTGACAAGTTTCTGTGTTTTCTGACAAGTTTCTGTGTGGGCAATTAAAAAAAATTAAAAAATTAAAAAATTTAAAAAAAGTTTCTGTGTGGGCATATATTTTTATTTCTCTTGGGTCTATACCTAGGAATGGATTTGCCCAGTTAAATGACTTCAACTTTTAGAGGAGCTGCCAAACTATTTTCTAAAGCAATGTCACCATTTTACATTCCCAGCAGCAATGCACAGGGTTTCAATTTCTTCACATCCTCACCGACAATTGCTATTCTTTGTCTTTGTCATTACAGCCATCTTAGTGGATGTGAAGTGATAATTTTTTGTTTTAAAAGATTTTATTTATTTATTTTTTAGAGAGAGGGGAAGGGAAGGAGAAAGAGGGAGAGAAAGCTCAGTGTGTGGGTTCTCACACCCTCTACTGGGGACCTGCCCTGCAACTCAGGCATGTGCCCTGACTGGGAATTAAACCTTGACCCTTTGGTTCGCAGGCCTGTGCTTAATCCACTGAGCTACACCAGCCAGGGCAATTTGTTGTGGTTTTGATTTGCATTTGCCTAGAGACTCATAATTTTATTGTGATTTTGTTGCATCTGTTAAAAAAACTCATAATTTTGCACATGAAAAAACTTGGAATCATAAATTTGTTACCTGCAAAAATCTCCAAATTTATTTCTAAAAATATTTCTAGATGATGCAATGAAATAAAGAACCTAGGCATTGATCATCAGTGGCTGTTAAAACCATTAAGGAACTTAATAATAGAAGGATCTGACTGATGATCTTCTCATCAATCATACCATTTTTGAACGAGTACAACCAAAGGTCTTCTGATGAAGCCCTATATAAAAATATAGCACCATTCATTAAATATCCCCCCCACCACCACCAATTAAATCAGACCTGACTCTCATTAAGCCTCTAGATCTAACAACCAGTTTACGGAATATAATTAGAAAATTCAGAATGTGAGAAATTTTGTAGGACAAATAAATCCAGTTACTTCAAATAAATGTCAAGAAAAAAGTGGAGGAACTATTACAGATTAAAAAAAAATTGAGATATATTAACTAAATATAATGTATAGACCTTGTTTAGATCCTGTTTCATATAAACCAACTGTAAAAAGATATTTATGAGAACTCTGGGAGTAATTTGAATATTACCTGTATATTAGATGATTTTTAAACAATTACTTTATTTTTAAAGGTATGCTAGTAGTATTATATTAAAAGGAAACACTCCTTTCTCTTAGATATAAGTACTGAATTATTTATGGATGAAATTTTATGTCAGGAGTTCACTTTAAAATTATTTTTTATATTGGGGGGGTATAGGTGGTTTACCATATATTGATAATTGTCAGAGCTGCATAATGATTGTAGAGTTTGCTTTACTTTTGTGTGTGTTTGAAAATTCCCATAGTAAAAAGTTAACATTTGCTAGCACAATTTGAAGGAAACTGTGTGATGGGATGGACTTGGAACACTAAATATCACAACTTAGTAAGCAGTCATAGACTTCTTCCTGTGGACCTTCTTTGCTTTGCTTCGCTTCTCTCCTCTTCTCTTCTCTTCTCTTCTCTTCTCTCTTTTCTTTTCTCTCTTGCTATGATAGCCATTAAAAACAAGTATTGATTTGAAACTTACTTTGAGATTGCTCTATTAAAAAAGTATTAAAATGAGGGCTATCATAATGGGTTTTCAAGCATAATGGAAAATATTTGATCAGGGATCACTCAAGTATTTTTTTTTGAGATTTTATTTATTTAGTTTTAGAGAGAGGGGAGGGAGAAAGGGAGGAAGAGAATCACTGATTGGTTGCCTCTTGCACATACAACTTGACTGGGGACCAAACTGTAACCTAGGCATGTGCCCTCACCAGGAATCCAACCAGTGACCTTTCAATTTGCAGGACAATGTCCAACCAACTGAGCCATACCAGTCAGGGCTAAAATATTTTTAAAACAAGTTTAATATTAACATTTTAGTGATAGCAATAATGGTTTTTATGCTTACCTTTAAGAACCCATATAAAAACCATTATTGTGATCATTATTACATTTTTAAAATGAATGTTTTGTAATATTCATATGTACTGGGTGGGGCAAAAGTAGGTTTACAGTTGTATGTGAAACAAAATTTATTCTTAAAAAAAGATCTTATTATTTATTTTTAGAGAGGGGAAGGGAGAAAGAAGAGAGGGAGAGAAATATCAATGTGTGGTTGCCTCTTGCGCACCCCCTACTGGGGACCTGGCTAGCAACTCAGGCATGTGCTCTAGATTGGGAAGCAAACCAGCAACCCTTTGATTCACAGGCTGACACTCAATCCACTGAGCCACACCAGCCAGGGCCAGAATTTATTAATGTAATATTAGTTATTAATTATTTTATTAGTTTCCATGTGAACTGTAAGCCTACTTTTGCCTCATACTATATTAGTATTTTTGTCATGTTTATATGTTGAGGATGTACATATTGGTTGGTTGATAGGCTGGTGTGTGGTCAAAAGGTTTGATTGTCATTACAGTGAAGTATGAACTGGAGAGAGCATAGAGACTAATTTGGTGATGTTAGAGCAGATTTGGCCAGGGATGATGGTGTTCTGGACTGGTTTGGGGTGAGGGAGTGGTGATGGGTATGGAGCTGTGTGAATAAATATGATTTGAGCAGTGGAAGCATTAGTAGAGTTTCATGTTTCTGGCTTTTGGGAAGAAATGATAGTGAACTGAGTTTTTGTATGCGGGAAGAAGTTGAAACCTGTGCTGTGAGTCGTGCAAGTAGTTCTCAAATATTGATGGACAAAGAGCTTAACCAGCATTTAGTTTTAAAACATTGGTTGACACGTGGCTTACTACAATATTGTAACTGCATTAATACTACCTATTAATAAAGAGAATGTCTTTCATTGCTATATCAGCAGTACTGTTACCAGAGCAGTATGGAATAGTTCCAGGACTTCCACTGTTTCTCTAAAAGAAACTGAGAGTGGGGTTGAGGGAGCAGAGCTTTTATAGGGATGCCTCTGTTTTGGTGGTGCTTTCCATGTCTCCAATGATATGAATGCTTTACCCAACTTTCAAGGAGTGAGGCCAGTCCCTTTGTCAGTGGTTCTCCCAGCTCTCTCTGTGAGACCACTGCTCCCCAGTGTTTTTTACTTCCCACCTGGACCTGCTCACTTTGTTAATGAGGGCTAAATACAGAGTAACTTCCAGTTGGTGTTTCTTTCCCCAGTCTGGGGTATTAGCTGGCTGGGGATCTTGCTACTACTTAAAGTCATGATACATACATGACTTTAAATGAAGAAAATTTATTTTGTAAAAGATTTTATTTATTTTTTAGAGAGAAGGGAAAGGAGGGAGAAAGAGAGAGAGAAACATCAGTGTGTGGTTGCTGCTCAGGCGCCCCCCTGCTGGGGTCCTGGCCTGCAACCCGGTCATGTGCCCTGACTAGAAATTGAACTGGCCGTTGTTTGGTTTACAGGTGGGTGTGCAATCCACTGAGCCACACCAACCAGGGCAACACCTCCTTTTCTTTAGTCTTGTTAGTCTTGTAAGCATTGTAGTTTTTGTACAAAAATAAGAACAATAGCTTTTCGGCCGGAACCACCATCTTCCAGTAATTCGCCAACACGGCAAAGAGGAGAGCTACCTCTTATATGTTCTAGAAAACACAGAGCTGTTCCTTTGACTACATACCTATGAATCTACAAGAAAGGTGATATTGTAGATATCAAGGGGATGGGCACTGTTCAAAAAGGAATGCGCCGCAGAGGTTACCATGGCAAAACTGGAAAAATCGTCAGTGTCATCCAGCACGTGGTGGGCATTGTTGTGAACAAACAAGTTAAGGGCAAGATTCTTGCCAAGAGAATTAATGTGTGAATTGAGCATATTAAGCACTCTAAGAGTGAGATAGCTTCCTGAAACATGAGAAGGAAAATGATCAGAAAAAGAAGGAAGCCAAAGAGAAAGGTACCAAAGTTGGGTTCAACTGAAAAGTCAAACTTCCCCACCCAGAGAAGTGCACTTGGTGAGAACTAATGGAAAGGAGCCTGAGCTGCTGGAACCCATTCCCTGTCAATTCATGGCATGATAAGTGTGAAAAAAATAAAAGACTTCTATACTGATTAAAAAAAGAACAATAACTTTCACTTGCTCTTTAATTAATGTTAATTCAAGCTTAACATATTAAATTCTTCCATACAACTATGTTAGTGAATTAAATTTCCTTGGATATTTAAAAATACATTTATGCATTCAGTCTGTCAAGCACAACCAATGCTTGACAGGTCTGAGTTACCTCCTTAACAGTCTCCTTAAGCACTTGAACAACACTAAGAAATTAAACTTATAAATGTAATAAAACAGGTTCTCTTAAGACTTCCAGTGCTTTTCATTAGCTGAATCTGAATTATCAACATTTTAAAAATGCTTATTTTTCCCTGGCTAGTGTGGCTCAGTGAATTGAGTGCCGGCCTGTGAACTGCGAACTGAAAAGTCACCCGTTGATCTTAGTCAGGGCATGTGCCTGGGTTGCAGGGCGGGTCCCCAGTTGGGAGCATGCGAGGCAACTGATGGATGTTTCTCTTTCACATCAATGTTTCTCTCTCTCTCTTTCTCCCTCCCTTCCCCTCTCTAGAAAAATAAATAAATAATATCTTTTAAAAAATGCATATCCTAAACTTAACTTGAAAGTATTAGTACTGTGAGTTTGTTATGCCTCATCTTGTTGCTCACAGATTTTTCTTCTGGAGCTGTAATGTCACCCAGTTAAGGAGGACAGCCTTTCATCTAATAGAGTCAGGGTTACTGGGTTGAAAATACAGGACTACAATACAGTTATTTATTGGTCAGAGGTTTGAGACTGAGAAGAAAACTGAAAGACTCTATGTTTCCAGGATAATTCTACTTAAGAGGTGCTCATCTTTATGTGACATAAAGAGTCATCTTTATGTTGAGTCTGAATTGGGCATCAGTGGGGAGTCCCATATCTGGAGTTCATTTTGGCAACCTCCTATTCATATTTTTTTCAAATTCTTAATTATTTTTCAAAAATTGGATTTTTAATTTCTTTTATATATTCCTTGTCAGGCCATATAGTTATTTTAATTTTGGGAGTTGACTGTGATTAGGGTCATAGCCCATACCTACCATGCTTTTTAAAGTTGGGCCAAATACTTCACCCTTCTGAGACTTAGTTTTCTCTCTTAATAAATGGGTTCAACACTAGTAGTTTTTTACTGCATATGTTTGTTGAAGGATTAGATGGTGCATGTCAAGTGTTTATATTGTTCTTGGTACATAGTAGACCTTCAGTAAATGTTAGGAAATAGTATAATGATCTTGATTGTATCTGTCTTTCCTCCCTAGTAGTTGATTGGGATATAGTGTAGCCATATGAATTATCATAGGATACTTTTTATCTTCCTAGTTTTAACAGGGGAAAATGTGGAAAGGAGGGAAGAGAGGTGGAGAAGAATTACATTTACTCCCTGAACTATCTTCCCTAGAGTTCAGTGACACACTCTCTTGGTTTTTTGCTACTTCAGTGGCCACTCTTCAGTTTCCTTAAACCCCTCTTCTCAAGCCACTCATTGTTTGGCTTTACCAAAGATTCCATCCTCAGCCCACTTGTGTTTTACCCAGAATATTTTTCTTGGAAGCATGTGCCTATGCCCATGGTTTCAGCTTCCAGCTCCTTACTAATTAGGAGAAAATTTGTCCTCAGCACAGACTGGGTAATAGCCAACAACCTACTGGTCATGCCCATTGGGCTGTTTCCCAGGCATCTACAACACACTAAGAACAGACTTCATCTTCCCTATATTGTTTTAAACAATATGTCATTTATTTTTAGAGAGAGGGGAAGGGAGGGATAAAGAGAGGGAGAGAAACATTGATGGGGTTACCTCTCATAGGTGCCCTGACTGGGGAGCAAACCTGCAACCCAAGCATGTGCCCTGACTGGAAATCGAACCAGCGACCCTTCATTTTGTAGGATGATGCCTAACCAGCTGAGCCACACCAGTTAGGGCTCATCTTCCCTTTCAATGTGTTATTTTTATATCCTCTATCCCAATAAATGGCACAGCCAAGTAACCCAACCCACAGACCCGGATAATGTTGGTCATATGGTTGGTAATACATTCCTGTCTCTTTTATCTCTTTAATATCTTTCAGATTTGCTTGCTTTCCCTCATCTCTTCAGTTCCTTATTTCAGGGTTCTCCTCACTTAGATGACTGCTGTAGGTTCCTTAGTTGTCTACTTATTATTACTTTCTTATTCCAGGTCATTTATCACATTGCTGTCAAGAGTGATTTCCTTATCTAATCACAGCATTCCCTATCTTAAAATCCTCAGGATAAAATCCAGACTTTTTATCAGAGCAAACGTGCAATCCTACAACTCTTAACCTTTAGCCTTACCTTTTCCTGTGCCCTCTGCCTTTGGCTAGACTGCCTATCTACCCCTTCTTTACCTAGTATTATAATTTCTTAGATGGTGATTAGCTCCCCCAATCAGCATTACTTTATTGTCTCCACTCTGATCTAGGTGTGGATCCTGTGCTTATTTCTATCAAAGTCACTTATTTTGTGTGATAATACATAATTTACATTGTGTGATAATCTGTACATTGGCATGTGCAGATTAATGGTCTTAGAAGGATTCTGATGGTCCAAAATGTGTAGTAATATGTAATTTTGCTGAGGCATAGATTCATATTGCTTGTACTTTGGTAATAGCAGGTGAGTTCACTTAGCTCTTTGATGAGCCTAACCTCACTCAGCATCTAAAACTGTCTTTTTATTATTTCTGATTTTTCCTGTTCATCGTCTAGTTTTATAGGTTTTAGTATCTGATTCCAAAACTGGAAAACACATTTAAATAAGAAACTTTAAGCCCCTATAATGCCCTCAAAACTCAGGAGGTTTTTTAAGACTTTATTTTTAGAGAGAAGTGAAAGGAAGGAGAAAGAGAGGGAGAGAAAGAAACATTAATGTGTGAGAGAAACGTCGGTCAGTTGCTTCTTGTGCCCTGACTGGGGCCCAAACCTGCAACCCAGGCATGTCCCCTGACTGGGAATTGAACCCGCTACCTTGTACTTTGCAGGATGACTCCCAACCAACTAAGCCACACCAGTCAGGGCAGAAGGTTTTTAAGATGTCTTTCTCTAATCCTCTCCTCCTCTCATCCCCCTTATCTTTGGCATTTAGTGACAGGGGTGCAAACTCAAATATGTCTTTGGAGTCCAGGCAGTCAGAATGAATGAGAGGAGTAGATCTATTGGCTTCTGTGCCACACTGGAGATTCCATGGTCTATCTAAAAGAATTGGCGATCATTTTTTTAAAACTGTGTTATCAGGTTGTGGCCTTCACTGTAACTGCCAAAGATTATATATATGATTCATTGTGTCTTTTTCTTTGAAACTGAATTCATTTAATAAAAACCAAAGTAACAATGCTACTACTGATTTTTCTGGACCTAGCTAAAGTATCACCTACTTAGTGAAGTTTCCTAAATTCTCCCAGAAATTGTTTTATCTTCTTTTAGGGTTGATATAACAACTCTAGTGTTAATCACAGTGTATTTTAATTTACTCTTTTCTTATCTGATTTCATAGTAGTTTATTGAGGACAATTATTGAGGAGCATGTCTTTTTTAAAATTTTATTTTTCAATTACAATTTACATTTAATATTTTTTGTGTTAGTTTCAGGTGTAGAGCATAGTGGCTAGACAATCATATATACTTTACAAAGTAGTCCCACCTGATATTTCAAGTACCTACCTGGACCATACATAGTTATTTCCATAGTATTGACTGTATTTTCTATGCTGTACTTTACATCCCTGTGACTGTGTTGTGACTATCAATTTGTAGTTCTTAATCTTTCACCTTTTTCTCCTGTCCCCCCAGACTCCCTCCCCTCTGGCAACTGAGTTAGTCTATTCTCTGTATCTGTGTATGTTTCTATTTTGTTTGTTTATTCAGAGGAACATGTCTTACTAATTTTATTAGGAATTCAATATATTTGTGTCAAACATTGAGCAAAGTGTTAGGTGTTTAGTAAAGACACATGTTTGTTGATGAACAGGTGTGTTTTTAATTTATTGATTTGAGAGAGAGGAAGGAAAGGAGAGAGAAACATCGATTTGTTGTTCCACTTATTTATGCGTTCACTGGCTGATTCTTGTATGTGCTCTAACTGGGGATCAAACCCGAAACTTTGGTGTATTGGGACGACGCTCTAACCAACTGAGATACCTGGCCAGGGTGATGAACAGGTATTGAATAAAGCCAAAGTGTGAGGGTCTATAATATAATAACTGTTTCTTTTTCTTTTGATGATTTGAAGGGTTATGTGTCTACACTAAATTTTCACTTTCTTGTTTGAAAATTACCAAGAATGTTAGTGGTAGTATTTCTGTGTTGGGTTTGGTGTGGACAAATCTGTTTATATGGATGGTGACTAAACAACCTAATCCCAAATAACCAATGTTTCATTCCCTTAGAAAAGATCCATTACAAGGGTAACTTCTTGCTTCCAACTTCATATGGTTAAGACAAAACACCTTATGATTGTGGAAAATGTAAAGAAATTTGAATATGTCTTGGATAAAAAAGGAGTTTGGAGTTAGCAGACCTCAGCTCTATTTCTGGTAATAGTAATTAGCCACGCTACTTTAGGCAGGTCTCTGTGGGTCACAGTTTCATCTGTAAAGTGGTAAAAAACTCGATGGTTTTGGTTTAAGATCCTTCTATCTCTAAAATTATTTAATTCTTAAAGCACTATAATTTCTAAAATATTAGGACAAGTGTACTTTATAGTATAGCTCATCATAAGAATTATTTGAAGTGATTTGCTACAGTGCATATAATACCAGAATGTAGTGTGTGTGTATATTTAGAGAGTGGGTTTAGGAGTTCTCTAGAAAGACACAGAAGAAACCGGTAATAGTAACTACCTCTGCGGGTGGGAAACTAGATGGGTGGTAGGAAGGATACCTTCTGTTCAGTGTATTTTCTTTTCTGTTCTTTGATTTTTATAATATATGCTTGATTACCTAGTCAGTAAAGACAAATAAAATTTAAATATGTAAATATATACATAAAAAATCAGAGTAAAGGGATTATAAGGGCCTCATGACAAGAGAGAGGCAGCCTGAGAACATTAGTACAGAGAGTGCAGTCCGTTAGATCCTATGCAGTTATTTAAGGAAGACTATACACACATGTTGAGATCAAAGCAAAGTGGTTCGAAGAGATTCACTTGACTTACAAGTTATAAACCATCATCAGTAGTGGAAAACACCCTTCCCTGCCACCAAGGTTTGAGGTGTTTTTCTCTTAAAAGGGGTATTGTGTGATATGATGGAAAAGGTTTTCAGTAAGATCTCTACAGTCATATTGTAGTACAGTATCTCAAATGGGGGTCCTTGAATATATTTTGGAGAGAAGTTTTTCTGAGTAGACTCTCATAGATTTTTAAATTTTAATCTGAAAGGTAAGTATATGAATGACTGCCCACCTTATAACTGAGTATTGCCACACAATTTTAGTGTCCGTGTTTGTGTGTATGTTTAGGATCATTGGTTATATACTTCTTTTTTGGAATTAAGTAGTTAGTGGGACCAGTAGAAGGCCTGCTGGGCACACGGGCACCTTTGCAGTTTTTCGAATGGGAGAGTGGTGGGAGAATTGATATATGGTCTATTATGTTAGGCGTGCCAAGCTAAAATACAAGCAAACTGTGTAGTAGTCAATACCATGTCTGTGTTGTGAGTGATGATTTGATTTCAGTATTCAATTTGTTGCTGTCTGTTAATAATTGTTAATATGAATTTCATTAGTTTTATATTTTATATTTAATTTGTAAATTTGTTCTTCTATAGCTGTATGATAGCAATTTTATGTTTATTATTCATTAATAAAAATTTCAACTTAGCACTTGGAGGTGCGTTAAGAATTTTTTTTTCCCCAAATCCTGACCCGAGGATATGTTTTATAGAGAGGAAGGGAGAGAGAGGAATGATACTCTAAGCAGCTGAGACACTGGGCCAAGCAAGAATTTTTGTTGTCCTTTAGAAAGCATCTGTATCTCTCAAATTTGAGAAACCCTGTAGTAGTGCTTTTGCTATAAATACTGTCACAGCTTTACACATTTTAAGCATAGTCCAAAAATGCCCAAATGAAAGGCAATTTTCTGTACATTTCTCATAATTGAATTTCAATGAATTAGGAAGAGAAACTTTGAAATAATGAGTACAGTTGTTGATTAATGACAAATACAACTTACTGGAACCACAAAGGAGGTTAAAGACAACACTGCCTTTAATAGGCGATTATTTAGTCTCTATATGAGGCAACTGCAGGCAGGACCAGGACGATTATCAGAAAAGAAGTTCAAGAGCTCCAACCCACAAATGAATGAATAAATCAGGCTCTAACTTTCTCTACAATTGAAGAGATCATGACTTGAATGAGATTAGTCTGAAAAAATGTCAGAGTTGAGTACCCAGGTATTCATTTTAGCTATAGAAAAATATCGGTATTCTGCCTATGGAATGCCCCAATTTCAAACAGCACAATTTCCTGGTGAGTCCAATAGGACAGCTCTTTGAAACAGTAACTGTAGAAAACAGAATTGTAGTCTTTACAGAAATTGTTGGATATTAACTTCCTTCCCCAAATGATGATTTTGATTTTAAAGTTGTTGATCTTAAGCCATTTTTTTTCCTGATGGTAGCTTAGAAAAACCATTTTTCTGAGGTCATTGTTGTTGACATCAAAATAATGTTTCTTGGCATAGAGGAGGTAACTTCTTTTTTTGCCTTTTACATTTCAAATAATTGTAATAGTAGAGATCAACTCTTTAATCCTTGCTATTAACTTCACAGGGATGGGCATAGATCAGTCTGTGTTGTTTTTTTTTCTTTGTTTGTTTTTTTAAGATTATATTTCTTTTTGGAGAGGGGAAGGGAAAGAAAAAGAGAGGGAGAAAAACATCAATGTGTGGTTGCCTCTTCTGCGCCCCCTACTGGGGTCCTGGGCTGCAACCCAGGCATGTGCCCTGACTGGGAATCAAACCATGACCAGAAAGGTACAAGATTTTATATTCCTTGCAGTGGTATCTGACCTGGCAGGAATCCGTTGAATTCAACTCTGTGATTCTTAGGCCAATTTGGCTGTAGGTACCATTTATCAGATTAAGGAAGTTCCCTTCCATTCCCTGTCTGAAAAGAGTATTTATGACTATATATTGAATTTTATCCCATGCTTTTCTGCATCTATTGATATTCATATGATTTTTCTTTAAATTTTCAGTATGGGTTTCATTAACCTAATTAATGAGAAAATGCTGTTTTATTTTTTCTTTTAAGTTCATTGTTTTATCTATTTTTATTGTAAAATATACATAACAGAATTTACCATTTTAACTAATTTAAGTGTACAATTCAGAGTACATTCACATATTGATTGTGGTGCTACCTTCACCACCATCCATCCCCAGAACTTTTTCATCATCCCCAACTGAGACTCTGAAGTTATTGTCTAAACAATAACTGACTTTTCCTCTAGCTTCTGGCAACTACCTTTCATTAATTCGCTTTTAACATTAAACACAATTTGATCATGATGTGTACTGTATTATCTTTTTTGTCTGACATGATGGCATCAGATTACTAATATTTTGTTTAGAATTTATTTTCAGTAACAGTTCAGACTATTTTCTAATTTCTACTGTGGTTTCTTTAATCCATTTTTTTTGGTGTCTTAATTTTCAAATGTGAGGTTTCTGTAGTTGTTTTTGTTGTAGGTGTATAGATTAATTACATTGCGGTTAAAGAATATGTCTGTATGATTTCAGTCTTTTGGAAATTGTTTATATTTGTTTGCTGCTTGGCCTAGTATATCCTTCACCCACATTCCACATTGTTAATGTTAAATTGTTAACATTTTACCACAATTGCCTTATCTTTGTCACTTTATCCTTTTTATATCTACAGTTTTTATGAATCATTTGAGAAATAAGTTGCAGGCATAATGCTTTATTACTTTTAAATTAAATTTTCACCTATGTGTTTTAGCATGCATTGATGATTTGTGCCTGAATGAGTTATCACTGTAGTGGTTGCCAAATAGTGAATTTTTTTTTTTAAGATTTTATTTATCTATTTTTAGAGAGGGAAGGGAGGGAGGGAGGGGGCAGAGAGAGAGAGAGAGAGAGAGATATCAATGTGCAGTTGCTGGGGGTTATGGCCTGCAACCCAGGAATGTACCCTGGCTGGGAATCGAACCTGGGACACTTTGGTTCCCAGTCCGCGCTCAATCCACTGAGCTACGCCAGCCAGGGCTCAAATAGTGAATTTTTAAAATTTCATCATTCCTTCTGCATTTATCATATAGCATTTTATTGTAAGGAAATGCTTTCTCTTTCTGTTTTTGTTTTTTAAATCAATTAAACACTTCAGCATGGATTCCTGGATTTCTGTTTTAATCATTTTTCTATTATTTTGATACTCAAATTGTCCCAGAACTCTTTTAAGCTCCTTTGCCCCTTTTTCATGCTCCCATCATTCTTTGATCACTTACTTTTCTTACTTTTTTGGTATGAAGAGATTTTCCATGCTCATCGTGTACTTTTACTTCCTCAGTCTTGGAACCAATCATTTTATCAGGGAACTCTGGTTCCTTTTATTAGAGGATAGACTTAGAAAAAAAGATCTGGACACCAGGTATATTCCTTGTTACTGGGTGTCATTGCTCTTAGGCTCTACTAGAGGTCAGAGATAGGATGTTGTTTTAAAGTGTACACTGGATTTAATTTATAAGTATGACATGAAGAGGTCAATATCATTGAAGAATGTTTATTACTCATAGCTTCCTAGAAGCAGGAGGGACACCATGCTATGCAGGGCCACAGGAGGGAAGCACCAAGGTCAATCAGGAGGCAGAAGAAGGGAGTGGGAAACAGTGAGAGGCTTTGTTACTGTACTGATGGGAACATCCACTGTTGGTTAGGAAGTAAAATACAAATGTTGGGGTTTGTGGTTGGAGGGTTTGTAATATTTTCATATGTATGCATACATGTGCATATAAACATGCAGACATCCATATCTGCATATAAATATTGTAAGCCATGAATTTCAGTCTTTCCCCTTTCTGAATTTGTATGTCCTTTCTCTCTCTGACATTGAGACTCTGGCTCTCTATCCTTTTCGCTCTACTCTCTGTAAATCACACCTCCTGACCATGAGGGCCATCTCGTTGATTCCAGCCCCATAAAGTGTTGGCTGAGCACCTCTATCTGGTTCCATGTGCTATTTTTATATACACACAGTTTAGTTCTCACTTTGTTTGGTTCTAATATGCATGAATTTCTACTAACATGGTTTAATTAAATGACACAAGTTCCCAAATATCAGTTAATAAATGCAAACTATAACTTGTAACCAGGGATGGCTTTTCAAAAAATTAAAAATTTACTCTGATCCTGTAATAGCTGATTAATTCCTCCCTGGACATCATTAAATTGAAGATAGCCTTTTAAATAAAAATTAGAATCTCTGCACTGCTTTCAGCTGAACTTTACACAACTGTGCATATCCCTCTGTCTGTTCCTCTTGAAATGGTGGGCGGGTAGCAGAAGAAAGGATATGTACAATAATGTATTTTTAGTTCTTTTGAACCTAAGGGTTGCTCCAGCCATTGCTATTGATTACAGGAAGTATATTTATAGTTCCAGGGAAGGAGGGCCCTGGTTTAAGAAAACCTGGGAAGCCATATTTAATATGTTTCATTAAAGTTCATTTGTACTTCATAGGAAGTTCTTACCTTAGAAATGTAGTTGAGATGAATGAATCTATAACTTATGAAGTATAGGTATTTTCATAAATATATTCAATCTGCTCCCACATTTGAAAAAAAAAAACTTTCATTTTGAAGTTTTACAGTTTGCAACACCCAAAGCAAAGGACATTTCTAGATTGTACAGGATATGTGTAAAAATTTAGATGGTTGCATGCAGTTTACAGTAAGGATATTGAAGGAATTCTAAATATTGTTACTAATTAGATATTATTATAAAGTTTTTATTGGTACAGTTTCTTTTGTTATTGTCTTTTAAAAATTGAAACCAAGATACAGGGTGGGGCAAAGTGGGTTTACAGTTGTTTGTATGGGAAATAATACAGTGATTAATAAGTAATAATATAAGAATAAACTCTCAACTGTAAATCTACTTTTGCTCCTCCCCTGTACATATTGTATATGGATCATAAAGTATTCTCTGTAAAACCAGTGTAGGGTTTTCTGCTAGGTGCCACACAACTTTCTCACAGTTTGGCCAGGACAGGGCTTTTGCCCGTGATTACCATGTGCCATGGGCACATTGAACACAAGTTAAATTATTCTGCAGCCCTTTCTCTCTTTTTTTCCTACTTCCTTTCTTAATTGAAGGAAGCAAAGAGTTGGTTTCCAAGGATACATCTTCTCTCTTACGCTGGTCTCAGATTGATGCAGTCATGGAAACCAGGCAGTAAACTCAGTAAACTCAGTCTTTGGCAGCTGCCAGCACTGGTCTGATCCTTTCTTTTAAAAACATGAGATTTTTTTAATATTACATTTTGGGAACATTGGTGCCAAATGATTCCACGTCATCCCAGAGGGGGGTTGGGAATGATGTTAAACAGATTTAAATAATTCAGTTAAGTATTAACAGGTTGCTAAACAAAACTTCAGTGATTTAACTCAAGATTTTTATGTCTAATTTAAATGTCAGGACTGTAAAGTACAGAATTATTAATATTTAATCCTTTTTAAGAATACTTTAAAACATTGCTAATTATAATTTAAGGTTTTCATTTTTTTAAATTTTATAATTAAAAATGTTAAGAGTTGTAGATATGCTAAGCTTTATTTAGCACAATGAAGGTTTTCAGCTGACTCACTAAAGTCTATTTATTCACTAATGAAATTAAAATGTGAAATGATGTGCTTTTAAAAATATTTTGTGGCCCTGGCCTGTGTGGCTCAATTGGTTGGAGGGTCATCCTGTAATCAAAGAGTTGCGGATTCAATTCCTGGTCAGAGCACGTACCTAGTTTTTGGGTGTGATCACCAGTCTGGGTGCTTACCCCATCTGGGCATGTACTGGAGGCAGTCAATTGATGTTACTCTCTCACATTCATTTTTCTCACTAAGAAACAATATCCTCAGGTGATGATAAAAAATTTTTTTAAATAAAATAAAACATAAAATAAAAAATATTTTGTGGACTCTGAAGCTGACTGCCTTTGTTCAAATCTCATCTCAGCTACTTATTAGAAATGTAACATTGGGCAAATTATTTAAATCTTCTGTGCCTCAGTTTCCTCATCTGCAAAATGGGGGGTAATACTATCCACTTCATGGGGCTGTGGTGAGGAGTAAATAAGCTGAATTCTCTAACACACCAGACTTCTGGGGAGCACTCGGCAAATGTTGACTATTTTATTTATACACAAAAAATAGAATTATTGATGAAGTTGTAAAGGCTGAAAAATAAATTTAGAGGTTTGTACTGAACTCATAAAAGACCTTTTAAGGAAGGAAGGTTTTTAAATTTTTATTTTAATCCTCACCCAAGGACATTTTTTCCACTGCTTTTAGTGAAAAAGGAAGGGGGAGGAAAGCAAGAGAGAGAAACATCGATGTGACAAAGAAACATAGATTGGTTGCCTCCCTTATATGTCTGACCTGGGACTGAACCCACATCCTAGATATGTGCCCTGACTGGGAATCAAACCAGCAACCCTCCAGTCTATGGGATGACACTCCAACCAACTGAGCCACACAGGCCAGGGGAAGAAAGAAAGGTATTGACATGTACTATTTTTAAGGCAATAGGACGTGTTGACATGTACAATTTTTAAGGTTAACAGGAGTGGAGGATTTAGGAATTGCCTACCTGCCCCAAATGAATAAACCACTCATTTTCTTGTCCCATACAAATATTTAGTATTTGGTTTATATAACTTAGCAAGATATTTGTCAGATTGGGAAAGATTGATTAATTGCTACATGCTAGGTAGATGACAGGATTCAAAGGTGAATAAGACACATCCTCTTCCCTTGACAGCTTCTTGTTTTGGAGGGGTGTGAGTGGAGAAAGATGAAGTATGGATGACCTCTTACAACACTTAATTCTTTATACACTGTGTTAAGTGCTACACTATAGAATTTTAAATTTTAAAAAATGATGTGGAGATAGGAGGGAGCACAAATTAACTTAAATATGCAAGACTAATATGAAGAAAATGATAAGGCTTTACTGAAGGATTTTTTAAAAGATATAAACAAATTAGATATTTATGCTATGCACCTGAGTGCAAAAGACTTAGATATTATAAAGTTATTGTATAGATATCAGTGTTCCCCAAATTATTCTGCAGACTTAATGCAGATGGTTTTGTAAGTCCAGAGGGGTGCACGTTTTTGAGAGCTTGACAAGTTGCACGTGCAGTTCATTTGGTTGAGTAAATTTACAGTTGAGAAAATTTTGAAAAGGAATAATAATTGAAGGGTGGTAGAAATGAGGAAGGTATATGATACTTGACTATCCAGAGTAAAATATACCAGAAGGTTAAAAGTATTTAACACCACTTGTCATTCATGTTAGAATCAACAAGCAAGTATTTTGAGCAGAATAGTAAGTTCCAAAACAGACCTGGACATGTGTGGGAGTTTAGATAATGTGATAAAAAATAACATTTAAGAATCAAGGAGTAAAGGGTGGAATATTCAATAAAATGGTCCTGCAATAGTGGTCTGTATGGTGAAAAAATATGTGAAGATTGCTAATTTATTCTATGCTTAAATAATCACCAGATTATAGAGTATGCTTAACCAAATTACTGAAGTAACCACATTCTTTATCCTTTCTCTAGAGTGTACTGAGTGATTCTTTTTTTTTTTTTTTAAGATTTTATTTATTTATTTTTAGAGAGGGAACGGCGGGGGCGGGGAGAGAGAGAGAGAAACCAACATCAATGTGCAGTTGCTGGGGGTTCTGGCCTGCAACCCAGGAATGTACCCTGGCTGGGAATCGAACCTGGGACACTTACTGAGTGATTCTTAAAGTAAGAAGCAACTCATGGCTGATAGACTACTTTACATTTATACCTTGCCTTCTGCAGTCACTAGTTGAATTTTATACTTGAGGTGTCAGTATGCTTTAAACCTGCTTATGCCAGTTACACTTATTATTGTGATTTTGTAACCTAATTATATATTATATAAACTAATGCAATATGCGTACAAAAAGTTGTTTTTAAGAAAGTTAAGTTGAAGATCTTGAAAGAATTGGATAAACAGAACCCTCCTCCCCCCGATTACTGTCTTATTAGTTGTGAGCATGAATACTTTCAAAGATTAGGAGGGGAAATCATATTAATGGTTTGACATTCAGTTGTCTCATAGTTGCCTAAGTTCCTGCTCTACTTTAAAGAAATTGAAATTTGAAGTCACAGACATGTATTATGTATATGATATATGCATGAATAAACATGTGAAACATTATTTAGTACATCTATACTCAAAGATGAGGCCTCGACTTTCTGTCAGAATATTGGCAGATGAATGAATGTAAATATATTTACTTTAAGTAGAAGTCAGATATATGTTACATGCATTTTTTTGATTACCTAATTTACTGTACCTTTTCTGTACTAACCTAGGCCATGTCCTGTTTGTTGGGTAAAAGTTTTTTTATCAGTCTCTGGAGGAAATAAAGAAGATGTTTTTATATACTTATGTTAAGGAAAATCTTTCTCCAAGGAGGTCATCAGATATTTTCTGTAAAGGGCCAGAGAGTAAATAATTTAGGTTTTGCAGGTCAGAAAGCAAAATTGAGGCTATTATGTAGGTACTTCATAACAAGAGAAAACACACATTCTCACAAATTTTGTATTGATGAAATTCAAATATAATATTTTGTTAATACTAAATTACTAATGAATTGCTATTACGTATAATTTTTGTAATATAAGTATACTAATGAGAAAAATGGATTTCTTTTTTTAGGGTGATACACTTTGTTTAATAGGGGTTCAGAGTCAATGTTTCACCTTATCAGAGTTGGTTTAAAATGTTTATTAATGCAATCTGCAATGAGATTTTACACATTTCATCTTTGAAAATGTCTTTACACAGATGTACGGCCAAGTATTAATATCAGCTCACAAGCATATGGTTTTAATTGAGCATGTTAATAACTTGAAAAAACATTTATAGAATTAGATTTTTCTTTTAATATTTGCCATTTAGCGTATCATTACATTGCAGATTAAGTACTTTGAATTGAAGGTTAGGCAGAAGCTCCATATTTGCACTATTAAATTGATTTTGAAACACAGAAGTTTTCTTTGCACTTGCATTTGAAAGTCCTAAAAATGTTTCCAGAACTGTAGTTTGAGCCCTGGCTGGTGTGGCTCAGTGTATTGAGTGCAGGCCTGAGAGCCAAAGAGTCGCTGGGTTGATTCCCAGTCAGCACACATGCCTGGGTTGCAGGCCAGGTCCCCAGTAGGGGGCGCATGAGAGGCAACCACATACTGATGTTTCTTTCCCTCTTTCTCCCTCCCTTCCCCTCTCTCTAAAAATAAATAAATAAAATCTTAAAAAAAAAAAAAAAAGAACTGTAGTTTGAGCTAAGAAAATAACAGTGTGGGGCAAAAGTAGGTTTACAATTGTTCATATGGAGAATAATACAATAATTAATAAATAATAATATAAGAATAAACCCTGTGTTTTGTATACTCACAAGTGTAAACTTACTTTTGCCCCACCCTGTGTATCCCCTGAAAATTTGTTTGGGAATTGAGATCTCTCTTGTTTGAACTTTTGACAGCATGGGAAGTGTATAAATCACCTTGACATTGCTCATGATTCAAATATTAGTTTTTATCTAAACGATGTTACTGCATATAGTTTCTGATTGCATGTAAGTACTGTTTGACGCTGTAATTTTCAGCTGAATTTTTTAAATATTATAAAATCTACAGTAAAACTGAGTTTCAGAACTATTCATTGTTTGATAATAGTGGCCAAAAGAGGTCTTATTCTTTTGAAAAATTTCAGTCTCAACCCTGGCTTTAAAAAAATAAGCTACATAGTTTGATTTCTGTTCAGATCATATAAGTCTTTCACCTTTTACTAAAAAATAAAAAACATCACAATAAACCTCTTTACTACTGCTAAGCTGTCAAGCTGTTGTGTGGTCAGACAGGTCAGGTTATTCAGCTTTTATTTATGATGATGGTTAAGCCCATGACAGCGAATGGAGGTTACCATCAACATTGCTGGTTCAAAAGCACATGATAAATTCAAGTATTTTCTAGAGTACTTGCTGATGAAAAATATCATAAGTCCTTTTCTACTTCACACATATTTTTATCATCAATTATATTAACACATCTTAGCAGTTTCCACTTCAGGTTGTACTGAATTAGTTTGTTTTTGCAACTTCTGGTTTTTAGTTGTTCACTTTAAACTTGGCATTGATTCCCTGAATAAACAACAACCGAGCAGTGTTGGTAACATCTGTCAGCTCATCAAGAGACAGGGAAATCTGTTTGAAAGAGTTTGTCTTGTGTTTTGTATCCCTGAATGGAGTAGAGAGAAGAGGGTTAGTCCTTTTTCTTTCCTGCCTTAGCTATCTATACATGTTCTGTTCAGAAGACAGAACATGTGAATTATAGGCGCCTTCAGATTCTCCCACCCAGGTCTTGGCTTTTGTATCTTCTTGGGTTGTTTTACAAGGGCAACTTAGTAGGCACTACTTGCATTGATGCCATGTTGACATCAAAGTCGAGGGTTTGATTTTTCAAATAAGATAGAAATTTGTTGGTTTCATTAAGCATCTTATAAATAATTGAATTTAAGAATTTGGAATTGCTTTTTAATTTTATTTTTATTGTTTTAAATAAGCTATTAATAGAAGCAAGGGGGTGGAGGGATTTTCCTTTTTAAAGACTTTTTAAAATTTACTTTTAGAGAGAGGGGAAAGGAGGGAGAGAAACATCAATATGTGAGGAAAACGTTGGTAAGTTGCCTCTCTCACGCCCCCATCCAGGGACCTGGCCCACAACCCAGATGTGTGCCCTGACTGGGACTCAAACTGGCAACCTTTGAGTCTGAAGGCCAGCAATCAGTCCACTGAGCTACAACAGCCAGGGCTGAAGGGATTTTTCTGAATCAACTCTTTTTAAAAATAGTTCTACCTTTGGTGAGATTGTGGACTTTTCTAGATTTGTTAAATGTTTCTGAAGATGGTTGGTATAAGTGTTAACTTCATAGGTGCATCTTTTTCTAGTTCTGAATTAAGTCAGTTATGAATGAAAACAACTTGGTAGGTGAGTAAATGGTATTGTTGCATTTGCTCAAGGCAGTAGGTTATCAGGGTGTGTCACCAGGGATGAGAATTCTACTTTGCATTTCTTTTCAAAACAGGAGTTGTAGAATTTGATGTACATGAAACATGCTATTTTTCTTTTCCTATAGTCCATGTGGATGATATCATTAAACTAGACCTGGGCTTTTAGAGCTTGGTTTAAAATAGTGGAATGATTGGGTAAGTGATAATTAGCATATTTCATGTAGAAAAGGACAAATATACTTTTCCTGAAAAAACTGATCTGATCAAGAGGAACCTTATGTTGAGCATGGCAGGAAATAAACTTGTAACACCAATTATATATAGTTTAGCAGCTATGACTAGGGGAAGATGAGTAAAAATGAAGTGTAAATTATAAGGAGTTTGGGAGAAGGTGATTTTGTGATCTAACTTTGTGAGAGGCAGAGGTGGGGATATTGGGTAGACATGTACACATCCATAGATCTTAGAAAAGCATACTTCAGAAAGTGGAGAAGACATGGATATGACTCAGTAGGATTGGTATACCAGCAGGGAAGTCAGTTTAAAGAAAAATAAAAACTGCTTTCAACCAAAGATAGGTGGTTGCTTCTGATATATATTCAGCCTTAAGAAATTAGGAGATAGAGTTTTGAAAAATATATGGGGCTATTAGCCTATCAGCAAGTATAGAAAAAATAAAGTAACATAACTTGTCTTATAATCTACTTAGTATTAAAACATTTTTATGAAAAGTTTTTTGATCTTTTATGGCTTTTCTGTTTTCTAGAGCTGCACTGTCTATCTAATATGATAGTTATCAGCCTCATGTGCTGCTGTTATATTGGACAGTATGTATGTAGAACATTTTTAACATCACAGAAATTTCTGTTGGACAGTGTGAAAATTTGATACAGTATTATAAAACTTAGTAAAAGTAAGTTGGAGTAGTGGAGTACTTTTTATCTGGAAATTTTACTAAGGAAGAATTAGGTATTTATAATACTGAGACATTGGTGTGTGCTTTTTTTGTTGTATTTGCATTTGTGTTTTATTTTGAAATAATTTAAAATTTATAGATAAGTTGCAATAATAGTACAAAGAGCTTTTCCCCTCCCTGAACCATTTGAAAGTAAATTGCTTACTTGATGGCCATCAGCCCTAAATACTTTGGTGTGTATTCCCTATAAACAGGGATATTTGCCTATGTAACCACAAGACACCCATTAAAATCAGGAACTTACAGTGATATGGTAGTACCAGCTAATCCTCAGATCCCATTCAAGTTTTACCAGTTGTCCCAATTATATCCTGTGTAACAGAAGGATCCAGTTCAGAATCACACATTGCATTTAGTTGTCATGTCTGTCTTTGACTTGATCATCTTGATACTTTTGAAGAATATAGACTAATTATTTTGACAACTATTCCTCCATTTGGGTCTGATGTTTCTTCATAGTTAGATTCACAATATGCATTTCATCAGGAATACCACATAAATTGTACTGTATTCTTATTCTAGCCTGTCAGAGGTATACAATTTCTGTGTCCCATTTATGTATTCTAATTAACCATGATCACTTGATTAAGATGGTGTCTGCCAGTTTTCTCTACTGTAAATTTATCTATTTTTTTCCATTTGTAGTCAGTAAACATTTTGTGAGAAAGAGGCACTTTGTGACCATGTTAATATCATTTCTTGTCAAACTTTGACCCACTAATTTAAGCATCATTGATATTTTTTGGCTGTATTATTACTACAGTGGTTGCCAAATGATGATTTTTCTAGTTTCATCATTTCTTCCACATTCATCAATTGACCATTGTAAGGAAAAGCTTTCTTTTCTCCTTGTTTATTTTGTATTTTTTAAAGGACATATGGATTCTTACTTTACTCAATGAGTTAGTTATTATCTATTAATATGATTTGTTATTTGATGTTGAATTTGTCCCAGATTTGCCCAGTGCAAGCCGCTGGCTTTAAGCTGGCTCCTGTATCCTTTTAGCATGTCCTATCATTCTTTGATCACATCCCTTCCTTACTTTCTGATAAAACAAGATATTTCAGTCTCTTCCTGTTTTTCTGCCCCAGCCTTGAAAACAGACATTTCAAGGAGCCCTGGTTCCTTTTATTGGAGAATGTATTTAGAAACCAAGTCTGGATGCTAGGTATGATTGTTCTACTGGGGCCTCACTGCTAGGCACCGTCAGTGAGTGTGTACATATACAAACATATATCCTTACAAATGCATCCATGTCTCTATTTCTCTCTCTTTAAAAATGCTGTGAGTTCACACTGATACCTCTGATTCCAGCCCAATACCTCAGAATTCATTTTATTTTTCCTCCTTTCATATTTATAACTCCTATCTCTCTGATGGAGAAACTTGGCTCTTATAATTCTTAATATATTTACTTAATTGATCAAAAACCCCTCTAATGTACACAGTCTGTCTTTTCTTACGAGACCATGTGTATGCCAACCTTGTTCAGCACCACCCAATGGTATTTAGGCTGAATTATTCAGGAAGGAAGTACAGTGGACCATCATTACCTGCAGATTCCATATTTGCAGATTTACCTACTTGCTAAAGTTTATTTGTAACCCTAAAATCAGTACTCTCTTTCATGGTGTTTCATATACATGCACAGAGGAGTGAAAATTTTATATGGTTCAACACATACATTCCTAGCTGAGGTCATACAAGGTGATGCTTTATTTGCCTTCTTGTTTTAGCTCTCATACTATAAACAGCAGTCCTTTTTGCAGTCTATTTGGTGCCATGTGCTTCGGACTTATTTTGTGCTTTTTATTGGTGATTTCAATGTTTAAGATGGCTCCCAAGCATAGGGCTAAAGTGCTGTCTAATATTCATTAGCAGGAAGCTGTGATGTATTCCTTATGGGAAAAAATGCATGTTAAGTAAAGTTTGTTCAGCTATAAGTTACAGTGCTATTGGCCATGGGTTCAGTGCTAATGAATCATTGATGTAATACATCCAGAAAAAAACACATACATTTGCCAGTCTATACACGGTCACTTCAGAAAGCGACATCTGTAGTGTATGATGAATCTGTGGAAAAGAAGGAAAAGTGGGTAAATTTGTGGATTTGCAAGATGATGCACAGAAAAAAAGATGATGCACAGAAAAAAAGCATAGCGGGACAGCATTGTTGGTCACTACAAGCATTGCTCAGTGTTTTTGTCACAAAAGGGTGTTGGATTTCGTTAAATGCTTTTTCTGCATTGAGATGATCATGTGTTTTCCCTCTTTATTAATATGGCATATAATACCAATACATAGACCTTTAAATAGCAACTAATTAGCTGTTAGCTTCTCTTTTATCCCATCTTTTACATCGTGTGTAGGTTTATTATGAATGACTGTTCAGCAAGATTGTATTGCAGCCATGTCTTCAGGGTACAATATGAGATTATCTTTTTAAAAATCAACTTTATTGAGGTATAATCAGTCTTCTTACAATTAAATGTACCCATTTTCCATATAGAGTTGGGCAGTTTTGCCAAATTTATGTATTTGAGCAACCATCACCACAGTCAAGATATATAACATTCCCTTAACTCTAAAGTGTTCCCATTGCCCTTCCCAGTCACACTCCACTTCCTTCTTGGGCCCAAGGCAACTATAGATCTACTTTCTGTCAGTTAGATTTGTCTCTTCAAGTGTTTACTAGTTAGAGTACAATTTACCCTTGAGCAACATGGGTTTGAACTGCACAGGTCTACTTATACAGGGATTTTTCAATTGACTCTGCAGTTCAAAACCACAGTGTTCAAAAGTCAGCTGTAGTAGGTGCTCTTTTGTCTGGATTTTTTCACCCAGCATGATGTTTCGATGTTCACCCATGTTGTTAGGTGTATTAGTAATTCCTTTTTTCTTTTTTTCTGAGTAGTATTCCATTGTATGCATGTGCTGTACAGCCATCCCTCAGTATTCATGGGGGATTGGTTCTGGACTGCCCCGTCCCATACCAAAGTCCTTGGGTGCTCAAGTCCCTTATATAAAATGGCATAGAATTTGCCTATAACCTGCAAACATCCTGCCGTATACTTTAAATCATCTCTGGATTACTTATAATACCTGATACAATGTAAATGCTATGCAGATGGCATTTATTATTCAGGAAATAGCACTGTGTTGTTTAGAGAATAATGACAAAATAAAGTCTACATGTATGGTAAAGACACAACTATTGTAGGTCTAACTATAGTACATGTCAGCAATGACTTAACATTTTTTCCCTAAATATTTTTGATCTGGGGTTGAAGGTCTAAGTAGTTTATTTTCCATATGTTAATAAGCATTTGGGTTGTTTCTAGTTTGATTCCCTCATGTATAAAGCTTCTAGGAACACATGTGTACTAGTCTTTGTGTGGATATATGTTTTTATTTCTTTTGGGTACATCCTAGGAGTGGTATTGCTGAATTTTAACTTTATAAGAACCTGCCAAACTGTTTTCCATAATTTTACACTTAGCATTCTCATCAGCAATGTTCAAGAGTTTCAGTTTCCTCCATATCCTTTCCAGTATTTGGTATTGTCAGCTTTTTACTTTTTAGTCATTATGTAATGGGTCTGTGGTAGTGTCTCACTGTGGTTTTTATTTGTATTTTCTTAATTAATAGTAATTTTGAGCATCTGTTTATATGCTCATTTGCTTTTCTGAAGTGTCATCTTAAATCTTTGGCCCATTGTTCTGGATTATTATTTGTTAATAGTAATGCTTGAGTTGTAATACTTTATATATTCTGGTTACAGTTCATCAATCATGTATGCGTATTACAGATCTTTTCCTCCCAAACCAGTGGCTTGGTTTTTGTTTTTGTTTTAATTTGTATTTTATTGATTATGCTATTACTGTTGTCCCAAGTTTTCCCCCTCTGACCCCCACCCAGCTTCACCTACTCCTTCAGGCAATCGCCCCACCATTGTTCCTGTCGGTGGGTCATGCATAGGTTCTTTGGCTGTTCCATTTCCTATACTGTACTTTACATCCCCCTGGCTATTCTATAACTACCTATTTGTACTTCTTAATCCCCTCTCCTCTTCACCCATTCTCCCACCCTCCTTTCTAGTCTGGCAACCATCAGAATTCTCTTCTTATCCATGATTTTGTCTTCATTCTTGTTTGCTTAGTTTGTTTTTTAGATTCAATTGTTGATAGATATGTATTTATTACCATTTTATTGTTCATAGTTTTGATCTTCTTCTTCTTAAATAAGTTCCTTTAACATTTCTTATAACAGTGGTTTGGTGATGATGAACTCCTTTACTTTTTCTTGTCTGGGAATCTTTTTATCTGCCCTTCCATTCTAAATGATAGCTTTGCTGGGTAGAGTAATTTAGGCAGTAGGTCCTTGCTTTTCATCACTTTGAATACTTCTTTTCATTCCCTTCTAGCCTGCAAAATTTATTTTGTGACACTCTGTGCCTTTTGGAATTGCATGTCTATTTCCTTCATCAAATTAGGGACTTTTTTTTTCGTTATTTTTTCAAATAGATTTCCAATTTCTGGCTCTTTCTCTTCTCCTCTGGCACCCATTCATGCAAATGTTGGAATGCAAGAAATTGTCCCAGAGGCTGCTTATACCATCCTCATTTTTGGGATTCCTTTTTTCTTCTTATTGTCTGATTGGTTGTTTTTTGCTTCCTTGTGTTCCAAATCATTGATTTGATTCTTGGCTTCATCCACTTTACTGTTGTTTCCCTGTAAATTGTTCTTTATTTTAATTAGTGTATCCTTCATTTCCTACTTGATCTTTTTTTTATGCTGTTGAGGTCTTTACTAAGTTCTTTGAGCATCCTTACAACCAGTGCTTTGAACTGTAGATCTGATAAGATTGCTTATCTCCATTTTGTTTAGCTCTTTTTCTGGACATTTGATCTGTTCTTTCATTTGGGCCATGTTTCTTTGTCTCTTCATTTTGGCAGCCTCCTTGTGTTTGTTTCTATGTATTAGGTAGAGCTGCTATGACTCCCTGTCTTGGTAGCATGGCCTAATGTAATAGGTGTCCTGTAGGGTCCAGTGGCACAGCCTCCGCTCTCACACAAGCTGGGTACTTGAGGTGCACCCTTCATGTGTGCTGAATACAGCCTTTCTCTTGTAATTGAGCCTTGGTTGCTGTTGGCAGGTCTGTTGGAAGGATTTACCCAGGACGGTCAGCTGCAAGAACTGGTTGTGATCATTGACCACAAACCTCTACCTCTGTGGAGGCACAGCTGTGTGGAGGCAGGGTGGTGGTGCTCCAATGTGTTCTGTAGCTATCCACTGTGTGTGCAGGCTCTGGGGTTCCCTGGGCCAAGGTCAGCTCCACCTGTGTTCTGCCCAGGGCCATCCTGCCTGAGCTATAAAGTAATCTGAGATGGCTGCTACTTGTGTTGGGGTTGCAAATTCCCAAGTGAAGCCAAGCTGTGAATCTAGGCTGGTTGCTGCTAGTGCAGTGCCTGGGGCCACTTTGCAAGAGGTACAGGAGCTGGGGATTCACTGAGGCTGGCTGTTGATTGTTTGATACGATTTAGGAAGGTATGAAGCATGAGCCCTGACCAACCATTCATATGGAAAAGCAGCTTGGGTGGGCCCATAAGTTGGGCAGGGTGGAGTCTTAGGGAATCTCAAGGGCTGGGCAAATGGTGTTAGCTAGGTTGATGGAGTCTCAGGCATGGCACCAGCCTGCTGGCTCTATGACTCTGTGGAGGGAGGGTTATGAAAGGGACAGTGGCCTCTGCCAGACAATTCAGTTTTTCCCTGTATACCTCTGGTGCTTCTTCAGGCTGCCATCCCATTGCTGGAGCTCAGAGGAAGTGAGTCTCTGTATTCTGTATGTGGGTTCTTGTAGAGAAACTGCTTGGGATTCCAGAAGTTTCTTCCACCGACTCGATTCTCATTGGTTTTGCAGCCAGAAATTATGATAACTTATCCTCCTGGCACTGGAGCCCTGGGCAGGGAAGCCTGGTGTTGGACTAGGACTCCTCGCTCCTGAGGTATCCCTCTCAAATTATTATCCACCACACATGGATGTGGGACCAGCCTGTTCCATGGCTCTTCCCTTCCTACCACTCTGGATGGATGTGGTTTCTTTAATTCTGTAGTTATCAGCCTTCCATTCAACTGGATTTCTGAAGGTTCCGAGTGATGGCTGTTCTACATTTTAATTGTAATTTTAATGTGGTTTCATGAGGAGATGGGCCATGTTTACTTATGCTGCCATCTTGACCGGAATTCTGAAGATCATTTTTTGTTTTTTTAATGGTCTCTCAAAGAGCAAAAAGTTATAATTTTGATGGAGTCTAAATGATCACTTTAAAAAATTAGTTCATGCTTTTTGTGTTCAATCTAAGAAGTCTGTCTGCCTGTAGGTAGACAGAATCCTAAGGCAACCTTTTTTTAAAAAATTGTTGTTGCAATACAATTTTCTTTTACTCCCATCCTAACCCACCCACCCAGCCCTCCCCTCCTCCCTCCCATTTCTACCCACCCCTAGTTTTTATCCATGTGTCCTTTATACTTGTTCTTGTAAACTCTTCCCCTTTTCCCCTGAAATTCCCCTGAAATTCCCTCTCCTCTCCCCTCTGAATTCTGTCAGTCTGTTCTTTATTTCAGTGTCTTTGGTTATATTTTGCTTATTTCTTTGTTTTGTTGTTTAGGTTCCTGTTAAGGGGGGGATCATATGGTATTTGTCTTTCACTGTGTGGCTTATTTCGCTTAGCTTAATGCTTTCCAGTTGCATCCATGCTGTTGTAAAGGGTAGGAGCTCCTTCTTTCTTTCTGCTGCATAAAATTCCATTGTGTATATGTACCATAGTTTTTTGATCCATTCATTTACTGATGAGCATCTAGGTTGCTTCCAACACTTAGCTATTGTAAATTGTGCTGCTATGAACATTGGGGTGCATAGGTTCTTTTGGATTGGTGTTTCAGGGTTCTTAGGGTATAATCCTAGCAGTGGAATTGCTGGGCCAAAAGACAGATCCATTTTTAGTTTTCTGAGAAAATTCCATTCTGTTTTTTTTTTTTATTTTATTTTAATCATTGTTCAAGTAGTTTTCTCCCTTTTACTCCCAATCCAGCCCACCCTTCCAACCCTCCCCACTTCCCTCCCACTACCACCCTCCCCCTAGTTTTTGTCCATGTGTCCTTTAAATTTGTTCCCATGAACCCTTCCCATTGTCCCCTGAAAAATATGGAACACTTCACGAATTTGTGTGTCATCCTTGTGCAGGGGCCATGCTAATCTTTTCTGTATCATTCCAATTTTAGTATATGTGCTGCCGAAGTGAGCACCCATTCTGTTTTCCATAGTGGTTGTACCAGTCTGCAATCCCACCAACAGTGCACTAGAGTCTCCTTTTCACCACCTCTCCAACACCTGTTGTTTGTTGCTTTGTTTATGATGGCCATTCTGACTGGTGTAAAGTGGTATCTCATTGTGGTTTTAATTTGCATCTCGCTGATAGCTAGCAATATTGAGCATCTTTTCATGTGTTTCTGGATCCTCTCTACGTCCTCCTTGGAGAAGTGCCTGTTCAAGTCCTTTGCTAAGGCAACTCTTGATGACCTAATCCACACTCTTGTATAACTTTTTTTCTGGGAGTGTGGGTATTCTGTTGCTATGATGAAGATGTTACTCTAGTGATTGCCTAGTATGTTACATGGCAAAAGGGAGATTTTGCAGATAGGCCTGACCTAATCACATGAACTCTTAAAATCTCAGTCCAGAAGAAGTAAAAGGATTTGAAACATGAAGATTCAACAAGAGGGAGGTTTTTTGTTGTTATTGTTTACTTTGAAGATGATGAAGCCCATATGGTAAGTATTGTAGATGGCTTCAGCAACCGAGCATGGCTGGTGGGTGGGAAGTAGCAAAGAAACAGGGACCTTTAAGTCCTACAACTGCAAGGAAGTGAATTCTGCCACAACCACATGAACTTAGAAGAGGATCCTGAGTGCTAGATAGATAAGAACAAAGCTCTAGGAGCCAGATACCTTGAGTATATCCTCTTGAGACCCTGAGCAGAAAAGTTAGCCATCCTGTGTCTGGACTCTGACCTCCAACTCTGATAATTTGTTATGGACTAATATAAAATTAATACAATATGTCAAGATGGTAAAGTTTTCTCTTTTATGTGTTCTTATGCTTTTAGCTTTTACATTTGATCTAAAATCTTTTCAAGTTAATGTTTGTATATGCATTAGGCTAAAGTTCCAAGTTCATTTTTTTCCACATAGGTATCCAGTTGTTTTAACACTATTCAATTGCCTATTATGTTCCCATTAAGTTGCCTTGGCATTTCTGTAGAAAATCAGTTGACTCTCTATGTGTGGTTCTATTTCTGTACTTCCCAGTTTATTCTCTTGGCTTATATGTCTGTTCTTATACCCATAGCATTCTGTCTTGTTCTTCGTCAGATGGTCTTCCAACTTTCTTTTTCTTTATCAAAATTGTTTTGGATATTTTAAGTCCTTTATATTCCTCTGTAAATTTTACAGTCAACTTTATATCTTTTAGTTCTGCAGTTATTTTTCTGAATCAGGGAATGTTTATTTCTCTGTGCAGCATTTTGAATAATTTTTTCTGATACATTTTCCAGTTTATTAATTACTGAGTGTTTTATGCCTGCCTTATGGTTTTGATTTTATAGTTTTTATGAGGCTGTTCTGTTTTCTGTATCCTGTGCATTTTATGTTGAGGGTTTGTCTTTCCCCAGTGGCTTCATTTTTCATCTGTTGGAGATGTCTAGGGGTATCACTGGCATGGGCCAGTTTTGTTAATTTCTCATGTTGGGGAGGCTACTAAATCATAAGATAGAGTAAGTAAATTTAGACCTCAAATTCCTATGAAGCATTTGTCTGTGTTTTCAAATTCTCATGGGGAGCCCTTTTCTCCCCTACCATAGATTAAACAGTCAGACAAGCTTTCTGGTCTTGTTCATGCAGGTGGATTTTTTCCGTGTTTATTTTCATTGAGAGCATAGGCTTCTGAGGGCTACAACTTCGCAAAAGATCTTAAATCCAACTCCCCACCTTGCTCAGGAGCCTTTTCTGCTTTTCTCCTGCATTCTCTCTCCTTTCCTCCACTCCTGTTGGTTGCTGAAATGTCTTATTACAGATGCTTCTGGGGATAATACAAAGGTCAGTACCTACTTCTAGCTCTGGCCTTTGGTTTACTTTTTATTTCCAACTCTAGCAGCTTTTTCTACTTCCTTGAGAACTTAGCTAAGCTTTTTAAAGGATGTTACCATTTATCCAGCATTCCCAGACTTTAGTAGCTGGAGAGTTTTAGTAGATTCTATAGAATGCTGTATTGCAAGATAAAAAGGATAATATGACTGTGTGCTTTAAAAACTGAGTTTAATTTGTAGAAATCTTGGGTGTTGGTCAAAGTGTAACATTTTTAATATATGCATTTATTAATTTCTATTTTTAAATGGCAGCTCCTTTTAAAAAAAAGGGATCAGGAGCCTGATTTTCGAGTCTGCTTCCTGAGGAAGCAAAAAGGCAGAAACTGGGTGAGTAGTAGCAAGTCCAGTTGTTGCTATAGTAAACATGGGACTTCCTGGCAATGACTTAACAGTAGGAAATGGAACCACGGCAGTGTCTCTCTAATTTGCCACAAGGTTTTGTTTCCTATCTTTGGCATAGGAGTTTCTGCTATATCAAGGAATTGGCCTTTCCAGTTTATTTTACTCTTTCAGTCAAGCATGATTAGAAAGTCTCACTGGCTGTGTACATTGTACCATACTTCTTAGTTTTATAATTGTGTGACAATTATGATAAATTTAAATCAGGTCTTTGAAACTTTCCATGCATTTCCTTCTTGGGGGAAGCCCTTTTCCTCATGTGGCTATTGATGTGTGTTGTTTATAGGCCCTGTTCAACCAGGGGATGAGAGCATAGATTTCAGAATAAGATATACCTGGACTTGTGTCTTGCCACCAGCCTTTGCTTTATTGAAATTGTGTATTTAATGTGGTATCTACATGTAGATGCATTGCTAGTATAGCTGGAAAGAGAAATGGACCCAAGTATTGAGAAATAAGGCCAATGATTGTTCTTTTACTGTCATCCTTGCTGGGGCATTGGTCTCATGTGTGAGAACAGGAGGGTGAACTGAACTACCTCCATAGTCTCCCCTAAAAGTCTTGAGTTTAAATTAGTGTAACTTTTGATTAAACAGACAAGGAAGCTAAGCTTATGAAATGTCTATAAAATCCACTGCCTGGTCTTTTAATTCTTAGTACTTGGGCATATGCTTTCTTTTTTTTTAAGAACTCCAGCAGTTTGGTTATGAATTACTCCTTGGTGAATTTCGGCACATTGTATACAAAATATAACAATTTTGCCTGCCATAAGAATATTTCTTCAGGGGAAAAATTTAGCACAAAGTCTTCTTTGAATATTTTTTATTATATATAAGTAATAGATGATAGTTCAGGAATACTTGGATAGTACAGAGGCCCCAGCATTGTTAACATTTTGGTTTACTTACTGGAAGTCTTTTTTATCCCCCTGTGGTTTTTGTTTCTTCATCAGTGTGAATACCCTTAATATATGTGCCAGTTGGGTTCTCTGAAAGCAGACCGAGATGGAGTGGCAGAGCAAGGGGCTTATTGGTGTGAGTGTAAAGGGACTACAGACCTGGCAAGCTCAGGAGGGGCCATGTGGCAGGCCTTACAAGCTCAGTGAATGAAAGTAACCATACAGGATGGTCTAATCATAGATTCCTAACTGGGAGGGTCATAATACGTAGTCATGTCCCAGGCCTGTAGCTTCTTCAACAAAGGTCAGTCTTTTGCCTTAAGTGAGTCCTGTTCATTTTTCTTATGCATTCAGTATAACTTACCTTTGAAATATCAGAGTACTTTCCCAGACTCCTCAGAGGCACAACCTGGCACAAGACCATGAAACTTCTCATTGTCGCCTACATACGATCTCTTATTTACTGTAAATGTTAAATGTTAACTATCCTGTACCCCACCAATGTGAAAGAAGTATATATCTCTCCGTTTTACTTTTTATCCAGTCCTAGAGATTTCCCTGCTTTGTTTTCTCCCATCTTTTTTTGTTGACATTGGGGAGTAACGACTGTGAGAAAAAAGAAGGGTAGGGTTGGGTATGGGAAGCCACCAGCCTGCAGCACACACACCTGGCAGTCTCTGCCAGCCCAGATTGCCCAGTGCGGGAGTACCTCACTGGACGGAACCGCTAGGGCCTTGGACCACTACATGGCCCAGTCATTGGGCAGTCAATAAATGTCTTTGTATGAAGTTTTTTATTGTTTTTAGGATTATTTTTCTTCACTAGATTCCCAGAAGTAAAATAAATTCAAGTGTGTGAACATTCAGAAGACCCTTTCTGTTGAAAGGGATTGTCTTCCAGAGTGTCAGTGCAGAGTATGAGCAGCCTGTGGCATTAGATCTTTAATGGCGTTGGACCTTGTTTTCCTATTCTTGGCTCATTTGTACTTGAAAAATGTGTCTTTTCTCCCATTTCTAACCCAAAGTCTCTTATGGTGTTTAGTGGGCTGTGAATTTAGGGATGTGGTTCTTAATCCTCTGTACACAGGTTCAGAAAGATGGGGAAGATGATGATAAGAATGATGGCTCTAGAATCAGATTGGCCAGGTTCAGGTCCTGGCTCTGCTGTTGACTACTTTGTGACCCTAAACAAGTCTCCTTGTATCAGGTTATTCATTCAAATAATGAAAAAAATGACAACATCTTCCTTATAGGGCTATTTTGAGGCTTAAGTGAGATAGAACACATAAAACATTATGTCTGGCCCATTGTGTATACTTAAAGGGTAGGTATTATTTCAATATAATTTTATTATTTTGGTACCGTAAGAATTAGAATGGAAGAGAACTTTTAATTCAGGCTATATTCTTTTTCCAAGAGAAAGAACTGAGGCTTAAAGAGGTTAATACATTTGGCCTATGTCACTTAGCTAATGACTTACAGAGCTTGGACCTGAAGGTGGGTCTTTGGGATTTCAACCTTGGCATTTGAGGATAATTCTTTGTTATGCAAGGGTTGTCCTGTGATTTGTTAGACAATTAAAACTAGCTTCAGGGACTTAATGGTCCAAAAAAATTTTGCAGTGGAATACCTTATTTTGCTGGGTATAATGCACACCCACGTTTTTGGCCAAAACTTTCAGAAGAAAAATATTTTGTTTTACTTTTTTAATTCAATTGTTTATTTATGTATATTTAGGTACTTGTTTTTTGTATTATAAAAGAATTTTAGCATTTGTTTTTTAACATATTATTGTACAAGAGATTTTATGTAACAAATAATTACAAAACGCAAGAATAGAAAGAAGGTATTTCAGGTACTACACATATGTAATGCACATCCTTATTTTTCCTTCAAAATTTTGGGCAAAATGCACATTATACACAGCAAAATACGGTAGTCCAAGTTTTGGGAGAAGGGAGTACTCCATCTTGCCTGTACTGGAAAGACCTAATTTCTCAATACATCCAGTTCTCATGAGCTCCTTAGTGATCTAAAAACTATTTAATTTAAATGGAGATTTGTTCTGTGGGTTCTGGAATGTTAAACACAGCTCTATGAAACATCTCCTTAAAGTGTATTCCTCTCCCTGGAAACAAATCCACGGGTTTAAATAGGGTTGTTTCACCTTTCTAAAGGTTTTTTCCTTTAGTTGCAGGTGGCAAAACTAAAAAAAAGAAGTATTTATGGAATTCCAGTGAGTGGGGATGGATGATGCAGTTCAAATAACTAAGGTAAGAGAAATAAAACCAGAGTTGTGTGGAGGCTTTGTTCCCCAAGTAAGTGTCCTCACAAAATAAAGCTAAAATCAGATTCTCTCCCATTTCATTTTATTTCCAAACTGTAAGAGCAGCTTATTTTTTGTGATTAAAAACATTATAGTTATTATCCTTTAAGATGGTGGCTCTTATCCTGGTAATGAATCCAAAACATGAACACTATATGTCTTTTCATTTATTTAGGTCTAACTTGATTACTGTTTCATCAGTGTTTTGTAGTTTTTAGCATATAGATCCTAACATGTTTTGTTAGATTTACACCGTTGTATTTTCTTTTTGGGGGAGTCATTGTAAATATGTTTTTAAGTTTGTTTTTTCAGTTAGTCTTTACTTGTATATAGAAACATTAATGATTTTTTCTGTGTTATCCTTATGTCCTGTGACATTGCTAAACATACTAGTTCCAGGAGGGGTTTTTTTGTTGTTGTTTTTTATAGATTACTTGGGATTTTCTATGTAGATTATCATGTCCTCTATAAGTATGGACAGTTTTAGTTCTTACTTTCTAATCTATTGGATATTTTAATTTTATTTTCCTTCCTTATTACACTGGGTAAGACTTATAGTACTATGTTGAATAAGAGTGGTGAGATTGGACATCCTGGCCTTGATTATTATTTTAGGGGGAAAGTAATCAGACTTTAGGGTTTTTGTGTGTTTTATTTTTAAGGTGCCATGAGTTTTTCTCATGAGTGAGTGTTGGGTTGTGTCAAATGTACATCAGTTGATAGGCTTATGTGCATTTTTCAATCTATAATTCACATTGATTAAAAAAAAAAATTAAACCAGCCTTGCATTCCTAGAATAAACCCTATTTTATCATAGCGTATTATTCTTTTTATATGTTGCTGCACTTGGTTTGGTAATATCGTATCGAGGATTTTTATTTCTATGTTCATGAAGGAAATTAGGTAATTTTCTTTTGGTTTATCGTCTGGTTTTGTTTTCAGGATAGTGCTGGTGTAAAAATGAGAGTTGGGAAGTAGTTCCTCCTCTTCTATATTTTTGGAAGAGATTGTGTAGAATTGGTGTTATTTCCTTTTTAAATGATTAATGGGATTTACCAGTGAAGGTATCTGGGCCTGAAGATTTATTTTTCTGGAGTTAAAACACTTTAAAAATTTTTTTATTTTATTTGTTTGAGAGAGAGAAGAAGGGGGTGGGGAGAGAGAGAAATATTGATTTGTTGTTTTCCTTGGTTGATTCTTGTATGTGCCTTGACCAGGGATTGGACCCTTGAACCCGCTTCCTTGGCCTATTGGGATGATACTCTAACCAAGTGAGCTACCCAGCTAGAGCCATATGTTGTTTTTGCTGCATATTCATTAGACATAAGTGGTAATTTCAATAAATAGTTAAATTATATTGAAACGTTTTAAAATAAATAAAAATAAATGCAGTCATATGGCATATGCTGTTGTGTCTGGCTTCTTGAATTTACCATAATGGTCTTGATATTCATTCATATTCTTGCATTCCTTCTGATTGCTGAGTGTGTCCTTACCTTTCAAGACAGGTTTATCATCCATTTCTTTGTCTAAGGTCCAGAAAGAGATTAAGAAACTATTTCCTCTTACAATATTACCGGCCCAGATTTCTGACCTGATCAGTGGATTATAGAATTTAAATTTCTTCATAGCCCAACAGTCAAAGAACGCATTGTTACAATGCAGTAAACAAGAGCATACCTTTCAGAGCCTTAAGAAACATACGAGTATTCTGTCTGTGGTCATAGATCCTAGGTCTTGAGCTGATATTTGGAAGGGAAAAATTAGAATTTAGTAGAGTTATACTCCTTTTATCTTAATTTTCCAGCCATTATGTAAGGTTTTCTTTTTCTAGAAAGCGACTAATCTGGAATGAGAATTAATTCTCATCAGTAAAAGCAAAGCTTTAAGTAGGTCATCTGACTTTGCTTTTGTGCTCCACATTCACCCTGATTATAAAAGGCCCTTTCATGAGTTTTCTAGGCTTTCATCGCTGCCAGACTCTCCACAGGCATTGTGAAAGAATTAAACTACCCTCCCCCTGCAAAGCATGTTTCATGGACTCTTTCGTAGAGTACACACTGCACTATGTTTAGCTCAGCGGGAACTCTTTGCAGACACTGAATATATGAACAGCCCTCCTTCTAGATAAGAGATTTCAGTGTTGATTAGTGTCATAGCCATCAGAGTTAGTATCCATCAGTACCTAATAGATAAAATAACTTGCAGTCTAATTTTTGCCAAGCAATTAGGCCAGAGTTTGTGTTTATGTGTATATTAAAGTTACTTGTATATAAAATTTGACTGTAGATAAGTACTGTCTAATCAATTGGATGGGAGGTTAACAGGTTCTTCAAATAACCACATACTCATGATTAACTTTTTAAAAGAGGATAACACTGAAATAGTTTGCTATGCCTGCAGGAGTAGAGGAGGAAAGTAAACATGGAGTTTTGAATAAATATTAAACAAACTGCTTGTGGCGTAATCTTGGGGTAGTAAAGGCTTTTTCATTTCACGGGCATTGAGATACATATATTTCAAGGAAACTATAGTTGTATAGAGTTAACCATCTATATTGATTTTTTTCCAAGGACTAGACCTATCAGTTAAAATAGTTTCCAAATGATTCTGGTGAAATTAATCTCTTAGGGCCTTCCAGTTTACCTACCTATTCTGTAGTTCCCACTATAAAATATTCCCTAACGTCTTCTGAGTTTTTAGTCACTTAAGTACTTTATTTCCTTCAATGATTTTTAATATCTGCCTTTTATTTCTATCAAGACTTTGGTTCAGCAATTCAGCTAATTCTCTTGCCAGTACTCAGTCCTGTTGCTTCGAGTTCTGTTACCTTCATCCAGCACAACCTTAATTCTGTATGTTCTCTAAACCATTACTGCTTAGAGCATTTTTCTAGAAAAGAATTCTTTTTTTTTTAATATATTTTATTGATTATGCTATTACAGTTGTCCCATTTCCCCCTTCACTCCCCTCCACCCTGTACCCCCTCTCCCACCCACGTTCCCCCCCTTTAGTCCATGTCCATGTGTCATACTTATGAGTTCTTTAGCTTCTACTTTTCCCGTACTATTCTTGCCCTCCCCCTATCTATTTTCAACCTACATTCTATGCTACTTATTCTCTATACTTTTTCCCCCTCTCTCCTCCTCCCACCCCTACTGCTAGCCCCCCCCCCCATGTGCCCTCCATTTCTGTGGTTCTGTTCCTATTCTAGTTGTTTGCTTAGTTTCTTTTGGTTTTGCTTTAGGTGTGGTTGTTCATAATTGTGAGTTTGCTGTCCTTTTACTATACATGTCTTTTCTTTATCTTCTTTTCTTAGATAAGTCCCTTTAGCATTTCATAAAGTAAGGGCTTGGTGATGATGAACTCTTTTAATTTGACCTTATCTGAAAAGCACTTTATCTTCTCTTCCATTCTAAATGAGAGCTTTGCTGGATAGAGCAATCTGGGATGTAGGTCCTTGTCTTTCATGACTTGGAATATTTCTTTCCAGCCCCTTCTTGCCTGTAAGGTCTCTTTTGAAAAATCAGCTGACAGTCTGATGGGAACTCCTTTGTAGGTGACTGTCCCCTTACCTCTTGCTGCTTCTAGGATTCTCTCCTTCATTTTTACCTTGGCTAAAGTAATTATGATGTGCCTTGGTGTGTTTCTTTTTGGGTCCAACTTCTTTGGGGCTCTCTGCGCTCCTTGGATTTCTTGGAAGACTGTTCCCTTTGCCAGTTTGGGGAAGTTCTCCTTTATTATTTGTTCAAATAACTTTTCCACTTGTTGGTCTTCCCCTTCTGGTACCCCTATAATTTGGATGTTGGAACGTTTAAAGGTGTCCTCGATGGTCTTAAGCTTTTCTTCGATTTTTTGAATTCTTATTTCATCATGCTTTCCTGCTTGGTTGATTCTATCTTCCTTCTGGTCCACTGTGTTGTTTTGAGACTCAGATTCCTTCCTTTCACTATTGGCTCTCCTCCGTGTATCTTCCTGCATCCCTTTTATGGTAACCTGCATTTTTTCATGTAATTTGCATCCAAAATCAATCAGTTCTGTGAGCTTCCTGATCACCAGTGTTTTGAACTGTGCATCTGATAGATTGGCTATTTCTTGGTCACTCAAAAGGATGAGTCCTGGGGGACTGATCTGTTCTGCTGGAAACACGTCTTCTGTCTTTCCCTGTCTCTCCTATTATTTTATTTATTTATTTATTTTTTCTCCTGTCTGGTCGCTCTTGTTATGGTAGGGGGCGGAGCCTTAGGTGTTCACCGGGGCTGGGCGCCCCAGTCGCTAGATTGTGACGTTATATGTGGGGGCAGGGGCGGGAGCGGGGACTGGAGGGATCAATGGCGACCGTTCCGTACTCCTGGAGCCAGACACTTCCCTGGGCTTCTGGGCCGTGAGCTCTGCCCTGGTCCACAATCGCTGCCCCACTAATTCCCCCAGCCACTGCTTGCGTACTCAGGGATCACCGCTGCACCGCTGTGCTCCCGCGCCCCGGATTGCTGTCGCCGCCGATTTTGCGCCAAATTTCCCCCGACCTACGCGCGCCTGCGACCTGCGCCAGCCCCGCGCCCGCTCGGCTCGTAGTCCCCTACCAGTCTGGATGTACGGGTCTACTTCAACTTCTTGGCTGTCCTACTTCCATTTAGATAAATCCTCTGGCAGTTCTGATATTATGACTGCAAATCATTGTTGTAAATTATTGTTGTTCTGTTCTTGGTTGTGCGAGGAGGTACGGTGCGTCCACCTATTCCTCCATCTTGCCAGAAGTCCTCTAGAAAAGAATTCTTGAAAAATAGGTCTCTTTTTACCTGGGCCCCCAGGGCTGCCCAGTATCAGCATTTCCTACCCTTTTCTGTAGTAGCATTATAAGTCTTACTTATCACTTCTTAAACCTTTATCTCACTGTCTCCTCCTCTTTTTTAGCCTTTGACTTTTCTGCATACTTTAAGAAATCATTAGCAGTTAAACATGATTTGTTCTTGTTCAACCTAACAAACCCTTTTTTGAGTGCAAATCAGTGGCTATTTTTGCTAGGATATAAAAACTCTGTATGTAGTCACTTTGAAAACCTTCCTTATTAACCCCCCTTTGTTATTTTTTAATAATTTATATGTTCTTATAGACTTTCTGTATAAATGTTCATATTTCCTGCAAATAATCTTATCCTATCTAATTTTTGTAGTTATTTTTTTTTTCTTATTGCAAAGGGGAGGACCTCCAAGTGATAGTGGGTCACCTTGTTGTATTCTTGATTTTAAAGGGAATGTTTTCAGTGTTTCCCTGTTGAAGAGCATAATTGTGTAGGATTATTGTTGTTTTAAAGTAGTAACTTTTATCACAGTTAGGAAGTCTTCTGTTCCTAATTAAGAGGATTTTAAAAAAATAGTGAATCTATGTGTTTTTATCCAGTGCTTTTCTACATAATTGAAATGACTATATGATCTTTTTTGAAAATATAGGCAAATTGTACTTAGAGATTTTATATTAAAACATTCTTGTACACCTTGGATAAACTCAGATTGATCTTGGGTTATCTTTTTTATATACCATATTCAGTTTGTTAATATTTTGTTTAGGATTTTTAATCTGTATTATTGAGTGGAAGTGGGACTATAATTTCCTTTCTTGTAATTTTCTTTAAATTTATTGCTTTTAGAGAGAGAGGTTGGAAGAGAGAGAGGAAGAAAGAGAGAGAAGCATCAATTTATTGTTCTACTTATTTATGCATTCATTGGTTGATTCTTGTATGTGCCCTGACTGGGGATTGATCCTGCAACTTTGGTGTATCGAGACGATGTTCAAACTAACTGAGCTACCTGGCTAGGACCTCCTGTAATATTTTTTGACTAATTTTAGTGCCAGGTTTTACTTATCTCTTAGGATGAGTTGGGAATTATTCCCTTTTTCTGCCCCTCATCATCTGGGCTCAGTATTTTCTTTGTGGCATAATTTTAAACTTCAGGTCAACTTCTTTAATAGTTACAAGAGTATTCAGGGTTTTTATTTATTTCTGAGATATTTTTAAGTTTTCAAAATTATTTAGTTGTTGTTGATAATAGTCTCCATTTTTATATACTGTATCTGTAGTTATTTCCATTTTTTATTCATAATATTTGTGCCTTCTCAAGTGTGAAATTTATTGCTTTTGCATATGTGTACAGCAATAAAACTATTACCACAATCAGGGAAGTGTGAACATACCTGTCACCTGCCAGTTTTCTTATGCTCCTGTAACCAAACAACAGGGGTTCAGCTGCCTGTTGCCACAAAAGCCAAACTCATGAGGCAGATGCTGGTGCAAAGGAAGGAAGTTTTATTTACCTGGGAGAAATGCCGGACTCTCATCTCAAAGCCCGTCTCCTTCTTCTGCCATGGAAAATGTTCACCCGTCCTCGCCAAGGCCAAGATAAAAATCAGTGTCCAGAGTTCGTCCTCTATTTTAAAATACAGTCCTTTGGAGCCCACAGGCAGCTGCTGAGAGGTCTTAGTTCCTATCCAGGTAGCTTAGCTTGTTCCTGGTTGCTGCCCAACTTAGGCTTCCTCCTAGAGCCTGTGCATGGAGCCCACAAGGCCATGGTCCATGTGGCTGTTGGGGCCACATAGTCACATGCTCCCAGGCAAGAGAGTGCATGAACACACAGGCTAGAGCATCACCAGGTGGGCAAGAGAAGAGAGAGTGAGACTTCCTCCTGGAGACCATAGGCCACATGGCTGCTACGGCCATATGGCCCATGGAGAGAACAGGCGAGTGCACCGTGTGAGTGCAGGTCATGAGCAAGAAAGCCAGAGCTTGTTTGTTCCCCTGAGATAATATTAGCTTGGGCTTGGGACAGACCAGATGCTTTGTCAGAATGGCCAGTTTTCCAGACTTCTGTGTGCTTTAGGTGGGTCCACCTCTCAACCAGTCCCTTCCTTCCCCAGGGGAGACTGACAGACCTCTTTGGTCCAGCTCAGTTCTTTTTTTTTTTTTTTTAAGATTTTATTTATTTATTTTTTTAGAGAGGGAAGGGAGAGAGAGAGAGAGAGAGAGAGAGAAAGAGAAACATCAATGTGCAGTTGCTGGGGGTTATGGCCTGCAACCCAGGCATGTACCCTGGCTGGGGATCGAACCTGGGACACTTTGGTTCCCAGCCCGAGCTCCATCCACTGAGCTACGCCATCCAGGGCTCCAGCTCAGTTCTTTATCAAATAGGTAATCTCAGCATATTTTCTCCCATCTATGGGTTTCCTTTTCATTTTGTTGATAGTGTCTTTTAATAACAGAAGTGTTTAATTTTGATGAACTCCAACATCTATTTTGTTGTTGTTGTTGACTGTGTTTTTGGTATGTACATTTTAAAAAATCATTGCCAAATCCAGTGTTGTGAAGCTTTTCCCCTATATTTTCTTCTAAAAGTTTTATACTGTTATTTCTTACGTTTAGATCTTTGATCCATTTTGAGGTAAATTTTGTATATGGTATAAGGTAGGAGTCCAACTTCATTTCTTTCACATGTGAATACCCAGTTTTCCAGTACTATTTGTTGCAAAGCCATCCTTCCTCCATTTGAATTGCTTTTGCACCTTGCACCTTTGTCAAAAATTATTTGGGCATATTCGTGTGGATTTGTTTCTGGTTCTCTGCTTTATTCCATAGATCTGTACGTTTATCCCTTTGCTAATACCACACTGTCTTAATTAGGATAGCTGTATACTAAGCCTTAATATTGAGTAAATGAATTTCTCCCATTCCATTCTTAAAATATATATATATATATTTATTTATTTATTTGTTTTTAGGGAGGGGAAGAGAGGGAGAAAAACATCAATGTGTGGTTGCCTCTCACACACCCCCTACTGAGGACCTGGCCTACAACCTAGGCATGTGCCCTGACTGGGAATTGAACTGGCGACCCTTTTGTTTGCAGGCCAGTGCTCAATCTACTGGGCCACACCAGCCAGGGCCCATTTTATTCCTTTTCAGAATTATCCCTGGTTTGTTTTAATGCATATAAACTGTATTGTTCTTTGGTTTCATATATTTGATAATTTATTCCAAGGTGTACTTTAGGCAGAATGAACACTTTTTCATGTTATTCCTTGTCTAGTTAACTAGTTTGCAATATAAGTTTATACCAGACTATTTTGTATGTTTGTTTATTGAAGTAATCTAATTGACCTTCTTGCCTTCAGGCTCCTGTCTCTAGGCCCTAAACTGAATCTTCCTTTAGGTTAAAGTTAAAGGCAGAAGAATTTAACAATCAGTTTTACAGCCTCACTGGTCCTGTTTCATCTGTGGAAGCAAGCTGCTCTTCAGGGCCCTGGATTCCTACTAATATTAGGTGGTCCTCGTCCCTTTATTTTGGACCTATCACAATGTCTCTTGACATTGTGGCTAGACCTGTAATGAAAGAAAAGACCTGTAATGAAAGTTTTTCTGTTCTAGGACTTCTTCAGAAGCATTCAGCAATTTTTAAAGCCATTTTCTCTCTCTCAAGTATTCAGTGTGCTCTTTCTACTCCACCCTCCCTTGGTGGCATGTATCTGTTTTCTCCTCATAAGTGCCCTGCTACTTGTGCCTCCTGTGTGTTGTCGGATGTCTTCTGCCTGGCTTGCTCATTAGTGCTTTTGTCACTCTACACCTGTGTTCTTCCTTTCTTTGGCTTACTGCCTAACTTCTGTGGCAGCTGCTCTGTCATTACCTCTGCCACTCTGCCCCTTCTCCCACCCTCCACCCCACCCCCTTGCTCTATGTAGGTACAGCATGTACATTTTTCATGTTCAGCTTATAACCTTCTCTATGGTATGTCTAAAAGCAGTCATCCTCCTGTTTATGGCCTTGGAATAAATCTGTCGGACACCTGGGCCTTCCTTACCTCTGTCATCTCATTGTTAAGTCTGCAGTTATGACCCTGTAAATTCTCTTATCAGTCTCCTGTGGATAGTCCTGCCCTGTTTTGAGGTTCTCCTGGTTTATCAGCTAGATTACTTCTGAAGGCTTCAGTTCATGGTCCTAACCTCAGACACCACCAGTTGATCCTCCATGCTGCGGCCTGTCGCTCATTGTTTTTAAATCCAAATTGTTCCCATCAACCTCTCTGTGCAGAGCCTTTGGTGGCTTCTCAGTGTGTTCAGTGGAAAGCCGAAGTTTTTACGTGGCCAACAGCCCCTTTGCAATCTGATCTGTTTCATCTAGCCTCATTGGCTGCATTTCCTCCACATGTCCTCACAAACTGTAATCTTGCATGTCTGCAGTTTTCACATTCATTTAACAGAGATTTATTGAGATCCTGCTTGATGCCCTTACCCAACTCTTTGCCATGCCTGGAACCAGATAAACTGTTTTCATGCTTCCAAGTCCCCTCTGCTTGAGAGACTGTTTCTGACCCTTTTCTTGGCCAGTTAACTACTTTTATTCTCCCAAACTCAGCTCAAACATTACCTCACCTGAAAATTCCTTCTCTGGTCTGCAGTTTTACTACTTCACCTTAGTATTAATGTTCATTCGAAGTGTGAATACATAGTTTATTTGTGCCTCACGACTGGTGAGTGAGCTAGCTACTTGGTGACAATGTCTGTGTCTAATCTGTCTGTGCATTCCCAATATCGAGGAGCATGAACGGAAGAATGTGGGCTTTGTAGTTAGCTCTGAGTTTGTTTGAGTCCTAATAGCTATGTATTGGGTGTGTGGCCTTGAGCAAATTTCTTTACCTCTGTGATCTTTAGATTCTTCCTCTGTAAAATAGAGAAACAATACCTGACTTATAAGGTAACCATTTCATGAGGATGAAATGGTTAAAGTATATAGAACACCTAGTACCAGTGTCTACTATAAGCAACCAAGGATTGTAGTTGTAGAAATAGTTTTTATTATTAATGTAAATAATACAGTATTGAGTGAACAATTAGCTGTAGGAACTGAACCCTCTTCCTAGGTGCCTTTTCCTCCAATCAGAGAACCTGAACAGCTCTAGAAGGCCCAGGCCAGAGCTTAACACTCCTAGCTGTCACTCACTTCTTTGGTTCTCCCATACCTGGGAGATATCCTCAATAAGTCTGAGAGTTGAATGTCTTTCCCACAGGGATCTTCATCTTTGTAAAAGAGGTGAGTGTACTTAAAATCAACACTAGTACTTGAACAGTTACATATGTATATTGAATATCTGAAAATCAGTGGTTGATTAATGTGAGCACATTAAACAATCACTACCTCTTTGTTTAGAAACCTATAAAATGGAAATAATCAATTAATTTTAGTTGGCATTAGGAAGATTTTTCTGTTTCTTCATTAGCCTTTAATCTTTTGAAGGATCAATAATAAGATATGTGAAGAAAGGTAGTCCTAGATTTGAATTCTATTACCAGGTATGTGACCATCTCTCAGTTTCTTCATCTGCAAAAGGGGAGTAAGAGTATCTAAGTTATAGAGTTTCTGTTAGGTTTAACTGAGAGAAAATGCCAAATACTGATATGATATATACCTGATACTTGGTCATATTTTAACAACTAATATATTGAATATTGAGCCAGTGGACACTACTGACCATCCATATCCCCACTCCAGAATTCAGAGCCTCCATGTGTCTGTGGAGAATGTCTCAGATCAACTATTCAGGTTTTGAATTTTAAGGAAATTTGGGAAATGTTCTTAGACACTCAAATACCAGGAAAACAACAGCTATATTTTTTAGAACTGCCTTTGTCACTTATCTGAGGGCTTTTAAGTATTTCTAATGAAATCTTGGTTTTCCTGTTTTGTTTTGTTTTTAATGTTAAACTTTCTGGACTGAGCACCCTAATTAATGTATGTGCAGTAGAAATAATTTTTTAAAGTAAGAAATATTTTTATAATGAAATAAGGACTGTATTTTGGCCCTTTTTCTGGGTGTGGTAGGGTAGGAGAGAGAACACAATGTGTGTGCCATTACATTCAGCAAATTAGGGAACTGCCCAGATTTCATGACTCATCTCCCAAAGCCTCCCTGCTCAGCTGCTCTTTGTTCACAGTTAACCAAAGGCTTATGATTCACTTTTGGAGAAATGAACAATGTGTAAATCTGAGCTGCTTCTATTATTTTGGCTTTTCTGGTATATGTAATTCTGTCTTTACTCAGGCCACTATTGCCTAATCAAAAGTGATGTAAAACATAGGGGAGGAAATCATATATAATTCTTACTTAACGAAAGCAAACAGAAAGATTGGTTAAAATAACTGTGATACATCCATATGATGAAACACTATACAGCCACTGAAAAGAATGGCAGCTAGATAGATGTGTTGATGTGGAAGACATTAAAAATTTATTATTTAAGTAAAAATGCAAGCTGTGGAAGTATGTGTAATATGATCCTGTTTATAATTTTTTTTTATGTGTAGGTATATGCTGGTATAGTATAGGAAATTTCTAAAGGATATAGAAGAAAGTATTTCGTGATCACTTTTGGGAACTGGGACTTGCAGGAGATGAATGAGACTTATATTTTGCTTTATAATCCCTCTTCTGTATGTATATCTTGTAATGAGCATACTTTTTTATAAGTGTTTATAATTGCAGTGAAGAGGAGGATCAGTATCTTTCCATATAACAAATGTAATGTTTTAATAAATAACATTAACAGATTCCATTCATTTCAGCTAAAAGATGAAGGTGGTCTGGGGGTCTAATGTGAAACAAGGTGACCATAGTTGATAACAGTCTTGTACAATTCAAATTTGCTAAAAGAGTAGAACTTAAATGTTTTCATCAGAAATGAATAGGACAGCTCTGGCTGGTGTGGCTCAGTGGATTGAGTGCTGGCCTGTGAACCAAAGGGTTGCCAGTTCAAATCTCAGTCATGACACATGCCTGGGTTGTGGACTGGGTCCCCAGGAGGGGGTATGCAAGAGGCAACCACACACTGATGCTTCTCTACTTCGAGTTCTCCCTCCTTTCCCCTCTGTCTAAAAATAAATAAATTGTCTTTTAAAAAAGCTTTTAAAAAGTAAATGAACAGGACAAAAAAATATAGTAACATTTTGAGGAACATAAAAACTTGCATAAATGGAGAAAATATTATTACAAAAATCTCAAATAAGAGAAAAATTGAATTTTATGTCTACCACCTAGATTCTACAATTAATATTTTTCTATACTCTTTTTAATCACATATCTGTTCATATATCTATTCCTCTATTCATCTGTCAATTTATATTGTTTTTAATATATTGGGTTGGCCAAAAAGTTTATTTGCTTTTTTCTGTATGATGGTTCTAGTAGCGCTTAATTGTCTTTAACTTCATTCAAAACAATTTTGTTATATTGTATTAACAGCATGCATTAAAAAATCAAAATTGGTGAATTTTTGTGTAGCCATTTTAATATTAAAGGTGGAAGAAAACTCACATTTGGCATGTTATGCCTTATTATTACAAGAAAGGTAAAAATGCGACTGAAAAGCAAAAAAAAAGGAAAGATTTGTGCAGTGTATAGAGAAGGTACTGTGACTGAACATGTCAAAAGTGGTTTGTGAAGTTTTGTGCTGGAGAGTTCTTGCTGGACGATACTCCATGGTTGGGTAGACCAGTTCAAATTGATAGCAATCAAATCAAGACATTAATTGAGAACAATCAACATTATACCATGCGGGAGATAGCCAACATATTCAAAATATCCAAATTTTCACCAAAGTTATTGGTGAAAAGGAAAAATGGATCTTTTTATTTTGCAGAAAAAAACTAAACATTTTTTGGCTAACCCAGTATTTCAAAGTAAATTGCATATATCAGTACACTTCTCCCTAATACTTAAATATGTGTATCCTTTACAGTATTTGTTAATGAATAGAGTCTTTATAGAGGTAAAATTTATGTACAGTAAATACACAAATCTTAAGTTACCATTCAGTGAGTTCTGAAAACTCCATACCCCCATGCAACCCACTTCCCTGTCAAGATAACAGAGTATTACTGTTGTTCAGGAAGTACCCTCATGTTCCTTTCCAGTAAATCCTCTGTTTCTTTCCCAGGCAGCCGTTCTGATTTTCCACCATAGTTTTACTTTTTCTAGAACTTCATATGTATGGAATTATACATTATAATATACTCTTGCATGAGACTTTTTTCTTTTCTGTTTTTTAAAATATATTTTATTGATTATACTATTACGGTTGTCCCAGTTTTTCTCCCTTTGTCCCCCTCTGCTTGGTACCCCCATTCCCTCTAGCAATCCCCTCCTTTAGTTCATGTCCGTAGATTGTGCATAGAAGTTCTTTGGCTGCTCCATTTCCTACACTATTCTTAACATCCCCTGTCTATTTTGTACCTGCTGATTTGTACTTATTAATCCCTGTACCTTTCCCCCCATTACCCTCCTTCCCCCTCCCAGCTGATAACCCTCCAAATGATCTCCATCTCTGTGATTCTGTTCCTCTTCTGCTTGTATGCTTAGTTTGTTTTTTAGATTCATTTGTTGATAGTTGTGAATTTGTTGCCATTTTAATGATCATAGTTTTGATAATTTTCTTTTTCTTTAGTCCCTTTAACATTTCATGTAATAATGGTTTGGTGATGATGAACTCCTTTAGTTTTACCATGTCTGGGAAGCCCTTTATCTGCCCTTCCATTCTAAATGATAGCTTTGCTGGATAGAGTATTCTAGGTTGTAGGTCCTTGCTTTTCATCACTTTGAATACTTCTTGCCAGTCCCCTCTAGCCTGCAATGTTTCTTTTGAGAAATCAGCTGGCAGTCTTATGGGAACTCCCCTATAGGTAACTCTCTGCTTTTCTCTTGCTGCTTTAAGATTCTCTCTTTATCTTTAACCTTTGACATTTTAACTATGATGTATCTTGCAGTGGGCCTCTTTGCATCCATCTTGTTTGAGACTCTCACTCTCTGTGCTTCCTGGATTTATGTGTCTATTTTCTTCACTAAATCAGGGAATTTTTCTTTTATTATTTTTTCAAGTAAGTTTTCAATTTCTTATTGTTCCTCTTCTCCTTCTGGCACCCCTATGATTTGGATGTTGGTACATTTGGAGATTTCCCAGAAGCTTCTTACTCTGTTTGTTTTAATTTCTCTTCTCTTTTTGCTGTCCTGATTGAATGCTTTTTTCTTTGTTATATTCCAAGTCTTCAATTTGATTCTCAGCTTCATCCCTGCCACTCTTGGTTCTCTGTAGATTTTTCTTTATTTCACTTAATGCAACCTTCATTTCTGTCTGGGTCTTTTTTATACTGTTGCAGTACCCAAGTATTTCTTTGATCATCCTGATAACCAGTGTTTTAAACTCTGCATCTGATAGGTTATTTATCTCCATTTTATTTAGCTCTTTTCCTGGAATTTTGTTCTGTTCTTTCATTTGGACCATATTTCTTTGTCTCCTCAATTTGGCAGCCTCTCTCTGTCTGTTTCTGTGTATTAGGTAGAGCTTTGTTGATTCCCTGTCTTAGTAACGTGGCCTATTGTAGAAAAGGCATCTATAAGTTGTGTGAGGCAGAGCCTTAGGTAATTGCCAGGCCAGGGCAACCCATTTTGCTGCTTTGTGGCTCTCTGTGGAGGAGGGCTGAGAGAAGGGACAATGCTACTGCATGGCCTCTGGAGACTGCCTGGGAGGAAGCTGTCTCTTAGCACTCACCCTGTTGCTAGTCACTTCACTTTCTTCCCTTTCCCCCTTATGCCACTTGTACCCTTTCAGCTATTGCCCTGGTGCTGAATCCCAGAGGCCATGGATCTGTGTGAGTCCTAAGTCTGTTGTGGGCCCTTAAGAGGAGCCTCTTCAGAATCCCGCAGTTTCTTCTGCTGCTTCCACCCCCAATGGTTTTTATAGCCGGAGGGTATGGGGACTTATCTTCTTGACCCTGAAATCCTCAGCTGGGCGGTCTGGTGGCAGGTCTGGGATTGCTGGCTCCTGAGGTATCCCTCCAATTTTTATTTACTACATGTGAATGTGGGACCTCCCATTCTGCCGCCTCTCCATGTCACCCCATGTCTCTGCCCCTCTTGCTCATCTGGATGAATGTGGCTTCTTTAAATTCTTGATTGTCGAACTCCATGCATCTTGATTTTCTAACGACTCTGGATGATACTTGTTGTGTAGCCTAGGTATAATTTTTGCTGTAGTTGTGCGCAGGAGTGAAGCATGTTTACATACACCTCCACATTGACTGGAAGTCCCAAGGCTTTTTTCACTCATTGTGATGTTTTTTAGATTCAGCCATGTTGGGTGTATCAGTAATTCTTTCCTTTTATTGCTTAGTAATATTCCATTGTGAAAAAAATATCAATTTGTTTATATATTCTCTTATTGATGGTTACCTGGGTTGTTTTCAGTTTTTTGTTGTTATGAACATTCTTGTACTAGTCTTTTTGTGGACATATGTTTTTATTTCTCTTAGATAAATATATATGAATGGAATTACTGGATCATAAAGTAGGTATATATTTATTTTTAGAAGACGCTGTCAGACAAACTACTTTTAAAGTATAACAAATAGAGCTCATTCTAAAAAATCATCCTTGGAAAAGGCAGAGCCATTCCCACTGTTAGAATGTTTGCACAGGCTTTCTGGTATTATGCAGACTACAACTGGCCAGGCTGGTTTCCTTCTGACATTTGGTCATGCATATTGCCCTTGGATTTAAACCATTTAACTGTTTGTCCATATTGAGACTACATGTTCATTGTAGAACCAGTTTTTAAAATTCTGAATTAATAAGAGGTGTGGGGGAAGTGATGAATTTGAGACAGGATGGGTGTCAGTAAATCAGATGTGACAGAGAGAAGTTGAGAAAAATTGCACGGCAAAAAGGTTATGTGTGGAGTGGGGAAGGAGGAAGTCCTGGGAGAGAGAGATACCAGTGGGCTTTCCCTCTACTCCTTCCCCTGGTGAATTTTAATTTCCTTTTTTTGGTAAAAATTATTTTTAAGTTAGTTCAGAGGTTGTCTTGTATACTAAAATGGATCTCCAAAGAGCCTCATCATTCTGTTAATAACTGCATAGTATTTCATTTTGTGAATATGCCATAATTTATTTACTTCTCCTATTTATTTATTTATTTACATGATCATGTTTACTTCTCCTATTGATAAACATTCATGTTCTTTCCAATATTTTTTTATTGAAAACAATGCTACACTGAATAACCTGGTACATAGGTCACTTTTTAAATATGGCTATATCTGTGAAGTTCTCAAGTGGAATTGTTTCAAAGGATTTGTGCTTTCATAATTCTGATAGAATGTTTACAGATTTATGAGAACATCTGTTTACTCAAATCCTTGCCAGTGCATTATTGTTCAGGTTTTTTATATTTGCTTCTATCTGATAGTTGAACAGTGATATTGTGGTGTAGGTTTAATATGGCTTTCTCTCATCATGAGTGAAGTTGAGCATCTTTTCATATACTTAAGAGAAATATTTGGTTTTCTGTGAATTGTCTGTTTCATGTTTGTTGCCCATTTTTCTTTTGGGTTGTTGGTCCCCTTTTTATTAATCTGATCTGCAGGAGTCTTTTATATATTAGGGAAATTATAATAAATCCTTTGTGAATGAGTTGGAAATATTTTTAAAGAGCTCATTTTTTAAAAATATGGAGGTAGTTGTTTTAGTGGAATGATGGCAAAAGAAGCCAGATTGCCATGGATACAACTCTTTCTAGAAATTTGGCTGTAAAGTGAAGTAGAGAGAATGCTAGTTGGAGGGCTGATGCAGATTCAAAGGAATTATTCTCTTTTTTTAAAATAAATTCTTGTGTTTAAATGCTTTTATGAAAGGGAGGAATTAAACCTAGGAGGTAGTGGTAGAGGATCTCTGGGATAAGGTTTCTAATGGACTTGGAAAGAATTGCAGGGGAAGAAATTTGTAAATATGGCCACTAGGAATTAAGGGTGTCCCCCTCAAATGGCTTCTATTTTCTCTGAAATGAAAGCAAGGCCAAGAGCCAAGGGTGTAGGAGGAGAGGGTTGGAGAGAAGAGATGGTTCTTTGAAATCACTTCTATGGAGAATTGGTGAGAAAGATGAGTAGTAAGGAATACAGAAGGATCGCAGAAGGTTTTCGGAGTTCCATTGAGGCAGAAATAATGATATCAACTCTATGGATTGTTTGACTTTATTAAGCAGCATTAGCTCAGGATTGGGTTGGGGTAGAGTTCCCTCATGTTAAGTATAATAGAACAATGTAGCAAAGGAATTTAGTGTTATTAGCAGGGAAATGATTGAACTGACACCAAATTTTCTTGATTGGGTAGAGAGGAAAATAAAGACAGGATAGAGACATTGGAAAGAAAATCAGAGAGGGATTCAAGGGACCAAAAGCCTGGAGAGGTCAGAGAACAGGTGTAGTAGACAACAGAGAGAAAACTGCTAGGATAAAGGCATGTGTTTGGGGAGTGGGATGGTAAGATTCAGTATGAGAGCTTTTCCTGGGAATGACAGAGCCTAGAGTGAGCCATTGTCATAGGTGGCACAAGTGGACTAGGGGAATAAGGTTGTTGGAATTGAGGAAGTCAAGGAACTCAGAACCTGGCCTAGGTGTAAATTGTAGTGGCTGTTGTCTGAGAGGATGTTGAACCACCTTCTAAGAGAATACCAGGATTTGCGGATAGAACAAAAACTGTGAGCCACATTGTAGTTACAAGGAAATATCAGCAGCCATTAGGGAAAAAAAAAAGCCCTCAGGAACAGGGATTGTTTGAGCAGTTGCCAGGAAAAACGGTTTGCATAAAGCATCCTTGAAGTGTAAAGGGGACTTCTGGCCAAGACAGAGGCATAGGTAGTTACACTTCATCTCCTGAGATAACCAAAAGAAGGACAACAACAAATTTAAAAACAGAAAATAACCAGAACTGCCAGAAAATCGAACTGTATGGAAGTCCAACAACCAAGGTATTGAAGAAACATTCAATCAGACTGGTAGGAGGGGCAAAGATGGGCAGGTGAGGGGGAGAGGACATGTGGCAAGGTGGCGGCTAGCAGACCAGGAGATCCCATATTTGCATGCAGATAAAAACCAGGGGGAACAGCAGGGGAGCAAGACAGCCCACGCAACCCAGGGTTCCAGCATTGGGAAATAAAGCCTCAAAACCGCTGGCTATAAAAACCTGTGGGGGTTGAGGCAGCAGGAGAAACTCCCAGCCTCACATGAGAATTGTTGGCGAGATCCCCACGGTCCTAGAATGTACACAAACCCACCCACCCAGGAATCAGCACCAGAAGGGCCCAATTTGCTTGTGGGTAGCTGGGAAAGTGACTGAAAGCCAAGCATGCGGCACTGTTCCATCTCAGATTCCTCCTCCATATACTGTGCCACATTGCAGCAACGTTGGTTGCTCTGCCCTGGCTAATATCTAAGGCTCCGCCCTTCACTACTTAACAGGTTCATTGAGACAAAAAAATATGACACAACTGAAAGAACAGATCAAAGCTCCAGAAAAAAATACAACTAAGCGATGAAGAGATAGTCAATCTATCAGATGCGGAGTTCAAAACACTGGTAATCAGGATGCTCTCAGACCTGGTTGAGTATGGTCACAAAATAGAGGAAGAAGTGAAGGCTATGCAAAGTGAAATAAAGGAAAATGTACAGGGAACCAACAGTGATGGGAAGGAAAGTGGAACTCAAATCAATGATTTGGACCAGAAGGAAGAAACACATTCAACCAGAACACAACAAAGAAACAAGAATTCAAAAAAATGAGGAGAGGCTAAGGAACCTCCAGGACAACTTTAAACATTCCAACATCTGAATTATAGGGGTCCCAGAAGGAGAAGAGGAAGAGCAACAAGTGGAAAAGTTATTTGAACAAATAATGAAGGAGAACTTCCCCATTCTGGCCAAGGAAAGACTTCCAAGAAGTCCAGCAAGCTCAGAGAGTCCCAAACAAGTTGGACCCAAGGAGGAACACAAAGGCACATCATAATTCCATTACCCAAGATTAAAGATAAGGAGAAAATCTTAAAAGCAGAAAGAGAAAAGGAGACAGTTCCATTCAAAGGAGTTCCCATAAGACTGTCAGCTGATGTCTCAAAAGAAACCTTGCAGGCAAGAAGGGGATGGAAAGAGTATTTTAAGTCATGAAAAACAAGGACCTACATCCAAGATTACCCTATCCAGCAAAGCTTTCATTTAGAATGGAAGGGCAGATAAAGTGCTTCCTAGATAAGGTCAAGTTGAAGGAGTTCATCATTACCAAGCCCTTATTATATGAAATGTTAAAGAGACTTATCTAAGAAAAAGAAGAAGATCAAAAACATGAACAGTGAAATAAAAACAAAACACACAGCTATCAACAACTGAACCTAAAAAAACACAAAAACAACAGGAACAAACTTAAAGGACACATGGTCATAAACTAAGGGGAGGGTGGTAATGGGAGGGAAGTGGGGAGGGTGGGAGGGGGGACTGGATTGGGAGTAAAAAGGAGAAAACTGTATTTGAACAATGATTAAAATAAAATAAAATAAAAACACAAAAACAAACTAAGCAAGCAACTAGAACAGTAACAATCACAGAAATGGATATCACATGGAGGGTTATTAGAGGTGTGGGGGAGGGGGAAGAATGGGGGGAAGGTACAGGGAATAAGAAGCAGAAATGGTAGGTACAAAATAGACAGAGGGAGGTTAAGAATAGTATAGGAAATGAAGAAGCCAACGAACTTATATGTACGGCCCATGGACATGAACTAAGTGATATTCTGGGCAGAGGTGGGGTGCCAAGTGGAGGAGAATAAAGTGGAAAAAAATGGGACAACTATAGTAGCATAATCAATAAAATATATTTAAAACAGACAAACAAAAAAAGAGTGAGGAAACTTCTACCCTACTTTCTGACATGCAGTTCTGGGATGCTTGGAATAGAAGACTTGGAGATTGGAGGAGGGTAAGTAAGCATGGGTGTGGTTGCACTTTAGTTTGGAGATCAGGAAGTCAAAGGAATTTGTATGCTCTGGGAATAATTAGGTCTTTACTGTGGTTTTCCTAATTGTGGTGTATATACCTTTTTAGCGACATGGATCTCCTTAAATCCTGATATATCTCTCATTTCTAGTTTATACGTGCAGATCCTCTGCATGCAAATCCTCTTCAACCTGCCATCCACTATGCATTGTTCTTTTCCATTGCATTCTTTTATTTGGGGTATGCCTTTCTTGTGCAGTTTCCTTCTTTTAGTTTTGCTTCTTATATTCATGCTGTAGTGAAATCTGTTTTATCTTTAACTTAATTTTACTGATTTTTTTAGATTTTGTTTATTTAGAGAGAGGGGAAAGGAAGGAGAAAGAGAGAGAGAGAGAAACATCAATGTGTGCTTGCCCCTCAAGTTCTTTTTTAAAAGATTCTGTTTATTTATTTTCAGATGGGGAAGGGAGGGAGAAAGATAGAGGGAGAGAAACATCAATGTGTGTTTGCCTCTCACATGACTCCCACTGGGGACCTGGCCAGCAACCCAGGCATGTGCTCTAGACTGGGAATTGAACCAGCAACCCTTTGGTTCGCAGGCCAGCACCCAATCCACTGGGCTACACCAGCCAGGGCAAAATATTATGCTTTTTATTTTAAAAAATTTAGAAATAAAAGTACAATATAAAAATTTTTAAAATCATAACACGCTATGCCAAAACGTTTATAGATTTCTCTTTCCAGTCTTACTGTCATGAATATACATTCATATATGTTCATAAACTTAGTTGAAATCATATGGTATATTCAGTTCGATCTTACTTTTTTTAAAGCTTAAATGAAGGGGTTGTTCCATTTTCTTAAATTCTTTGAATGCAGCATTTTGAATAGCCACAATATATCACCTTGAATAGCAACATAATACTTCATCTACTTTACAACTTAATGAATATCTCTGTATCATTGTAATCTGAGTTTCAGATTATTTATATTTACTCAGACCAGAATCTTAAAAATGGATGAGAAAATAATATGGACACCTTTAAGATTTTTGTATAATTTTTCTGGAAAGGAATTTATTGTTGTAGGCCAGTTGGCATTCCCACTAGTATTTGTTCCTTCCAAGTGACTCTTGCCAGTATGGGGGAGGAAGAAACTTTCCTCTAATTTCCTAAATTCTATCAGTTGGTCTTATAAATTCTCATGAGACAGACTAACAAGAGAAAATAAGCAAATTTAATTACATGTGTATGCATGGGAAACCCACATACATGAGTCAGAGACCCCACATGTATGAGAGGTTCAAAGACAGAAAGAGAAAATGAGGTATATATGACATCCTGAGCCAAGGGTGAGGTAAGATGCTTCAGAGAGGAGGAAGGTCATTGCATGATAATAAGAAGAGTAGATGTTCAGTAATTAGTAGTTTGCCTTGTCATGCGGATAGTTTTTTGTTGTTGTTGTTGTGTTTTATGATAACTCTTATTATGGGCAAGACCCCTAATTTAAATTCTTTTTTTTTTAAAGATTTTATTTATTTATTCTTAGAGAGGGAAGGAGAGAGACACACACACACACATCAATGTGCGGTTGCTGGAGGCCGTGGCCTGCAACCCAGGCATGTGCCCTGACTGGGAATCGAATCTGTGATGCTTTGGTTCACAGCCCGCGCTCAATCCACTGAGCTGTGCCAGCCAGGGCTTAATTTAAATTCTTTAAGGGAAAAGGAAAAGTTTCTACTGAATTTGCAGGGTCTTTTTTTTTTAATATATTTTATTAATTATGCTATTATAGTTGTCCCATTTCCCCCCCTTGACTCCCCTCCACCCACCCTGCACAGCCCCTACCACCCATGTTCCCCCCCTTTAGTTCATGTCTATGTATCATACTTATAAGTTCTTTAGCTTCTATATTTCCCATACTATTCTTACCCTCCCCCTGTCTATTTCCTTCCTACAATCTATGCTACTTATTCTCTGTACCTCCCCCGCCCCCCCGCCCTGTTGCTAACCCTCCATGTGATCTCCATTTCTGTGATTCTGTTCCTGTTCTAGTTGTTTGCTTAGTTTGCTTTTGTTTTTGTTTTAGGTGTGGTTGTTAAAAAATTGTGAATTTGCTGTCATTTTACTATACATGTTTTTTATCTTCTTTTTCTTAGATAAGCTCCTTTAACATTTCATAAAATAAGGACTTGGTGATGATGAACTCCTTTAACTTGACCTTATCTGGGAAGCGCTTTATCTGCCTTTCCATTCTAAATGAAAGCTTTGCTGGATAGAGCAATCTTGGATGTAGGTCCTTGCCTTTCAAGGTCTCTTTTGAGAAATCAGCTGACAGTCTTATGGGCACTCCTTTGTATGTAACTGTCTCCTTTTCTCTTTCTGCTTTTAAGATTTTCTCCTGCCCTGGCTGGTGTAGCTCAGTGGATTGAGCGCGGGCTGGGAACCAAAGTGTCCCAGGTTCGATTCCTAGCTAGGGTACATTCCTGGGTTGCAGGCCATAACCCCCAGCAACCGCACATTGATGTTTCTCTCCCTCTCTCTCTCTCTCTCTCTCTCCCCCTCCCTTCCTTCCCTAAAAATAAATAAATAAAATCTTAAAAAAAAAAAAAGATTTTCTCCTTATCTTTAATCTTGGGTAATGGAATTATGATGTGCCTTTGTGTTCCTCCTTGGGTCCAACTTGTTTGGGACTCCCTGAGTTTGCTGGACTTCTTGGAAGTCTATTTCCTTGGCCAGAATGGGGAAGTTCTCCTTCATTATTTGTTCAAATAACTTTTCCACTTGTTGCTCTTCCTCTTCTCCTTCTGGGACCCCTATAATTCAGATGTTGGAATGTTTAAAGTTGTCCTGGAGGTTCCTTAGCCTCTCCTCATTTTTTTGAATTCTTGTTTCTTTGTTCTGTTCTGGTTGAATGTTTCTTTCTTCCTTCTGGTCCAAATCATTGATTTGAGTTCCACTTTCCTTCCCATCACTGTTGGTTCCCTGTACATTTTCCTTTATTTCACTTAGCATAGCCTTCATTTTTTCATCTAATTTGCGACCAAATTCAACCAATTCTGTGAGCATCCTGATTACCAGTGTTTTGAACTCCGCATCTGATAGGTTGGCTATCTCTTCATCGCTTAGTTGTATTTTTTCTGGAGCTTTGATCTGTTCTTAAGTTTGGGCCATTTTTTTTGTCTTAATGTGCCTGTTATGTATAGTGAGGGGTAGAGCCTTAGGTGTTCACCAGGGTGGGACAACCCATGTAGCTGGGTTGTGATGCTGTATGTTGGGGAGGGGTCTGAGAGGTAACAGTGGCGCTTGCTCCACTCTCTGCTGGATTTCTGTCACTTCCCCCCACTACCCACAAGCAAATTGGGCCCTTCTGGTGCTGATTCCCGTGTGGGTGGGTTTGTGTATGTTCTAGGACTGTGGGGGGTCTCTTCAACAATTCTGTAAGGCTGGGAATCTCTCCTAGTACCTCAACCCCCACAGGTGTTTTCAATTGGTGTTTTGAGGCTTTATTTCCCTGAGCTGGGACCTTGGGTTACGTGGTCTGTCTCACTCCCTAGTTTCACCTGGTTTATCTGTGCGTGAATGTGGGACCACCTGGTCCCCCAGCCATCTTGCACACCAGTGCCCCTCCACAACTGCTGCCTCACTGGGTCCGCCAGCTGCTGTCTTGCATGCCCGGGGTCTGCCAGCCACTGCCTTTTTTTTTTTTTTTCCCCCGCCACCCTGCTCTGCCTGGCTGCCCAACTTCGCCCCTCCTACTGGTCTGGATGAATGTGCCTACTTTAACTCCTTTGTTGTTGGACTTCCATACAGTTCAATTTTCTGTCATTACTGGTTGTTTTTTGTTTATAAATTGTTCTTATTTTGGTTGTGCGAGGAGGCACAGTGTGTCTACCTATGCCTCCATCTTGGCCAGAAGTCCTAGCTTGCAGGGTCTTGATTGCCTTTAGCTCATAATAATTCACATGCCAAAGTGGCACTTTTGGGGAGGTCCATTCTGAACCCTTACCCCAGCACTAAGTATTTCATATGATTGGCCTTTTCTGATTTGGAAAGTAAAAATGTTACCTCATTTTCCATTTTTTAAACATTTTATTTATTTTTAGAGAGAAGGAAAGAGAGGAAGAAAGAAAGGGAGAGAAAGAAACATCGATGCATGAGAGAGATATCTATTGGTTGCCCCTTGCACGCCCCCAATGGGGAGACCTGGCCCACAACCTAGGCATGTGCCCCGACCCAGAATCGAACCAGCCACCCTTCTATTTGCAGGCTAGCACTCAACCTACTGAGCTACACTAGTCAGGGCTCATAGTCCTTTGATTAGCGGGCATGGTCAGCACTTTTTCATGTATTTCCTTAGCTGTTTTTTTGTTGTTGTTGTTGTTGTTCTGTAAATTTATCTGTTTAGGTTTTCAGGTTTTTGAAATTGGGGTTTTAATTTTTTCATAGATATGTGAGTTCTGGTTTTAATCTTTTCTCTTATTTGTGTCCCAGTTTCCTTCTTTTTTTTTTTTTAAGGCTTATTTTGTAGATGAGTTTTAGGTTCACAGCAAAATTGAGCAGAAATGGCAGAGTTCCCAAATACTCTGTGCCCTAAACATGCACAACCTCCCCACTGCTGACATCTTGCAGCACAGAGGTTCATTTATCACAGTTGATGAACCTACATTTTGACACATCATTATCACCCAAAGTCCATAGTTTGCATTAGGGTTCACTTTTGGTGTACAATCTTTGGGTTTAGACAAATGTGTAATGACATTGTATCATATACAGAGTGATTTGACTGCCCTTAAAATCCTCTGTGTTCCACGTATTCATTCTCTTCCTCTTCCCTAACCTCAGCCACTAATCTTTTTATTGTCTCCATAGTTTTGCCTTCTCAAGAGTATTATACAAGAGTATATGTAGCTTTTTCAGGTTGGTTTCTTTCACTTAGTTATATGCGTTTAAGATTTCTCCATATCTCTTCATGACTTGGTAGCTCTTTTTTTAAAGCTCTCAGTAATATTTCATTGTCTGGATGTCCCACAGTTTATTTATCCAGTCACCTACTGAAGGACATCTTGGTTGCTTCCAAGTTTGACAATTATGAATAAAGCTGGTATGGATATCTGTGTCCAGATTTTTGTGTGGACATAATTTTTCAGCTCTCTTGAATAAAATGGAGTAAATGGCAAGGATCGTAATTGGTGGATCATGTGTTAAGAGTATGTTTAGTTTAATAAGAAATCACCAAACTGCCTTCCAAGTTGTCTATATCACTGTGCATTTCCATTAGCAATGAATGAGAGTTCCTGTTGTTTCACGTCTTCACCAGGATTTGTTGTCAGTGTTTTGGATCATGGCCACTCGGATAGGTGTGCAGTGGTATCTCATTGTTCTAATTTGCAATTCCCTGAGATAACATATGTTGTTGAACAACTTTTCATATGCATACTTGCCATCAATATTCCTTTCTCCTCCCTCCCTCCCTCCCTCCCTTTCGTTTAATTTTAGAGAAAGAGGAAGGGAGAGAGCTAGAGAGGGAGAGAAACATCTATGTGAGAGAGAAACATTGATTGGTTGGCTTCTATATGCATGCTGACTCGGGGCCAAACCTGCATCCTAGGCATGTGCCCTGACAGGGAATCGAACCGGTGACTTTTCAGTTTGTGGGACTAGGCCCAGCTAAGGCCCAACTAGGCCCATGGAGCCATACCAGCCATGGCTTCTTTGATGAGGTGTCTTTTCAGGTCTTTGGACAATTTTAAAATCAGGTTGATAGTTATCTTATTGTTAAGTTTTAAGAGTTGTTTGTATATTTTGGATAACAATCCTTTAGCAGATGTGTCTTTTGCCAGATATTTTCTCCCCATGTGTCTTCTCATTCTCATGTCCTTACTGTTTACAGAGCAGAAGTTTTAAAATTTAATATTCTGCTTACTGATTATTTCTTTCATGGACCATGTCCTTGGTGTTGTATCTACAAAATCATCACCATACCCAAGGCCATCTAGATTTTCTCCTGTGTATCTTCCAGGTTTTGTAGTTTTGCATTTACATTTAGGTCTGTGATCCATTTTGAATTAATTTTTGTGAAGAGTGTAAGGTCTGTGTCTAGATTTGTCTTTTTTTTTTTATACTGTATGACCAGTTGTTCCAGCACAAAGACTGTGTTTTCTCTATTGTATTATTTTTACTCCTTCATCAAAGATCAGTCGACTATATTTTTGTGGGTCTGTGTCTAGGCTCTTTCTTCTGCTCCACTGATCTATTTATTCTTTCACCAGTACCACATCGTCTTGATTACTGTTGCTTTATAGTAACTCTTGAAGTAGAATAGTGTTAGTTCTCCAACTTTGTTCTTCTTTGATATTGAGTTGGCTATTAGTCTTTTGCCTTTCTATTATAAACTTTAGGATAAGCTTCTCAGTATCTACAAAATAACTTGCTAGAATTTTGATTGAGATTGCGTTGGATCTATACACTAGAGTGGGGAGAACTGACATCTTGACACATTGAGTCTTCCTGTCCGTGAACATCATTTATAATTGATTTATTTTATATTTAGAAGCTTTTGTTTTTTCTGTTGTTAGGGATTTCATTTGTAATGTTTGTGATTTCCTACATTGCCTTTATATTTTCCTTCCTCATCTTGAGCTCACATAAATATTTATTTCCTTTAAAAAATGTGCTTTCAGCATTTTTTAAAAGATTTTATTTATTTATTTTTAGAGAGGGAAGGGAGGGAGATAGATAGATAGGGGGAGAGAGAAACATCAATGTGCGGTTGCTGGGGGTCATGGCCTGCAACCCAGGCATGTACTCTGACTGGGAATCAAACCTGCGACACTTTGGTTTGCAGCCCGCGCTCAATCCACTGAGCTATGCCAGCCAGGTGTGCTTTCAGCATTTAATTCTTCAACTCAACTGGATTTTATTTTGGTATATGAAATGAGGTAACAGTCTAACCCCCTCTCCCAAAATAATGTATTTTTTCCCAAAACCATTTTCTATTGATTTATCAAGAATAGGTACATAAGCCCTGGCTGGCGTAGCTCAGTGGATTGAGCGCGGGCTGGGAACCAAAGTGTCCCAGGTTCGATTCCCAGCCAGGGTACATATCTGGGTTGCAGGCTATAACCCCCAGCAACCGCACATTGATATTTCTCTCTCTTTCCCTCTGTATCTCTCTCCCTTCCCTCTCTAAAAATAAATAAATAAATAAATAAATAAAATATTTTTTTAAAAAAAGAATAGGTACATATACATATACAGTAATCAGCCTTCCAATCTGTTTTCTAATCCTGTGGAGGAAATTGTATCCTTTCTCAGTTTTGGATTATGGTCAGATTAGAAGAATTGGGAATGTGGTCAAATGTTGTATGGCTGCACCTTGGGAAGGCCACCTGCTGAACCCATTTCCTGTTAGGCATGGTTGTTGGGTATATATGAACCACCTGTATGTCCCCACCCTTCCTCAGAAGAGGCATGTCCTGCTTCCTGTGGAGAGTCACTACCATATTGAATTACCTCTAGGCTGTGAGGCCCATGAACATAGGACCTGTGAGTGTATTGCTCCGCAGTTGCTTCCCTAGTACCTGGCTCAGTGTAGGGCCCAGAAATCTGAATGGACGAATGAGCCACTGTTAGTGGTGGGAATGTGCTATGGCCCTTTAATATGGTTTGAGGTAAAATAAAAGTTCTAGTTGAGGACAGCTATGTGATGTCTGCTCTGAAGAGCAGTAAATCCGTATAGCCACCTTATCTTCTCCATACTCATTCTGAAAATGCTAAAGCTGCACAAAGCAATCACCTGGAGAATTTTTAAAAGGATAGCTACATAGATGTCACCTCTAGAGGTACAGTTTGTCATGGGAATTTTTAAAAGTTCTTTGGGTGATTCTAACAGTACAGCCAAGATTGAGAGTCATTGCTCAGGAAAGTTTGTTCTTATTAAGTCTTATTTATATTTATTTGAAGATTCAATTAAGTAGTTGGGTTCCTGAGGAAATGTACATATCAGCCTCCAAAAAAAAATCATTTTTCCTGTGTGCACATTTCAGTAGCTAGGAAGATTTTGCCCAAATTACTCATTTGGTGAGTAGTTTGTACATAGTTACAATAATATAGAGTCTTATCTAACACAGCTCTCTATTTCCCAGGTCAGCATGGATTCCTGGATCATTCTTGTTCTGCTTGGCAGTAGTCTGATACATGTCGGTGCTGACAACACAACCACAGGTAAATTGTCATTTAATAAAGCTGGTATTCAGAGTAGAGTTTTGCTTTTACATTTAATGACTCCCAACTGAAGACTTAGGTGATACTTAAGAAAGAAAAAATATTAATGTCTTACTTAAAAGTGATGGTAAAATGTTTTTGGAAATCTCTGAATCACAGTGAATGCTCATCATTGTGGTATATGCCATACTACGTACTATGACATATGCCATATACATACTAGTTTAAGTAAACAAAAAGACCATATATTCTTTTGGAGTTGGTAGAAAGGATCTAGTACTAGATAAAGTGCGTGCGTGTGTGTGTGTGTGTATCCTGTGTGTGGGTGTGCGCACTCATTTGTTTATTCTTTGGTTTCCAAGTGTTTGAGAGCTTATTGCTAAGACTTGCTACTTTGTGCCTCAGAGCTTTTAAGCTATCATATTCATGTGATATTTCCTTATTTTCTTGGTATTTGTAGTTTCAACTACAAGATCTGTTGAAGCATCAATAGCAGAGTCAGGAAGAGAAGAGACCAAAACTTCAAATCCTACTCCTTCAATAACTTTTTCCGTGATACCAACATTCAGCCCAAATCTAACTCTGGGACCTACCTATGTACCTACTGTCAATTCTTCAGATTCTGAGAATGGGACCACAAGAATAGCAAGTACCAATTCTGTAGTTACTACAGTTTCACCAAATGGAACGTGGCTTCCAGATAACCAGTTCACAGATGCCAGAACAGAGCCTTGGGAGGGGAATTCCAGCACTGCAGCAACCACTCCAGAAACTTTCCCTCCTTCAGGTACTAGAGATGGTTTCTATTTGTTCTTTCTTTCGTTCTTTGAGCTTATTCGCCTTTATTATTTTTGTTTGTGTCTCCTAGCCATAAAATTTCTTGAAATAAGTAAAATTGCCCAAACGAAGTAATGAAATCTAGATATAGGGAATTCTCAGTAATATCTGGTTAATATAGGGTTAAGAGGAAGGAAGAAAGATTCTGGAGAATGTCCTGTTTTGCATGGGTTCCTGGTTAAATTGGAGAGGTTTAATCATGTTTAAAGGTAGAGATGAAGGTTGAAAATATAAGGGAAAGAGAGGATGTAACTGATAATGCAAGAGTCTGAAGATGCGCCCTGGGTGGTGTGGCTCAGTGGATTGAGTGCCAGCCTGCAAACCAAAGGGTTGCTGTTTCCATTCCCAGTCAGGGCACATGCTGGGGTTACAGGCCAGGTCTCCCATAGGGGGTGTTCGAGAGGCAACCGCACATTGATGTTTCTCTCCCTCTCTTTCTCCCTTCTCTCTCTAAAAAATAAATAAAATCTTAGAGAGAGAGAGAGAGACTGAAGATGCAAGTATACAGAAACCAAGTAATAGCATTATCTCTGAAAAGGAAAGGATCTATGGAGACCATGGGAACGAAAATGGGTCTGGATGTCCAAAATAATTTGATATGGAGTGGGAGACCTGTGTCCAGGGGTGAGGTTAGAGGGGCCCTCAGGGAAACAGTTGAGTTGCAGTGAGTTTGTTCAGGGCTTCACCCCAACGCAAGCAAAGCATATCAGCAGAGAGTTCTCAGAAAAAGAAATATAAATGATCTTTCCAAATATGAAAAGATGTTCAGCCTCACTCAGTAAAATGCAAATTAAAGCTATACAGAGCTGCTGATTTTCACCTGACAGATTTAAGTTTGATACTTTACTGCACTGAAGAGAGTGCAGAAAAACAGGCACTCTGATAACACTGCTTATGGTACTGTATTTCCCAGAAGAGAGAAATCTGGCAATATCCATTAGTTTACAGATGCACCCTTAAAATAATTTATCCTACCCATATTGCCATGTATGCTTGAAATGACACCTTGTATTCTTTGTAAGAGTACTCTGAAAACAGCGTTAATGTACACTGGTAGGGAAGACTGGATAAATACATTAAGGTGTATCTATATAATGAAGCACTTCTTTAATATAGAACAAGTACAAGGTCTGGCACAAATAACGCATCTTTTTAATTGAAAAATCATAAGCATGCAATTCTGTAACATAATATCATACTCAAGCACACCGTATGACATTTTAGGTAAAATGTTCAAATTAAAACTATAAATTATTACACCCATATTATTACCCTACTAACCACAGTCAAGCAGGCCTTACTTCTGCCAGACCCTATATAATAGGCTAACTGAAAAAAATCAATGTGAAGAAATGTACACAATGTATTTATTATTTTGTTATAAATGGAAGAAAAAGAAATATGTAATTACATGCTTATTTTAAAAAGGAGAAAAACAAAAATTCAAAGCAAAGTTCAATAGGAAAGAAAAAAGATTAAAGAATTAATTCGGGATATGTCTCATATTCAAATAATAGAAGTTTTGGAAGATGAAAACACAGAAATTGGAAGAGAAAAATAGAAAACTAAACAAAGAAAAATATAAGGCAGTTACTAAACCCAGAAAAAGATAGTATGAGAAAAGGAAAATAAGCACATTATACCTGTACCTCAGCAGGTAATAATATTACATAATCATAATAACATAAGACATTAAATACTGATTTAACCAAAAATTATGATGTAATAATTATGGAAGGATTGGTAAAATGGTGGTGATGAGTAAAATGTGTGGTTTCAGACTATGACATCCTGATGTACAATAAACGTTTACTTGTGCTTTACTGATCTTGAATAGAAGTCACCAGTGAAATGCAGTTGCAGTCTCCTCTAAGACATGAAATGTGTTAATTGTATTAGAATGTGAGGCTTTTCTGACTCATTTAAAGAAGCCTTTTAATGTTAGGAAAATGAGCCCTTTGCCTACTTATGATAAGCTGCAAATATTTCCCCTCAGTTGGTCATCTGGCTTTTCTGCATTGCAGAAACTGTCATTAGCAATTTCTAAATTTTTTAATTAAAAAATTTATCAGTTTCAACTAAATGTTTTCTAGGTATTAGATCATATCTAATAAGGCTTTTCTGACTCTAGTATTATCAAATATATTTTGTTATATTTTCTTCTAGACTTCTATTGGTTTTTTATGTGTGTGTTGCATCTGCATGTGCTTGTATGTGTGTGCTGAAATCTTGGATCCATCTGGAATGTATTCTGTTGTAAAGTGTGAACTGTGCATCTGTTTTTCCCAAATGGTTAACTGCTTGTCCCAATACCCTTTAATGAATGATATATTTTTACCTCACTGATTCCAGTGCCACCTCTATCATATATTGAATTCTGATATGTATTTAGGTTCCCATATATATTTTCTCTTAATCTTTTTCTCTGTCCATGTACAAAATCCCACTGTTGAAATAATTGTAATTTTGTAAAATATTTAACATCTGATAAGGTGAGTCATCCCTTATTAATCTTATTTTTCAGAATTTGGCTAGCAGTTCTTGATTATTTTTCTTTGTGAACATTAAATCAACTTGTACAGCAGGAAAAAAGTTTTTATTGGTCATGTGAAATAGATTAACAGGACAATTGACATCTTTAAGTCTTTCTATCCAAGAATGCAGGGTAGTCTATTTGCTGGCCTTATTTTGTATTACTTGGAAATGTTTTCAAGTTTTTGCTACTGACATTGCACATGTTTTATTTCTGATATTTTGAAGGGGTTTTTTGCTTTCTCCTTTTTTTTCTTTGTTAGTATAAATAGAGTACTTTCTTGTGTTATTTAAGAAGACAATTTTTTTATTGAGACAATTTTATTATTATTTATAATTGATGTGTAACATTGTTTTAGTTTTAGGTATATTTAGGCTATTTATTTTTTAAAAAATATGTTTCATTAATTATGCTATTACCATTGTCCTATTTTTTCTCCCCTTTAATCCCCTCTACCCTGTACCCCAACTCCCACCAGCATTCCCCTACCTTAGTTCATGTCCGTGGGCCATACATATAACTTCGTTGGCTTCTCCATTTCCTATACTATTCTTAACCTCCCCCTGTCTATTTTGTACCTACCGTTTCTGCTTCTTATTCCCTGTACCTTCACCCCATTCTTCCCCCTCCCCCACACCGCTAATAACCCTCCATGTAATATCCATTTCTGTGATTCTGTTACTGTTCTAGTTGCTTGCTTAGTTTGTTTTTGTTTTTGTGTTTTTTTAGGTTCAGTTGTTGATAGCTGTGTGTTTTTGTTTTTATTTCACTGTTCATGTTTTTGATCTTCTTCTTTTTCTTAGATAAGTCTCTAACATTTCATATAATAAGGGCTTGGTGATGATGAACTCCTTCAACTTGACCTTATCTAGGAAGCACTTTATCTGCCCTTCCATTCTAAATGAAAGCTTTGCTGGATAGGGTAATCTTGGATGTAGGTCCTTGCTTTTCATGACTTAAAATACTCTTTTCATCCCCTTCTTGCCTGCAAGGTTTCTTTTGAGACATCAGCTGACAGTCTTATGGGAACTCCTTTGAATGGAACTGTCTCCTTTTCTCTTTCTGCTTTTAAGATTTTTTCCTTATCTTTAATCTTGGGTAATGGAATTATGATGTGCCTTGGTGTGTTCCTCCTTGGGTCCAACTTGTTTGGGACTCTCTGAGCTTGCTGGACTTCTTGGAAGTCTATTTCCTTGGCCAGAATGGGGAAGTTCTTCATTATTTGTTCAAATAAGTTTTCCATTTCTTGCTCTTGTTCGTCTCCTCCTGGCATCCCTATGATTCAGATGTTGGAATGTTTAAAGTTGTCCTGGAGGTTCCTTAGCCTCTCCTCATTTTTTTGAATTCTTGTTTCTTTGTTGTGTTCTGGTTGAATGTGTTTCTTCCTTCTGGTCCAAATCATTGATTTGAGTCCCGGTTTCCTTCTTGTCACTGTTGGTTCCCTGTACGTTTTCCTTGATTTCACTTAGCATAGCCTTCATTTTTTCATATTCATCCAGGTCTGAGAGCATCCTGATTACCAATGATTATGCTATTTGTGGGGTCCAAGAGGGAACAATGCCACTTGGCTCCACCCTCTGCCAGTTTTCAGTCACTTCCTCCACTGCCCACACTCAAATCGGGCCCTTCTGGTGCTGATTTCTGGTTGGGTGGCCTTTCGTATATTCTAGGACCCTGTTGGTCTCTCCAGTGAACTCTTCTGTGAGTCTGGGAGTTTCTCCTGCTGCTGCCTCAACCCCCACAGGTATTTTCATTCAGAGGCTTTGAGGCTTTATTTCCTGATGCTGGAACCCTGGGTTGTGTGGTCTGTCTTGCTCCCCAATTGTTCCTCCTGGTTTGTCTGCACTCAAATGTGGGACCGCCCAGTCTGCCATCCACCGTCTTGCTGGCCTCCAGCAGCACCTTGCCCACCCCCATCCTCTAGCCACGACCTTGCCACGAGTCCTCTCTGCCATGCTGCCTGTCTATGCCCTTCCTATCAGTCTGAAGGAATGTTTCTTTAACTCCTTGGTTGTCAGACTTCCATACAGTTCAATTTTCTGTCAGTTCTGGTTATTTTTTGTTTTTAAATTTGTTATTGTCCTTCTTTTTATTGTGCGAGGCTTAATGTGTCTACCTATGCCTCCATCTGGGCTGGAATTCCTGGACTTGCTAGACTATTGATTTGTATAGGTACTTTTTATACTGGCCATCTTAATACATTCCTTAGCATTTGAGATAATTTTCTTCACTTATCATAAGTCTTTAAATCATCTCATCTGCAAATATCTATGCCTAATTTTTAGATCTCCTTTTCTCTTATGGTTAAATGAAATGACAGATACCCCCATGTTTACAGTAAACATGTTTACTGTGTTCAGGATTTGCCGCTTATTTCTATTTTAAATAGCGTTTATGTCAAGAATGGGTGTTAAATTTTGCCAGTTGCCTTTTCAGCATCAATGAGCAAGATCTATATGATTTTTTCTTTTTCTTAAATGCCGTGATGAATCATATTAATAGATTTACTATTTTTGAGTTGTTTACATTCCTGCAAAAACAACTGCATTTGGTTGTGTTGTATTGTTTTTTGATGAACTGTTGGAATTTGTTTGATAATTATTTTATTTTGGGATTTTTTCCATTGAGAGTCATAAGTTATTTCTAAATGAATTTGGTCTGTGTGTTTCCTTTGTATTTGTGCTACATTTTGGTAAATTTTAGTTGTCACTATTTTTTTTTTGCTTCATGAAAGAATTGGGTTTACCTAGAAAAACTATGCATTTCATTCATGTTTTCAAAATTATTTGAATAGATTTGAGAAAAAGTCATCTCTTAGGATTAATTTCTTACATAATTATGAATATTTATCTTACATATTTAAGTTCTTTTTTTGTTCGTTTAGGTTGGCTAACTATCTATCTGTTTCATGATTCATTGCTTCTCCCCCCCCCCAAGAACCTGCTATTGTATATTTATTACTTTGGTCTTTTTCACTTTTTATTTTACTGATTTCTTTTTTATTCATACTCTTTTTCCCATTTTTCTTACATTTATTTTGTGCATTTTCTGTCTTCCTGAATTGAAGGCTTAATTTGTTTGTTTTTTATTCTTCCCAGTTAAATAACATATTTAATGCTATGAATTATTTGTAAGCATAGCTTTAGCCATATCCCATGAGTGTTTCTGTAGGTATTTGTATTAGTTAGGATGCAGTCTAAGCTACTCTGACAAAGACAAACTAAAATTCAGTGACTACAATTAAGACAAAAGTTTAATTAACTAAATTAAAATTCTTTCTCTCCCCATTCTAGAGGTAGACAGGGGACTTTGCCTCGTCTACAACCAAGTTCCTGATCAAGTTATTGTGGCTCTATCATCCCAACAAAATTTTCCTCATCTGTTTGGTTAAAGGTGTCTCTCATCGTTGGGTTCTGGCTTTAGCCCCTGGGAAGGGTGAACAGAGGCAGTGGGGACAATTTATTATTATTTTTTTACAAGGGATGTAACCAGAAGTTGCCTTCATCACTTTTGCTCACATCCCATTGGCCTGAATTCTTCATATGACTCCTACACAACCCAAAGGAGTCTCAAGATAATGTAGTCTCTAGCTAGACAGCTCCAGTTTGCTAAAAAACAAAAATGTGTTCTGTACCAAAGAGAAGAGAAAGAGGAGACTGATATTGGAGAAAGTTGGTGGATTTTGCCACAAGACTGATTTTATTTTTTTAGGTGTTTTACAATTTGGTTTTGTGTTAAATTTTCAAGTGTTTCTTTGTTAACATTTAGTTTTACTGTATTATCATAAAAGAATGTTGTCTGTATTATTTCTACTGCAGAGGATTTATAAGGGCTTGTGGATATTTCATAAGCCTTTGAAAAGGTTTTTTTCTTTTAGTATATAGAATTTGGTCTATACCAATTAGATTTTACTGCCTGTTATCATTTAGGTCTTTCATATCCTTAATTATGTGCTGTTGCATTTTAATGACCTAAAAGACATAAAAACCTCTGATACCGTTGTTTGTATTCCTCTTTATATTGTCCTTTTTATGAATACTGACACTGCATTGTTTTTATACTCACAGAGAAGGACAAACCACTGATTAGTTTAGTGAATCTGGGCAGTCTTGTTCCCCAGTTGTTGAGGGTGCCTCATTCTAGCTCCAATATATACAAAGATAAAAGTATCCGTATTCCAAGAGTTTATGTTCTTACTTTTGATTGATAGTAATGTTTTTCTTTAATTTGAGTGAATGTTTCTATTTTTCACTTGTTAACACAGGTAATTCTGACTCCAAGGAGAGAAGAGGTGAGCCACTCACCTTATGTCTGACCCTTTTACAGTGTATAATATGTCATCTTTCCTTTGCTTACCACAGTCTATGGTAAACTTGTACATCTGTGACTGTTATATGTATACTTTTCCTTAAGTTGTTTTCGTATTAACCTCAAAGAAAAGAGTAATAGAAATAAGTACTCATTATGTATTTAAATGTAGATTATAGACTCTAATAGCAATGATGCATTTTAACAAGTAATAAAACAACTATCTTTATCATGTCACCTTATTAATCTTTGGTGACTTTAGGCAATAATCTATACTGCACAGTTAATTACTAACTTCTGGGCAATAGTTACCTTTAAACAACCTCTGCCTTTGTGTTGTTTTACCCTACTGTATAAAATATTGACCTTTTGTCACTTTATATGGATTTTATGGATTCTCATCTTTTAGGGTAAAGCCACTGTGACTGGAGATGCTATGTCAGTGGTGTAAGCAGTGCTGCCAAATTCCTGATCATCAGAGAAAAAAGGATTTGGGTTCACATCTGTAGAAGTGGCACATTTTGCCTAGGACAACAGTAAAGCTACAAAGAGCATAAGAGAAAGAAAAATGAGTCTAAGAAATGAAAATTGCATTTGAGTTTAGAAAATGCTAATCTGTGAAACAATATTTCTCATCATGATTTCCTATTTTTATCAGATCAAACTTTTTGAGGTATTTTTTTCTAATTCCATTATTTAACCATGCACATTTTTTTCCTGCATAATTAAGTAATGGAACATTTGAAAGGCTTATGAAGTCCCTCTAAGTAGGGAGCATTTGAATCAGAAAAGTAGTTACTCTAACCCTTTATGTGTTGTGCATCTGCCACCATATTTTGGTGTGGAATAATAAGGTGTATCCATACTATGTACAGAGTTCCCTCAGTTTTCAAGCTCACTCTTTCCTAAACTCAAGAGCTAGATTGGATTAATGCAGTATCCTGGCTATTCTTGCTCTTACCAGATTCTGACTACTAAATGTAGAGGTTTACAAATTTACATTGGAGCAGTCTTATATTTTCTCCCTAAAACTGCTCTTTTAATCAATCATACAATAAAGTCAAAAGAGAAAGTGGTAGGTTTCAAGATTAAACATAGGATCTGTGATTCCTTCTGCTTAGTGTTTATTTTCTCAATATTCAGCCTTTCTCTTGCCCTAGATATATCCCTGTTTTACCTCGGTAACTAATATGGATTTGAATAGTTTCAATATTGTGATTAAAAATAAATAAAATTACACTAATTATAAAGATTATTGCTAACTGTGACATACTAATATAATAAATCTCCTTTTAAATTAAAAAAATAATTTTGTATTATTACCTTTGACTAAAAAAATGAAGAGGTGTACATATTCTCAGAAGTTGCTAAAGCCCCATATGTAATGACGATTTTACCAGAGCAGATCTTATAGTATTGCTGTAAAAACTATTTTTATTGAATGAACTTCCTTTTCTTTCCTAAATTAAAAAATGTTTTTTTAACTTTTTAAAGAGAGAGGAAGACAGGGAGAGAAAGAGGAAGAGAAACATCAGTGTGTGTGAGAAGCATTAACTGGTTGCCTGTCTCACAAGCCCCAACCGGGGACAACCGATGGCTTAGGTATAAGCCCTAAGAGGGAACTGACTTTCATTCCATGGGACAATGCTCAACCAATTGAGACTAGCCTGGGTCAGGGCAGTATTGCTGTGAATTGTGATGTCACATTCAATATTTAAAGGCAAATGCTTTTTGAGAAATGAGGCAATTGTTTTGAAATATTTGCGTTATAATGGGTTTGCTGAGCAAATTGTTTCTATGCAGATTCACTTAAGGATTATACATTTTTATGTACTGGCCTTTGTGATGCTTTTGAACAGCAATGGCCGGGAAAGGAAGGGAGAGAGAGAACGCCACGGAAACATCCATGTGAGAGAGAAACATCTAAGATCAGTTGCCTCTCCTATGCACCCTGATCTCACCCCAACAGGAGGAACCTGCAACCTAGGCATGTGCCCTGACTGGGAATTGAACCTGAGACCTTTTGGTTTATGGGAGGGTGCTCCAACCCACTGAGCCACACTGGCCAAGGCATGGCACGTGTTTTAATTGTCAAAGCAGAAAGAAAAATAAAGAGAGGAAGGGAGGCAGGCAACTTCCCTTCCTTTCTTTTGAAGTCCAAGAACTGATATTTTCTTGTGTGTATTTTTTAAAAATATATTTATTTTTAAAAGTAATTTAAAAATAAAAGTAATTTACATATATATGTAATTTAAAATATACATAATATAAAATTTGCCATTTTAACTGTACAGGTCATTGTCATTCACATTGTTGTGCAACCACCACCAACCATTCATCTCCAGAACTTTTTTGTTATCCCAGACTGCAACTGTGTGTCATCCCAGACTGCAACTCTGTGACCCATTAAACACTTACCATGTTTCTCCTTCCCTTAGTCCCTGATAACCACCATTCTGCTTTCTCTCTTTATGGATTTCACTATTCTAGGTACCTAATTTAAGTGGAATCATACAATATTTGTCCTTTTGTTACCAGTTCTTTGTTTTTCAAAGCACTTTTACTGGTGTTAATTTGGATGATTTATGTAATATATAGTAATGCATAAATTCACTTCTGGCATTATCTACCAAGTACCTCTTCACCATGAAGTCAGTGGTCATAAGTATACACTCTAGCTGTTATTTAGTCTTCACATAGCTTTGCATCTCAATTTTATTAGTTTTGTTCTAGGGAAAACAAACTCTGAGACAGATTTGCATGCAGCAAGTTTATTGGGAAGTATTTTCTCTCTATAGCACCTGTGAGGCAGTAAAGGCAGTATTATTGGGTAGAGAGAGGAAATGAGATGTCATACAGTCAGAGCAAAAGCAGAAAGGCCTCAGCTGGTCCCACAGGAAGCTCTGGAGCTGGAATTGGGGGTAGTGGGAGCTTCTTCTCTGGGTCAGGCTACTCTCAGGTCAAGGGTAATTCCTAGGGAAGAACTTGACTGAGAGCCATTAACTACTAATCCTCCCAGCAGCTGGTGGAATAGGTTCTTTGGTCCTCAAGGAGAATCTGTAACATCTAATACTATTCCCATGAAGTTTGAGCAAGATAGTGATACATTCTCCCATTCATAAATAGAGATTTTCCCATCTAAGAAAATGCTGTTGAATGATTTTAATATATGTACGCAGGCTAGGGAGTGAGTGGCATAGTGGAATATTTGGAGAGGCAGTGTACGCAGTGGTTTTAAAAAAGCATGGGCTTTAGAGCTAAACTATCTGGGTTTGTGTGTTCTTGACTCTACCAGTTACCAGTAGGGTGGGATGGGTGTTTAACTTCCCTGAGCCTCATTTAACCATTTGCAAAATAGGATAGGGATCAAATTTTCTTCATAGGGCTGTTGTGAGGAATGAAGTAACACAAAGTGCTTGGCCTAGTGCTAGGTTGGCACGTAGCAGTTGCTTAGCTAGTGTTTCTGGTACATTGCTACCTACTACTATCACCACTGTTACTGTTACTATTAGATGGCAGACTAAGGAGATCGGGAATCTTAGCCATTCATTCAGAACTCGCGGAAACAAGGACACTCCTAGGGTTCCTGGAGGCTGATGTGCAAGGCAGCTCCTAAGGCAAGGTCATCTAGGAACCAACCATGCCAGCACAACTATAGACGTTACCTAACTTTCTGCCCCACACATTTTAAACAAAACTCTCCATAACCTACTTTTTATTTTCATATTTTTTATAATAGGATTTTTACATGAAGACCTTATAACTGATATTTGTTAAAGAGCAAGAACACTGTGGGGTGGAGGCGGAGTGATGGGGGAAAATGGAGACAACTGTACTTGAACAACAAAAGAAGAGAAAAAAAGAACATTGGATAAAGCTGTTAAGCATACTTTAAATTATTTTAGATGTACATTAAGTCCTTACTTAACACTACCGATAGGTTCTGCTATGTATAACAAAACTCAGTTCCTAGACTATATAGCATCAATGCTATAATGAAATGACATTGAATGAAACAATGTTATTTATATCGAGGACCTTCTATAATCTTTTCTTTAACTTTTTTTCAAATCTGGAAATAGTTTCTTCTAATATTTATGAAGGAGTCTTTGAGCTACAAAGTTCTAGAACTGGGCAGGATAAACATTCTATTGAATCCCAGGGGCTTCTTAGTTTCTCAGCTATCAGATTAGATCACCTGCTCCCCCATCTTTTTCCTTCAATACTTTGCTAGAGTTGCAGTCTAGAAAGGGGTCAACATTCTTGGTTAAAGAGGTATTTTTGAGTTATCATAGTAAGTGACATTATTATTGTGACCTCCATTTATGACAGCTTTCCCTAAAAACACTTTTAATAATGTATTCAACACTTGTTGAATGCTGAGGATCCCAGAAAGAAAAATGTCTCATGTAAGAAACATGTGATCACCAAGAACCAAAAAGTCTACTCAGCTACATGCTATTGTATATAACATATAAAGTGCTGTGAGAGAGCTTAAAAGACTTATTGTTGTACCTGGAGAGTGGGAACAAGGCACGGAGGTGAGCTTTGGGCAGTTTAAATTAATATGGTAACTGAAGAAAATGAGGATGCACCAAATAGGATAAAAGCAAGGAGACATGAAAGAGCAGGTCATGTGTTTGAGGAACAGTGCACAGTTGGTGTGCATGAGGTGGAGAGTAGCCAGAGGCAGCCCCCGAGCAGAATGGGCCTGGTGGTACATTGAGCTCAGGAGCCGTGGCGTCTCCTAGTGAGGATAAGGAAGGAAGTAACATGGTCAGATTGTTTTTTTAATGAAATACAACTCCAGAGGCCTTACAGAAGGTAGATGGGCAATATAAATTAAGGCTTCTGAATGGTAATTTGGCCCTAGCCAACAAGTAAATGTGCTCAGCCCAGTGGTTTGGCCTCTTAAGGTAACCTGGTAACTTTTGCTGTTTTTAGAGCCAACAGGAAGCACTTAAAACAGCATTACATTTCTGCCTTTGTGAGTTGATAAATACTTCTACCAAAAAGTATGGGAATAAGACAAATAAATGGGCCTTAGCATAAAGCTAAAGGAGTATGGGTTTAATTTTACTGATTATCTTTATAGTTGACTAAAGTATGGCTAAGCCCTTAGTTGACTCATCTGTCTACTTACCAGCCTTTAGAATAATATGATCTTTTGATCTTGGAAAGGGGTTATAGCAAATAGACATCTGTAGTCCCAAAGCACCATTTTAATATTTTTCAAATGTTGACCCCTGGCCTAAGTCTAGGAAGTGGAATTTTGCTAGACTGGATTAGGGGAGCAGGCAACAAGGACTGGACCAGTGTGCCTGCCTTGCCTGCACCTGCCTGCACCATGAAAAGCTGCATCTCCAGAAGACCTAGACCAAGACAAGCCTGATGAGAGGATAAGTCTGTCCAGTTTGAGAGGAGCCCTAGAAGGGTGACTTTATCCTGAGCCTGTCTCTAAGTCTGAGATTTGATATAGGTAGCTGCAAGTTCTCCTATTTTCATAATAGATCTAGGTCTCCTTTCCTCACAGAGGCCTAGGGACATCTTTATTATCTGTGTTGTCTTTAACTGTACCAAAAATGTGGATGTTCCCTGGCTGGGTGGCTCAGTTGGTTGGAGCATCATCCTGTGCACCAACAAGTTGTGGGTTCGATCCTTGGTCAGGTCATATACAGGAGGCACCCAGTCGATGTCTCTCCTCCCCCATCTCCCTCCCTTACCACCACACACACACTTCTTCTCTCTTTAAAAATCAATAAAAATGTCCTCAGGTAAGGACTAAAAAAGAATGTGGATGACCCTGGCTGGTGTAGCTCAGTGGATTGAGTGTGGGCTGCAAACCAAAGGGTTGCTGGTTCGATTCCCAGTCTAGGGCACATGCCTGGGTTGCAGGCCAGGTCCCCAGTGGGGGCCTTGTGAGAGGCAACCACACATTGATGTTTCTCTCCTTCTCTTTCTCCATCCCTTATCCTCTCTCTAAAAATAAATAAAACCTTTAAAAAATTGTGGGTGTAATTGAGATGTCAAGATATAAAAATCTGACTTTGATGATAGAGGACTGTTCTGGCATGAAAGCTTGTAAGAATTAGTGCTGTTGGTCCTGTAGTTTATGAAGAGCCTGGAGAATAGTGCAACTATGTGGTCTTGCTTCAGATTTGCAGATGTGTAATATGGGCAAGTTAATCTCTCTGTTCAGTTTTCTTATCCATAAAAATAGGGTTAATAATGGTATCTTAGGCTTTTACAATAATTGAATGATATGTGTGTGGTACTTAGCTCTGTGCCTGCTACATAAGTGCTTAAATATTCATTTAATTCATTAATAATTTTTATTAATTTCTGAGTTATCTAACTGACTCTTCTTATATTGCCTGTGGTTGTGTTCCTGATACTTTATCTATTCATTCAGGACTTTTTCTGACCCCCACCCCCCAATCTTATATCACAGAACACCTCTCCCCATTCCCTCTTTTGCCATGCCTTACTATTTTTCTTCATGGCACTTATCACTACTCTTATTATATGTTTCTTTAGTTATCTGTTGTCCTGTCTCCTCTACTAATAAAAGCTTTATAAGGACAAGGAATTTTGATTTGTTCACTACCATATTCTTAGGACCTGCCTGACACAGCTGCCACTCAAGATATATTTATTGAATTAAAGATACCAGGGGTGATATTGAATCCATGCCCTCAAGAAGTTTATAATTTAATAGTCACATAATCATTTACCTTAATTCAATGTTATGAGTTGTAGCAGAGTAGGTACATAGTATTACGGACGTACAAGAAAGAATCAATTACCAAAAAGTGATATCTGAGCTAAAATAAGAGGAGAAATGGTAATAACATTCTAGATCAGGGTTTAGCAAACTTTTTCTATCAAGGGCCAGAAAATAATAATTTTCAGTTTTTCAACCATACTATCTCATCTACTCAGCTTTACCTTTGTAGTGCAAAAACCACTATAGACAGTATGTAAATGAATGAATGTGGCTGTCCTCCAATAAAATGTTATTCATAAAAACAAGTGGTGATCTGAAACACCAATTCAAAAGAATATATCTTGTGTTATATCAGGGTTATTTACAATAGCCAAGATCTGGAAACAGCCTAAGTGCCCATAACTAGATGAGTGGATAAAAAACTGTGGTATATTTACACAATGGAATACTACACAGAAGTAAAAAAGAAGGAACTCACCTTCTACGGCAGCATGGATGGACCTAGAAAATAAGCTAGCCAGTGAAAGACAAATACCATATGATCTCACTTCTATGTGGAATCTAATGAACAAAATAAACTAATGATCAAAATAGAATCAGAGGCATAGTAACATGGAACAGACTGACAGCCGTAAGAGGAGAGGGAGGAGGTGGGAACTGGCTGAAAGAAGGGGAAGGGATTAGCTGAAGAACACGAAAATCCAGGTGATCTTGGGCGTGGAAGACAGTGTGGAGATTGCCTGAGGGAGTGGCGGGGTGGGTGAAAGGGGGAAAGGAGGAAAAACTGGGGCAACTGTAATAGCATAAACAATAAAATATAATTTAAAAGCAGAGGGGGAACAAGCAATGAGCTACTTTTGGGATGTAGTTTCTCTGTTCTAGAGACCTGCCTGAGGCTAGGAAGCTGGTCTGTGTGAGCTTCTGGATACCGAGGCCAAATCTTTCCCCTTCATATCTATCAGGCACTTTGCAAATGTTCCTTCTTTTAAATCTTACATTAACTGTAAAGGGTGTAGAAGGATCATATGCTCATATTTGCATTTCATAAAGCTACAGTGGTTCCAAGAGATTGTCACACTGCTACTAAGTAGGAAAGTAGAGATTCGAACCCTCAGGCTGCCTGACCCTAAAGCCCCAAGCTTTGGAGATGGCTTTCTTTTGACCTTACACTAAAATGAAAATTTGACTGGGTAAATAACTCTAGGTACCAAGTCCTTCCTAAGAACTTGATAGTACACCACTGATTCCTAGCAGTGGTATTTTAGATAAGCAATCATATGTGAATTTGATTCTCATTTCTCTGTAGAGAACCTTCTTTCTTCTGTTGGAAGCTTTTATGGATGGTTTATGGTTGGTTGATTTCAATCCAAATTTTCTAAAGTTTTGTCAGGATGCATCTAGGTAAAGATCTTTTTCTTCAGTATTTTCAATTGTATGGTTTCTTTCGGCCTGATAACTCAGAACTTTCTTGTATAATTTCTTCCCCTGCTTTTTTACTGTTCTCTTTTTTGGGAATTCCTATTGAATGGATACTAGAACTCCTAGATATGTGTAGCTTGTCTCATTGCTCTCACAGTTTCTCTCTCACTCTTACTGCTTGCTCTGTGTTCTGGGAACTTCCATGATTTGGCCTTTCATGATACTGATTTGTTTCGTTATGTCTCTTCTCCTTTTCAGCCTTTCTGTCGAGATTGTTTTTCCCCTAATCATGTTTTAGTTTTCTAAGAACTCTTTTTTAATTCTCAGATTGCTCTGTCTCCCCCCATTGTTTATTGTCACAATGCTACAAATGGTAAAATACATACAAAGTGTACTGTTTTAACCATGTTTAAGTGTACAGTTCATTGGTGTTGAGTTCATGGACACTGTTTTGCAACCATCACCACCATCCATCTCCATAACCTTTTTTATCTTGTAAAATTGTATCTCCAGACCTATTAAACAATCACTTCCCAGTTTCCCCTCACCCCAGCCCCTGGCAACTACTATTCTGCTTTCTGTCTCTGAATTTGGCTCTTCTAGTTATATCCTGTAAGTGGAATCATACAGTATTTGGGTTTTTTGTGTGTCTGACTGACATTTACTTAGCACAGTATCCTCAATGTTCTGTTGTTTGTGTCAGAATTCTCTTCCTTTTTAATGCTGAAAATATTCCATTATGTATATACCATATTTTGCTTATTTACTCATCCATCAGTAGAAAATTGGTTGCTTCTGCATTTTAGCTGTTGTGACTAATGCTGTTATGAACATGGGTGTGCAAAAATCTCTTCAAGACTCTGCTTTATAAATTTTTTTTAAGAGAGAGAGAGGAGAGTGGAGGGAGAAAGAGAGGGAGAGAAACATCAGTTAATTGCCTTCCGTACATGACCACAGAGACTGAACCTGTAACCCAGGCATGTACCCTGACTGCAAGTGGAACCGGCAGCTTTTTGGTTTGTGGAATGATGCCCAGCCAAATGAGCCACACTGGCTGGGGCTTCAAGACCCTGCTTTAAATTCTTTTGGGCATAAACCTAGAAGTGGAATTACTAGATCATGTGGTAATTTTATTTTTATTCTTTTGTGTGCTATTTTACATGTCCACCAACAATGCACAAGGTTCTAATTTCGCCACATTCTGGCCAACACCTGTTATTTTCTGTTGTTGTTGTTGTTGTTTTAACAGTAGCCATCCTGACAGGTGTGAGATTGCTCCTTGTTTTATAGTGTGGCTTTAAAAAAATTAACAGTGCTCTCTTGTACAAATTGCAGTACATTTTTAAAAGATTATTCTATTTTTTGTATTGCCTCTTCTTCCCAGGACTATCATTGCTGTCCTTGGTTTTTGTGAAGGTCACCTGTAGGGCTGTGGTTAAGCTTTGCTCTGGGACATTTACTGGACTGGATTGTGCTCACAGTAGGTGTCCCTTCAGGAGGACAAACAGGGACATATCCTAAACTAGGGGTCCAGTTTGGATTAGGAAGTTGGACACAGCTATCCTCTAGGCATAACTACCTTTTCTCTTTCCCCTTCATCTCTTGCAGCTTCCTAGAATTATCTCTGTCTTCAGGGCCCCAGGAAACGCTTTGTGGACTTAGTGTACCTAGCAATCATATGCAATATATAGATCCTCTCTAGATGTCAATTCTAACCAAAAGAGAAAAAGGGTGTATGAGACAATCAGGGATATTTAAAAAGTAACTGAATATTAGATTATATTTAGGAATTTGTGTTGCCTTTCAAATGTGATGATGGTGTTGTAATTGTGTTAAGAATTCTTATCGCTTAGTGAGGTACACTAAAGTAATTACAGTTGCTATGGTATGCCTCAGATCTGCTTTAAAATACTCCAGTGGGATGGATATGGAATAGTGGTTCTCAACTCAGGGCAAATTTTCCCTCAGAGGACAGTTGGACAATGTCTAGAGATGATGTTTTGGTCATCACAATTGGTTTGCTTCTGGCATCTAGTAGGTAGAGGCCAGGTATATTCTTAAACATTTCATAGTGACCATGACAGCTCTCCACAACAGAGAATTATCTAGCCCAAAATTTCATTAGTTCGAGGTTGAAGAACCCCGGTATAGATTTAAAAAACTGGCATATAGTGATAATGTTGAAGTGAAGGATAAGTACATAGTGGCTTATTGTGGTGTTCACTTTAATCTGGTGTAAGTCTCCCATAATAAAAAGTTTAAATACACACACATACACACAGACAGAGAGCATTCTTTTAAAGAATAATCGGCACTCTCTGTGCCAACCTCCCCTGCCCCCACCCTTGATAAAGCCGTGTTTTTCCATCTGAACCTAGATGAGACACCACTGCTTGTTACTCAGCTTGTGGGTGTACTGAATCTGCTTTGGCAAGCCTTTGGTTAAATACCATCCTCCTACACCGATGCTCACTTTCATCCCCACTCCCAGGTGAATCTGAGCTTGATGTGTTTCCAGGCCCAGACTATTAGAACCAGTACTTACCTTTCAAATACAGGTTCTTCAGCTCTGGTAGGTCTCTTCAGCAGTCCAGTCCCATCTGTTTTGCCTCCCATAAATCTCTGAGTTTTTGGTCTACTGATGTCATCCTTTGCTGCCTTCTCAACATGCTTGTAGTTCATTAGTATGTTTATGTTTCTTATATTATTTCAGTGCCCTTTTGGGAAGAGAAATAAGTAAAATTATTGATTCAGCTAACTATCTCAAGGGATGTTTTAGACTTCGTTATAAAACATCTCAAGCTAGATGTTTTAAGTTCTTTTAATACTCGCTATATAGCCCTCTGTTTGGCATTTAATAAAGATATATTTAGTGATATATCAATCATTAATTTGTTTATTCATTCACTTAGTGTAGTCCAGTATTTATTGCCAACTGTGGCTGAAATTCTGTGCTAGGTTTTAGGTATATGGTGAGAAACAAACTAGGTATGAAATGCTTGTCCTTATAGAATTTACGGTTTAAAGAAGGGACACTCATTAATCAACTAAAATAAATATACACACACGTATATATATAAAATTACAAAGTGGGAGAGGTAATAACAGAGGCAGTATCAAGGGAAATAACAGAGTGCTCTGTGAGAATGATAAAGAATCCTGGCTAACATTGACTGAGTACATAATAGTACGAGGTCTATCCAGAAGGTATCAATCTATGTAATATGAAAAATAGAGACAGTTATTAAAGAAGATACAAGATATAAGAAACATTGTTCTTAGGTCAATGATGCCTCAGTCCCCTTCAAAGTAGGCCTGTTGGGACCTCACACAATTCTCCTAATTACCATCAGCTGCCCTATTGTATTTTCCTGAGTCACATTGACAGTCTGAAATTTCTTCCCTTTCAAAGGTGATTTTAGTTTGGGGAAAAGCCAGAAGTCACAGGGCGTCAAATTTGTACTGTAGGGGGTCCAAGTCACCTGGGTGATTTGATGTTTCACAAAAAAATTCTGCACAAGACGTGATGCATGAGCAGGTGCATTGTCGTGATGAAGCGGCCAATCACCAATTGCCCATAGCTGTGATCTTCTGAATCATGCATATAGTTTCCGCAGAGAAATGTTCAAGCTTAATGCAAAATTTGATGCCAGTTCATTGCTTTACCTGCCCAGTCACTTTGAATGCAATGGCCACACAGTACACATGCTCACTCAATAGTGTCTGCTGCTCCCATGACTAGTACAGTGAAGTCATCATTGTTCACGTGTTTGCATTCCAGTCCACTCTCCTTGCCTGCCAGGTTACATGGATGTGGTGCAAACCATTCTCATTATGTTAACAATGACTGGACTTTTTCTGGATAGACTTCATCACATGTGCTCGTCACTGTGCCAAGAACTTTATATGGATAATCTCACTTAATCTTCAGAATAACTAATTTTAGAAATAAGAAAACACAGATTTAGGATCATAATTTAGTATTAAGAAACAGAAGAGATTTCTCTAGGAAAAGTAACACTTAAAATGAGAACTAGATGACTTGGAGTTAGCCAGGCAAAGATGGAAGGAGGCGGTTTAAAAGCAGAAGGAATCACACATTCACAGGCCTAGGAAAGGAAGGAACTCGGTATGGAAAGACACTAGTGGCTGAAGTTTAAATAGCAAGGAAAGAGTGGCAGGAGATAGAGTAAGCAAGGGCTGGGGGAGGTTGTTGTGGGCCAGAGCAAGAATATTAGATTTCTACCCTGGCTGGTATAGCTCAGTGGATTGAGCTCGGCTGTGAATCAAAGGGTCACTGGTTTGATTCCTGTTCAGGGCACATGCCTGGGTTGCAGGCCAGGTCCCCAGTGGGGACCATGTGAGAGGCAACCACACACTGATGTTTCTCTCCCTCTCTTTCTCCCTCCCTTCTCCTCTCTCTAAAAATAAATTAATTAATTTAAAAAACATTAAACAAGAATATTAGATTTCCTTCTAAAGGCTTGGGAAACCATCCAAATGTTTTAATGAGAGGAACACCATCTGATTGGCTTTCTTAGAGATCCCTCTGCCTGCTTTGCAAGGGACAGAGGCTTATTACTACGATCTAGATAAAGTAGGATAAAGATTTAGACTATAGTGATGGCAACAGAATGGAAAAAAATCAAATATAAGGCGTTTGTTTTAGCCTGAAAACATATCACTTGCATCTGGGTTAGATATAGAAGATGAGCCTGAGGAAGAAATCAAGGGGAGTTCCACATTTCTTACTTGAACAACAGGATGGGTGGATGTCATTGCTAGCTTATTGAATGGTAAGAGAAACATTTTAGGCAACAAGTTTGCATTGCCTGTGAAATTTAAAGTGGAGATGGCATGTAGGCTCAGAAGCGAGGTCTAATCAAGCGCTGCACATACGGGAATTGCTAGCATATCATTTCTGTTTACAGCCGTCTCATCAGATAAGCTGTGTAGAGTGTAGAGAAGAGTACCAAGGACAGAGCCCTGAGGAAACCAGACATTTAAAGATTTGGTGTTGGAAGAGCAACTAGCAAAGGAAATGTGACAGATCAGCTAAGAGATAGAAGGAAAATCAAAAGAGTGCTTTGTTGTGGAAGCGAAGAGAGGAAAGTTCTTCAAAGAGAAGGTAGTAATCAGCTAGTTTGAATGCTCATTTTAAGATAAGAGGCACACACCAGGGTGTGTTGAAAATTGTCATCAACAAAGAAGTATAGTGTATCTTCCATCTCTTAAAAAAGAAACTTCCACCCCACATTTCCCTCCCACATGCTGCTCCTTTTCTCTGTATCCCTTTAAATTCACTTTCACTTCTCTGTCTTCATCCTACTTAATCTGTCATTAATATGTGATTGAGCTGTTTACTCCTTCCTTCCTGAAAAACTCTGTTCTTGGCATCCATAAGACCATATTCTGCTAGTATTACCTCCCACTTCATGATGGCTGTTTTTGAGTCATATAGCTAGTTGAACTTTTAAAAGAATGTAAATCCAGTTATTTCTCTCCCCTGTTCAAAGCTGTCCAATCACATAGTGTTTCTTATAACATTCAGAATTAAATCTACACTCAGTACCATGGTCTACAGACCCCTAAGTCTTCAGGCCCTTGCCTACTTCTCCAGCCACACTTTATCAAAATTGGGTTTTGTGCTATTTCTTGAACCTGCCAAGCTCCTAAGGGCTATGATGCTTGCTGTTCCTGTGCCTAGAAAGCTCTTTGTCCAGTCTTTGCATGGTTCACTTTACATTATATAGACCTCATAACCACTTTACACCTTCCCAGACTACTCTAAAATAGCTAGTCACTGCCCATTTTAACCCATCATTCCCTACTCCCCTACTGTTCCTTTCTTTTTTAAAAAAGTTAATGGTGTTTTATTTATTTTTTTAAATTACAGTTTATACTCAATGTTATTTTGGATTAGTTTCAGGTGTATAACACAGAGTTCAGATAATCTTACACTTCACATAGTGCTCCCCCCAGCATTTCCGGTATCCACCTGGTGCCATACGTAGTCATTAAAATATTAACTATATTCCCTAGGCTGTGTTTTATACCCCTGTGACTATTTTACAACCAGCAATTTGTACTTCTTAATCCCTCCCCTTCATCCTTTTCATGCAGTCCGTACCCCCCACAACCATCAATCTGTTTTCTGTCTGTGAGTCTGTTTCTATGTTGTTTGCTTATTTTGTTCTTTAGAGTCCACATGTAAGTGAAATCATATAGTATTTGTCTTTCTCTGACTCATGTATTTCACTCATGTACTGTCGCAAATAGTAAGATTTTATTCTTTCTTGTGGCCAAGTAAAATTCCATTGTATATATATATATGTACCACAGCATTTTTATCCACTAGTATTGATGGGAGCTTGTGTTGCTTCCATGTTTTGACTATTGTAAATAATGCTGCATTGAACATCAGGTGCATGTATTTTGCATTAGTGTTTTGGATTTCTTCAGATAAATAACCCAGAAGTAGAATGACTGGGTCATAAAGCAGTTTCATTTTTAATTTTTTTTTCATAAACCCTCCATACTGTTTTCACAGTGGCTGCACCAATCTACATTCCCACTAATAGTGCATGAGGGTTCCCTTTTCTCTGCATCTTCACCAGCACTTGTTGTTTGTTGATTTATTGATGATAGCCATTCTGACAGGTGTGAGGTGATATCTCTTTGTGGTTTTAGTTCACATTTCTCTGGTGATTAGTGACATTGAGCATCTTGTCTAATGGCTCTTGGCCATATGTATATCCTCTTTGGAGAAGTGTCTGTTCAGGTTCTTGGCCCATGTTTTAATTGGATTGGGGTTTTTTTTGTTTTTGTTTTTGTTTTTGTTTTTGGTGGTCAGTTTATATGAGTTCTTTATAAATTTTGGAGATTAACCCTTTAATGGATTTATCATTGGCAAATATCTTCTCCCATTTGGTAAAATGTCTTTTTGTTTTGTTGATGGTTTCCTTTATTGTGCAAAACCTTTTTAGTTTGATCAGTTTCATTTGTTTTTGGGGGGGGGTTTCCCCCTTGTCTCAGGAGATATATCAGAAAAATATTGCTAAGAGAAATGTCAGGGATTTTGCTACCTATGTTTTCTTCTACAGGTTTTATGGTTTTGAGTCTTACATTTAAGTCTTTAATCCATTTTGAGTTTATTGTTGCATATGGTGTAAGAAGTGGTCTAGTTTCATTTTTTTGCATGATATCTGTCCAATTTTTCCAACACCATTTATTGAATAAACTATAATAGACCCTGTTATATGTTCTTGCCTCCTTTGTCAAATATTAATTGATTATATAGGTATGAGTTTATTTCTGAGCTCTCTATTCTGTTCCATTGATTTATGTGTCTGTGTTGTTTTTTTGTTTTTGTTTTTTTGTTTTGCTAGTACCATGCTGTTTTGTTTACTATAACCTTGTAGAATATATAATTTGATACCAGCTTGCATGACACCTCCAACTTTGTTCTTCTTCCTTAAGATTGCTCTGGCTATTTGGGGTCTTTTGTGGTTCCATAGAATTTTTGGATTATTTTGGTTCTGTGAAATACACTATTGCTATTTTGATAGGAATTGAATTGAATCTATAGATTGCCTTGGGTAGTATGGACATTTTAATGATGTTAATTCCTCCCAACCATGAGCATGGTATATGCTTCCACTTACTTGTACAATATCTTCTTTAATTTCTTTTTTCAGTGTCTTACACTTTTCTGAGTACTGGTCTTTTACCTCATTGGTTAAATTTATTCCTAGGTGTTTTATTTTGTTTGATGCAATTGTGAATGAGATTGTTTTCTTAGTTTTTCTTTCTGATAGTTCATTATTGGCGTATAAAAACGCAACCATTTCTAGATATTGATTTTGTATCTAGCTACTTTACTGAACTTACCAGGTCTGCTGGTTTTTTGGTGGAATCCTTCGGGTTCTCTGCATATAGTATCATGTCATCTGCAAATAATGACAGTTTTACTTTTTCATTTTCAATTTAGATGTATTTAATTTCTGATTGCTGTGGCTACAACTTCCAGTACTGTGCTGAAAGTAGAGTGGGGAAAGTGGACAGCTCTGTCTTGTTCCTGATCTTAAGGGAAGCACTTCTGGTTTTTCTTCATTGAGTTTGATGTTAGCTGTGGTTTGTCATATATAGCCTTTCTTTTTTTTTTTTTTTTAATTTGTATCATTTTTTAAAAAATTTTATTTTAATTATAGCCTTTCTTATGTTTAGGTATGTTACCTCTATTCCCACTTTGCTGAGAATTTTTCTCATAAATGGGTACTGGCTTTTGTCAAATGCTTTTTCTGCATGTATTGGTATGATCACATGATTTATCCTTTGTTTTGTTCATGTGGTGTATCCCATCAACTGATTTACGGATATTGTGTCAACCTTGCATTCCAGGAATAGCTCCACTTGATCATGATGTATGTTCTTTTTAATGTATTACTGAATTTCGTTTGCTACCATTTTGTTGAGGATTTTTGCATGTCTGTTCATCAGGAAATTGGCCTGTAATTTTTTTTTTCTTTGTAGTGTCTTTATCTGGTTTTGGAATTAGGATAATCCTGGCCTTGTCAAATGAGTATGGGAGTCTTCCCTCCTTTCAAATTTTTTGGAATAGTTTGAGAAGGATAGTTCATCTTTGAATGTTTGGTAATATTCACCTGTGAAGCCATTTGGTCCAAGACTTTTGCTTATTGGGAGTTTTTTTATTTCATTAGTTGTAATTGATCTGTTCAGATATCTGTGTCTTCTTGATTCAGTTGAGGAAGATTGTATGTTTCTAGGAATTTATCTGTTTCTTCCAGGTTGTCCAGTGTTTGGCATATAGTTGTTCATAATATTTTCTTATAATTCTTTGTATTTCTGTGGTATCAATTGTTCTCTTTCATTTATGATTTTAATTTACTTTGTTTATTTCTGCTCTGATATTTATTATTTAATTTTTTCTCACTTTGGGCTTTGTAGTTCTTTTTCTGATTCCTTTAGATGCAAGATTAGATTGTTTAGTTGAGATATTTTTTGTTTCTAGAGGTAGATCTGTAATGCTATGAATTTCCCTCTTAAGACTGATTTCCCTGTGTCCCATAGATTTTGTTTTTTATGTTTCAATTTTCATTTGTCTCAAGGTATTTTAAAATTTTTTTCCTTGATTTTATTGTTAACCCATTCATTGTTTAGTAATACATTATTTGGTCCCCCCATGTGCTTATATGTTTTTCAGGAGTTTTTTCTTGGAATAGATTTCTAATTTCATACTGTTGTAGTCAGAGAAGATGCTTGATATGATTTCAGTCTTCTTAAATCTATTGAGACTTGTTTTGCATCCTAACATGTGATCTGTCCTGGAAAATGTTTCATGTGCACTTGAATTGAATGTATATTCTTCTGCTTTGGGGTGAAATGCTCTGGAAATATCAATTAAATCCATCTGATCTAGTGTGTCCTTTAAGGCCACTGTTTTCCTGTTTCTCTTCTGTCTGGAATGTCTATCCATTGATGTCATTGGGGTGTTAAAATCCCCTACTATGGTTCTTTTACTGTAGATCTCTCGCCTTATATGCATCAATATTTGCTTTATATATTTAGGTGCTCCTGTGTTGAGTGCAAAAATTATTATAAGAGTTACATGCTCTTGTTGGATTGATCCTTTTATCATTAGGTAATTTTTTTTGTCTCATTACAGCCTTTGTTTTAAAGTCTATTCTGTCTAATGTAAATTGCTATCCTGGCTTTCTCTTTCATTTCATTTCACGTGAACTCTCTTTTTCTAGTTTTTTACTTTCAGTCTGGTGTGTAACTTTCCATCTGACATGGGTCTTTTGTAGGCAGCATATACAAGGTGAGGCAAAAGTAGGTTTACAGTTGTAAGTATGTGAAACACAGAGTATATTCTTGTATTATTATTTATTATTTCCATACAAACAAGACTCTGTATATGGGACTTGTTTTCTTATGCATTCAGCTACCCTATGTGTCTTTTGATTAATACATTTAATCCATTTACATTTAAAGTGATTGAGAGGTACATATTTATTGCCATTTTATTCTTTATAGTTATGTTCCTCTCTTTCTTTTTTAAAAGAAGACCCTTTAACATTTTTTGTAGTATTAGTTTGGTAGTAATGAATTCTTTTAGCTTTTCCATGTCTGTATAGCTCTTTATTTCTCCTTCAATTTTAAATTACAGCCTTGCTGGGTAGTCTTGATTGTAGGTCTTTGCTTTTTATCACCTTGAGTATTTCATACCAATTCTTTCTGGCCTGCTTTCTGTTGAGAAATCACCTGACAGTCTTATGGGAGCTCCCTTGTAGGTATTATCTTTCTCTTGCTAATTTAAAGATTTTCTCTTTGTCTTTAACCTTTGCCGTTGTAATTATAATGGGTCTTGGTGTGGGCCTTTTTGCATTTATCTTGTTTGGGACTCTCTGCCTTTCTGGACTTTTGCATCTTTTTCCTTCACCAGGTTAGGGAAGTTTTTGGTTATTACTTTAATAGATTCTCAATCTCTCGCTCTCTTTCAACTCCTGCTGGTACCCCTGTGATGCAGCTATTATTACATTTGATGTTGTCTCAGAAATCCCTTAAACTATCCTCATTTTTTAAAGCTCTTTTTCCTTTTTGCTGTTCTGATTGTTTTCCACTACCTTGTCTTTCAAATCACTGATTCATTCCTCTACTTCATCTAACCTGCTGTTGATTACATCTAGTATAGTCTTCATTTCAGATACTATATTCTTCATTTCTGACTGCTTTTGTATGATTTCTGTCCTTTTTTATGTTTACTATCTCTTTAAGTTTTACTGAGTTTATCTATTCTTCCCCTAAGTTCCTTGAGCATCCTTATAATCATTGTTTTGAACTGTATATAATGTAGATTGTTTGCTTCCATTTCATTCACTTCTTCTTCTGAGGATTTCTCCTCTCTTTTCATTTGGGGCATGCTTTTTTGTCTCCTATTTTGTCTGCCTCTCTGTTTTTGTTTCTGTATATTAGGTAAATGTGCTGTGCCCCCCATCTTGGTATTGTGGCCTTATGGTAGGTATCTTTGGAGCTCAGTGCTGCAGTATCCCTGATCACCTGTGCTAGGTGCTCCAGAAATCTGCCTTGTGTGGATTATGTGAGCCCTCCTGTTGTAGTTGAGCCTTGATTGCTGTTGGCACATCCATGGGTGGGGTTGACTCTCAGGCTAGCTGATATAAGGATCAACCCTAACCACAGTGTATGAGCTATATATGGAATTCGCCCCTGCAGGATCTGCTGCCTGCCAAGAACTCCTTCTGGGTGTGCCACTTGTGGAGCCAGTTGGATTATACTCTGATGTGGTCTGAAGCCCACCACCAGTGTGTTGATTCTGAGGCCTCTTGGGTGCAAGTCAATGCCAGGCACTTCCTGTGACTGGCCCTGGACTACCCGTTTGGAACTACAAAGTGATCCACAGTTTGTGATTGCCTCTCCTGGGCCTGGGTGTGCATAGGAGAAGGCAAGTTGCATACCAAGTCTGGCTTCCACCAGCACCAAGTCTGGGGGCAGGTCAGCAAAAGGCCCAAGGCATCCTGAGATCCACCACCAGCTGCCTGTTAGGCTAGTTGTGTGAGGTAGGTTCTTAATGAGTTACTAGGGAGGGGTGAGTGGTGTTCACCAGGTTGATACAGATTCAGACTTGGCATCAGTGCTGGATTTGAGGCTATTAAGCAAAAGTCTCGGGGTACACCAAGGCCAGCTGCCACCCACTGGGGGCCTGGGGATTTTTGTGGTGGGACAGGGTCTCAGGGAGTTGTTACAGTGAAGCCAGCAGAGTTTATCAGGCTAAAATATACCAAGATTTAGCCATGTGGAAGAAGGGGAACTCTGCATGGCAGGGCCACAGGGAGTCAGGAGAGTGGGGCTAGTACATTCCCTTAGGCTGATACAGTGTGGAGGGGAGTGCTTGACCCAGGAGAGATGGCATCTGTTGGTGGTATGAGTAAAGGACTCAGCATAAGAACCTTGGCAGCTGTTCATTTAGTTTTCTCCCCAAAGCCACACAACCCTCTGAGCTTCCTTTTCTTCGCTGGAGCCCAGGGTGAGTGCCTGTGAATGAGATTTTGTGTACCTGGGTTTGTAGCACACTCTTGTCTCTCCCTGGCAGACAGAATCCCTGATGATTTTCATATCCAAATAATATACGGGCGCCTCTTCCCAGCTCTGGTATTGGGACCCCTTGCCCCTCAGAGTGGACCTTTGCACCTGAGCTATCCCTTTAGATTATCAGCTAATGCGCATGGGTGCAAGGCCTACCCTTTTCTCACGTCTGCCATTCCTGCCAGTCTCAATGTGGCTTCTGTAAATCCTTGGTTATAAGTCTTCTGTTCAACTAGTCTTCAGTTAGTTATTAAGGTTTATTGTTCTATAACTTAGTTGTAATTGCAGTTTGATCCTGAGAGGTTAGTGTCCCTTCACCTACTCTGCCACTATCTTGGATCAATTCTACTGTTCTTTTCTTCATAGCACCTATCCCTATTTGAAATAATGTATTTATTATTTATAAATAATAATAGGTGCAAAGTATCCCCCCACCACCAACTTCCTCCAGAATGTAGACTCTGTTCCTTCTCTGCTTGATTGCTTTTCTGTTCCCAGGTTTAGAACAGTGCCTGGCATACAATTGCTTGTCCATTAATAATTTTTTTAATGAATGCTGCTAAGAGGTTGAATCAAATGAGGATGGGAATGTTTCCATTGGATTTTGGAACATGTTATTTGTTGGTGTCCTTGATGAGCAATTTAAATGGAACACTGAGGATAAGGAGTACCTGGAGGGTAAAGAATTAGAGGAAATGACTATCTTGTGAGAAGTTAACTGTGAATGAAGCCTGGGGCTGTTGGTAACTAGAGGAGGGTAAATGAGGTCAAGAAGACAAGTCTTTGAGGTGACAGTAATAGATGTAATCCATAGCATGTGTGACAGCATTGACTTTTCACATGGGAGGGATTCATCCTCCCTTTTAGCAGGAGCAAAAATGGTGAAGATAGTTACAAACTCAGACTGGCTGTATAGTTTGTGGTGGGGGCATGAGAGTAGAGGAGGATGAGTCATCACTGGGTCAGCTGCCATGAGAAAGAAGGCTACAAGTATTGGGTGGGAAGGAAGCTAGACCCTATGGAATGGAAATCCAAGGGCCTGCCTTCTGATATATCTCTCAGCCAGATACTGCTTCAGTTGGGGTTCTTGTAAAAGGTGGCTGTGGAAAGAGGTAGAAAAGGGTGCCCAGCATTTTGGATACATAGTGTTTGGGGATCTAATGTCTCCTTGCTTTAATCAGGAACAGTATTTTCTGTGCCAGGAAACCATTTGGGTTTATGATTAGAAAATTGTCCTTTTTCCTACCTTTCCCATCTTCCTCTAGATGGAGCCCATTGAAGCTGGGGAGAGAGTAGATTGTTAGCCCTCATACTCAGATTAACATCAGGATCGGATATGTTCATGCTTTCAAATAGTCATTTTTTATGTACTAAGCACTGTTTTAGGGTCTATAACAATGGACAAAACACAATCTCTGCCTTCAAAGCGCTTTTATTCAAATGCAGGAGGGCAGTTAGAAAACAAATGTATAGGTCAGAGATGAGGTAGCAGTGGGAAGTGTTTTCCTTTTGCTCTCAGTCACTCTGTCCATGACCTGAGCAGCCAACTTGAGCCCTCTCTTGCATACAATGGTAATGACATGTTTTGTTCTTTCAATTTCAGATAAGACTCCAATTATTGCAGTGATGGTGGCCCTGTCCTTTCTGCTAGTGATCGTGTTCATAATCATAGTTCTGTACATGTTAAGGTGAGCATATGAGCTAATGCTTCTGCATTCTTGTGGACTTTTATTTCAGTAACCTCAGGTCTCAAGCCCACACAGTCCAGAAGACAGTAGGGTAAGGACAATAAGTAGGATATAGGGGAATGACTCATGATAGTGCTCCTAAGATTCAAATCCTACTTAAAAATGGTTTAAAGCTCTACATAGTCTTCCTCAAGACCCAGTCCCCTACCCTTTGACCTGTCCAAATCAAGCCCCCCAACTCCACTCCAACCTAAAGTCCAGGATGGTGATTTAGAGGTCGAGGAAAGAAGCTACAATCTGTTATTACTGATAGCTGTTTACAGTCTTCATATCTAGCCCTGTTGAAGCAACCCTTAAAAGTGCCCTGATGGAGATTTTATGCTTAATAAAGGCCTCTGTTATTTCTGATTGGGGCTTTGTTCCCCAAACCCTGGAATGCTGAATTAAACCATGTAAGTTATATAGGGTTCCCCTTGCTGACTCTCAGGGTCCTCTAGATAATGCTATTTAAGAGAACAAAAACATGAAAGGGGAACCCATGGGAGAAAAAAGGGAAGTGTATTTGTTCTTCTCCTGTTCATGTTACTGCCCTGACTAACTGGGTTTAACTCTACCCTTATCTTTGGCTTAAGCTGTTCTGTGTGCCCCTTCTGTTCTTCTACAGGGATAAAGAGAGGGGGACCTTGTACATCCCTATGATTTGTCATATGTCTCCATCATTCTGCAGGAGACTTCAGGCCAGACCTGTGCCCATCCAGTCTGAAGTTCTGGGCTTTTCCCTGGTTGCACTGGGAAAATACCAGAATTTTTGTTTGATATGGATAGTTTTATCTACCCCACCTCCTGGATCCCCCCCACCCCCACACACACTATGTTCTTCCCACTCATCCCTTTTTGACCTGGTATGGCTGTGATCTCCAGTGAGTTCTGGAACTGGAGCTGCACAGAGCCACAAGCTAGAATATACTGGTGGTGTTACCTGGCTTGGATTCTAGTGTGCTGAGGGTGAGCAGGAGCACCATGGAATGGAGTTGTTCAGCATGTGCGGGACCTATCTCTAAAGGAGCCTGTTTATTTGGTGAAGGAAATTTAGAAAGGCTGAATTGATAAGTGGAAATACAAAGCCAATGATTGGTTTCTTCTGCCTCTGTGCTTAGTTTTTCACTATGAACATTTTCTCATTAGGTTTAAGAAATACAAGCAAGCTGGGAGCCATTCCAATTCTTTCCGCTTGTCCAATGGCCGCACTGAGGATGTGGGTAAGGAACCCTTTAAGGAACCCTTTAATGGCATGGGGAACCTTCATGAAGAAGAAAATCAAGAAATTGAGGATTTCCTTATCCTAATAGGAAAAATAAAAAGACTTGAAGGGAGCAGCCCTAGTTCTTGGAGGCTCAGTCCATGAATTAGAGTCCCCAGTTTAGTCTCCAGAGAAGGGCTAGTTCCCAGGGCCCCTGACCAACATTCCCCCTTGTGCACTGCAGAGCCACAGAGCATGCCACTTCTGGCCAGGTCCCCAAGCACCAACAGGAAGTATCCACCCCTGCCCGTGGACAAGCTGGAAGAAGAGATTAACCGGAGAATGGCTGATGACAATAAGCTCTTCAGAGAGGAATTCAATGTGAGTTCTTTGCTGAGACTGGTGTGTTAGCAGGGAGGAAAGCAGACCTAAGGTCTTGTGGGAGAAATCAGGTTTTTAATGGATTAAGAGGTGAGAAAATTTTTACCAAGTTCATCTGACTCTTTTCCAATGTGATTATGGACAGGAAATGAAGAAAGATTTGCCTTACCTCCCTTATCTACCCATCCATCTATCCCTTCATCATCTCATCTGTTACACTGATTAGTAAATACTTACTAAGCATCTAATATGTGCTAGATGGCTGGGATTTGCTGGTGAGCAACAGATCCAGTCCCTACACTTAAACTCACTGTTCATAAACCAGAACAAAAATAACTCTGTAAGTTCAAATAGCGATAGAGGACATGAAGGACTGCTGCATAATAATAGGAGGCTGTATAAACAGGTCCCCTTTTAGAATCTGGAATAGGGATCCCAGAGTGTCTTACGTAGACAAGGAGTAGTTCAGTGTGGAAAGTAAAGACTTATCTTAGACTGCAGAATAAAGGTCTCATCTTGGGAATTTAGGTTTATATTTTGGAAAAATAACTGGCTGCTATATAGAGAATGGCCTTAAGGGAGATCAGAATGGGTGCAGGAAATACAGTTAGGACTGCGACAGCTGTTAATACCAGAAGTGCTGATAGATTGACATAAGGTGGTTATGATTAGGAAAAGGGGAATGGATTTGAGGACATGAGGGACAGTTCCAGAATTGACTAATTTATCAACTTGGGCATTGGTAAACTCTGTCTCCTTCACACCTTTCAGCTTAACCATGTGTGTCAGCTTTGTCTCTGAGGCCAGCTCCCCTCTGATACCAAAATGGCTGTCCCAGTTCTAGGCACGTGGAAATATCACAAGGTCCAGTGGACAAAGGATGACTGTTTCTTCCTGTGTGTCTCCTTTTATCAGTGAGGAAAATTTTATCAAAAGTCCTATGGAGACTTCCCTTGTCATATGCTTCTTTTTAAACCAATCGTAAGCCAGGGATAAATAGGCTTACTACAACTGACTGAGACCAGTCCAGAGTATTGGAGCTCTAGTAGAAGGGAGGAAAGGAGGGACAGTTACCAGGTAGGTAGGTCACCACTCATCTGCCCTACCACTGAACGGTTTAGGGGAACAGACAGTGACGTGGTCAGATCTGCACCCTGAGAAAGTCACTGGCTACAATGTGGATTATAGGTAGGGAGGGAGGCAAGAAGTGAAGCAAGGGACCATTTACTTGGCAAGAGTTAATGGAATGACGTGGACCCTTTTTTCTGGCTGTTGAAAAAAACAGCACCATTGTTACTCATTATTGATTGAGACTGTTTATCTCATCCCACATGATGGCATCCCAGCCTTAGCAGCATAGCTAGGTCTCTAACAGACACACTCTACTGTTGTACAGTCCAAAGTGCCAACTGCTCTGGGTAATGGGGTGTGTGACCCCATGGCCATACTTCTTTTTCTGTGAAATGAGATCTTTGTTTGAAGCTAATATTCACTGAGATCCCATGACAAGGCATTCCAGTAAATCCCTGGATGCAGGTGGTATTCTTAGAGGCATGGTAGGCTAATTCAGTAGATATTGTGATGAGAGCCGATTGCTATGCAGCCATGGCCACTATATTCATGGGCTCTTTGGGCCAGCACTGAGATGTTAAGGGAAAGGACTGACCAATATCTGCTTGGTTGTTAGCAATGAGTGCCCTCTGGTGAGCATATGCATGGAGCATAAATATTTCCTATCTTTCTTATTCCAGTTGTCCACTACCCAGGGATTGGTTTAGATTCTGACCACCAGTGAGATAGATGAGGGGTCCCCAACCCTCTGGCCACAGACTGGTACCAGTCTATGGCCTGTTAGGAACTGGGCCATGCAGGAGAGCAGGAGTTGAGCAGCGAGCAAACAAAGCTTCACTTGCATTGCCACCTGAACTCCCTGAGCTCTGCCTCCTGTCTCCCTCCCCAGCACCCCCATCCATGTAAAAATTGTCCTCCACAAAACTGGTCCCTGGTGCCAAAAAGGTTGGGGACCATTGAGATAGATAGTGGGGTCTCTTGCTTGAGGTTCTGTTCACTGGAAGCATTTCTCTTTTATACTCATTCAAAGCCATGCTTTGAACAGATTATCTCACAGCAGTCCACCTCCAAATGGGCTAGCATGTCTCAGCCATTTGTACCCTAGGCCAGGCATTTTTTCTTTTCAGTTAACCATTGGTACCGTTGGGGAGTCAGAGGTGTCTACTGAAGGGAGTGGGTGTGTGGCAAGTATTCTGTACACATCACTTCCAGCTGGTGGTGGAATTCTGCTGGATATGTCCAAATTTATGGCTTATTGAATCACATAATATTTAGTTTATGATGGGTAATTGAAGTCATTTGAATATCTAGTGTCCCATGGTCAGGCTTATATTCACCACCAGAATCCAGTGCAAAGCTAGAAACATGGTCTTGCTGAGAAGATCATAGTCTTGTCCTCAGATCTTAAGGTTTTTCAGTATGATTCTCCTGCTCAACCTTAACCAGACACTTAGGGCCCCATAGACTCTGCCAGTTTCTCTGTGGCCTGGATCAGCTAGAGAGCCTTCTCCTTTCAGATCACTCAATAAATGAGTCAAAGCAGGACATCAGCCAGTGGTTTATGCTGTCTCCAAAATCCAAAATGGCCCAACAAGCGTGACTCCTCCTCCAGGGTTGGGTGGGGAGAAGCAGCAACTTGTCTATAGGGGATATCCTGACATGTGCAAGCCTTTGACTTTGAGAAAACTTGGCTGAGGTGGCAGGCCACTATATATTTATTTTTATGCCTAGCATGTATATCTAATATATATAACATCCTGCCCTTCAAGTCCTCTCAGCTTGATGTCATCGGCATAGTTGTCGAGGTGATGTCCTATGAAACAGTGAGACAAAATCCCGATAAACCAAATCACAGCAGAGAAAGGTCCAAATGACATCACTGAGGCTGCTTCTGCCATGAGAAAGGGAATTGCTTCATGTAGCCTTTGTGCACCATAAAGGAAAAAACATGTATTGGCCTCCTTAATAGTGCTATTCCAGGAACCAGGGGTAAAGTTAATCTATAGGAAGGAGAGTATATCTGGAAAAGCAACTTCAAATCCACAGCTCCACATGATTTATGTGTTATAATCTACTGACATCTTTAAAATGGTCAGTCTTTTGTGCTAGTCTATTTTGTAGTATGCATGGGAAGTAATAGGAAGCATCAGAATAGCTAATACTATTATTATTGAACATTCACTTATGCCACCACTAAACTTGGATGTGAAAATGTATTATCATTATCCTGCAACTTTCAAGTCTTCTATAGCACTTAGAATCTCTGTGACTCACCTAGGGACTTATCCTTTGGTAAATAGAGATTACTGTTCCAGCAACTTGCATTTGCTCTTGCTGCTGTATTAGTCTGTATCCAAAGGGTTTACGGAACAGTGTGGGTATTCTACTTGCCATACATAGATATCTGTTCCAACCATTCATTGGTAAAATAGTTCCTAACATGAGGCCAATTCAGGCCAAAACTCCTTGCGTCAGCTGGCCTGCAAAAGTTCCATTCTAACTAGCGTAAAATAGTGACATTCTGGGTTCCCAGGAATTAGTTAGCTCAAGGTCAGACCCCATGTGGTATATTTCCCTTTACCTGGTAAAGTTACCCTGGTATGTGGCTGCAGATTCTTAGGGGAAGATGAAGACAGTAGTTCATATTATATGAATGCTGATGTGCTGTGGCAGGTTTCTTCCTTACATATTCCCATCATTGAAGGGTTGTGGGTCTGTAAACTGACTCAGTCTGGGAGTGGGGGTGAAGAGGCCCTTTCTCTAGCATGGCAGTCTAGTCAGGTGTCCTCAACTGACCTGGACTGGCTTCCTCCCATTTTCATTACTGTGAGCTTCACAACGAATTATCCACAACCAGAGATGTTTGAGCTCTGGTAACTGTGGCCTCTGAGGCTCCTTCCACCCCACTAAGATCAGGACTCCCAATTTAAAGCCAGTCCCTTCCAACAGCATCTTTCTCTGGTAAAGACAGCCAGGAAAGCACTTGGGAAAGATTCCAGTGCTTTCCTCACTAGTGTACACCCTGCAGCAAGGCACTTGTGGATCTCATCGGGGACATGGTGAAGGTATCAGTAGGAAGGTTGAGCCCATTGGATCCCATGTAACACTGATCTCTTCTACTTTGTGCCAAGAACTTTCTGTCTTTTCATTGTTACCTAGCTGAATCTAGCATTCAGTACAGGTTTCCACTGGCCAGCCTGGTCCACCATTAGAACTATGGCCAGTTTCCTGAGCTGTTACACTAACTCGGAAGTTTAGTTAACCATACCATAATTATAAATTTGGCTTTATCCAAAAATTACACTCCCCCCCCCGCCCTTTTAAATGATTTTTGAAGATCCAGCTCATTGAATTTCTGTATTTTTTTCTATTAGCTCTTTGCTTTTCTACCTTGTTTATGTATTTTACCCTCTAGATCATATTATGCTTACATGGCTCATTATCCATCAGCAGAAAGAGCTGGGTTGTAGAGAAATTTTCATCACAAAGGCAAGATGCAGTAGAGAGATTTTTAGAAGCTGGCCTTCTCCAGCAACTCTGTTTCCTTTCAGCATCATTTCAGTCATTTCACCTAAGGCCCTGTCTTTCACATGATCAGCCCAGGAAAGATGTGAATTTCATTGTCATTAACATTCAACAACCAGCAAAATTCTGAAATGTTAACACTGGGTTCAGCAAAATATGCAGTGAGTCATAGAAAGGCCCTGAGTCGTGCTGTTTGTGGAGACGAGCTTTTGATGTTGGAACTGGGCTTTTTCTTGCTATCCACTATGGTCAGAAGTAATCCTACTCCTCTGTTTCAACAATTCTCATCTCCTTTTGTTGGGACTCTCCCACCCCTTTACCACCAGCTGAAACGCATTCCAGGTGATCACAAGCAATAACTGAAGTAACTGTTATACAGTTGTATACACTATGAGTGACTTGCTCTTTCCCTTCCTGAAAATGGACAGACAGTTCCTTTCTCTTTATCTGAACAGAGGAATCAAGGTTTACATCACCCACATTTCCCCCATCAGTCTCTTAACTATAACCCACTCACTGATGCTAACTGCTAAGTCAGTTACGGTCCTTTATTTAAAAACCAGAGAAGTCAACTCAACTAAATTAAGTAAAACAACAGAACTGTCAACTGGGGAGACACTTGGGGAGCTGGCAGAACCAAGAGATGAGGTAGACAACCAGCCCTTAGGCAGAGCAGGTTCTGTTTGCTGGCTTTGGGGCCCTCTCAGGAAGCCTCTGCTTCTTTTGGGGTTTCAGAATCCTGACGGAGAGAATCCATGTGGGGCAAGTGTGCCCATGCTTGCATCGTCAGCCCTGCCGGGAAGGAGGCTGGTGAATAACACCAAGGGCAGACACACCAATCTGTGTCTGTTATCATGGAATAATGTTTTTACTGTCATGAGATGAGGAGGGCCTTTCTAATAAGCAAAACACAAGATTCAGAAGCCAGAGTGGAATAGATTGAAAAATAGTAAGTGTATTTAAAATGTTAAATGTCCCTATGACAAATGTCTTCATGAAAAAGCGGCCAACTGACAGAAGCTATTCACCACAGGTAGACAGAATTTTCCATAATACATAAAGAGCATCAACAAACCTGTGAGGAAAAAGTGAACATCACTGTAGCAAAATTGGCAATTCACAGAAGAAAAACATAGAGTCTATGAACATGAAAAAAAATTCAGCTCTATCTAGTAATCATATTAAAACTAATCTTTGTTTTGGTCCTGTCAGATATGAAAATCGTAAAAGATTAATATTAAGTTTGGACAAAGGTATGAGGATACAGATTCTGTTGTACATTGTGGAAGGAGTTTAAATTGGTATAGGATTGGAAGGATGATTTTACAGTGTCAAGCAAGTTTTAAGTGCTTACACTATCTGGCCTAACTTCTGAGACTAACAGAAAACCAAATACGCATTTGTACATGGATGTTCATTACAGCATCACTTATAATAGTAAAGAAAATGAAGTGAAAAGCAGATATCTATCAATAGCAGAATAGCTAAATGATGTCTTGAATCCATTATGAAATTCTGTCATTAAAATTAATGTGTTGACATGGAAAGATCTCCAAGTTGTACTGTCAGTGGAGAAAACACATCACAGAGGAGATATTATACATGGTATAATATCATGTATATATGATATATATCATATATATATGAGATATATACAATAGTATAATGTATACATTATACATGGTATAATACCCCCTTTAAAAAATGTACATCTGTGTGTGGCTGTGTTAATGCTTTTTTTTAAGTTTGGAAGAATACTGTAAAGTATGAGCAATGGGCTACCTGTAAGGGGAGGTAGAATATGGGAGAGACATGATAGGGAACTTCTTTCTTCTAAATTATTTGACTTACTTTTTCAAAAGCATATTTTTAATAACATTTTTAAAAGCAGAGTTTTTTTAAATTATGGTTAAAAAAAGCTAATGGAGCTTAGCTTTAGGATGGATATACAACATGTAGAGTTAAGAGCTGATGTCCCTAGTTTGAACTGTGCCAGGAGTCTTTCGGTCAGGTCTCTGCAAAAAACAATAACACTGAATGGGAAGTTGTTTTGGCGAAAAACTGTACCATGGGGTGAACAGCTGAAGGAACATTAGGCATAGGACATGACAGCTGTTTTCAGATATTTCACAGGCTAGAAGGAGAGTGTGTAGCGTCTTTATGAAACCCCACCATGGTTGAAATTTCTATGAGATTGTTTTAGTCCTAGATATATGAGCTGGAATGTTTTTATTGGCCAGCATTTGTTTTAAAAAGAAGCACTGATTTTTTTTTACTAGAAACACTTTCAAAAGCCACTTACTGAGATCCCTAAAGCATGTTCAAAGTTTAAAAAAAAAAAAGATAGAATGTAACTCCTTAAAGGAAGGGGATAGGAGAGAGAAGAGAGAGTGAGGTGGAGCCAGTGAGATGGTTAAAATCAGTGCATTGCAAAGTGTGGCATCCTGTTGCTCAGGATCCTGCGTCTTTAGTAGAGACAGCTTCATTCTTGGGTTTCCAGATAAACAAGCATGTGTGTATAATCTGGTGACAGGACTGTGTGTCATCAGAGTGAGGCAGAGGCAGAATAGCATCTACATTAATGAGTTGTCTCTAAACAAATGGATTAGAGCCAAAGACCTATAGGAATTAGCAAGCGCTGTGTCAATGGCTTCAAATTCAACAGTCCAGGAAATTGGAGGTTCAGAATTCCCAAGGGGCAGAGAAAGCTCCAGCTGACATCTGAGTTTTACACTAGTCAGTACAAGGGAAATACAAAAGAAATGTGTATTTGGGTGTTGGGTCCTTCCAAAAAAACTGTCCCAAGATTAGGTGAACTGCCTTGGAAGTTAGTATATTCTCCATCACAGCAGAATTTTCAGGCATTGGTAGCTATTAGGTTGAGAGTTTTAAAAGATTTTATTTATTTACTTTTAGGCGAACGGAGGAAGAGGGAGAGAAACATCAATGTGTGGTTGCCTCTTGTATGACCCCTACTGGGGACCTGGCCCTCAACCCAGGCATGTGCCCTGACTGGGAATCAAACCAGTAACCCTTTGGTTCATAGGCCAGCACTTAATCCACCAAGCCACACCAGCCAGGGCTAGGTTGAGAGTATTTAAAAGGCAATTCAAACATAAAAGTGAATGAATTTAATTCATCACAGTACTGAAGATCTTAGGCAGGATAGTGAGGCAAGAAAAGAAATGAAAGGAATTAAAGATTGGAAAGGAAGAGACAAAATATGTATTTTTTCACAGAATAGAATATCGTCCTCAAAGAAATTCAGTCTCATCAGATAAATTATTAGAATTAGTAAGTTATTTTAGGAAGATCAATAGATACAAAAACAGCATTAGAAATTAATGCATTTCCATACATAAGCCACAATCAGAATCTATTGATAATTTTTATTTTATTTATTTTAATAATTCTTCAAAGGTGGCTATTTATAGTAGCATTTAAAATGTTAAATACCTATGAATAAATTTAACAAGACATTTACAAATTCATTGGAGAAAATTATTAAAATGTTTAAAGACATTAAAAGAAAAAAGCCTAAATTAGTGAAAGATGAGATCAATGGATTAAAAGGCTCAATATTGTAAAGATGTCAATTCTCCCCGAACTGATATATAGATTCAATGCAATTCCAATAAAAATCCCAACAGGTTTTTTGTGGAGCTTGACAAGCTGATTCTAAAATTTATATGGAGGAGAAAAGATTCAAGAATAGCCGAGACATTCCTGAAGAAGAAGAACAAGGTGAGGAGACCTGCCTTACCAGATATAAAGAGTTATTATGAAATCTAGCAATGAAGACAGTTGTGTATTGGCACTGGGATAGATGGATTGATCAATGGAATAAAACAGAGAGCTCAAAAGCAGATTTATGTGTAAATGGAAGCCTATGAATGACAGAAATGCTGTTGCAGTTTTGGTGGGGGAAAGGATGGTCTTTACAATAAATAGTTCCGGGACAATTGGGTAATCCTATGGGAATAAATAAAATTGAATTCTTGTCTCATACCAAACACAAAAATCAATCCCAGTTAGTGTACATACTGAAATCTAAAAGACAAAATGATGAAATGTAGAGACAATGATATAGGAAAATATAATCTCACAGTAGAAAAGGTTGGAGACTTAAAATGTTGACAAAGGGAAAGATTAATTAACTTGACTACATTAAAATGCAAGTTTTCTGTTTGTAAGTAGATATAAAGAAAATGAAAGGACAGTCCACAAACTTGGAAAAAAAATATTTGTAACACAACTGATGAAGAATGATTACCCAGAATATATAAACAACTCCTACAAATTAAGAAGAAAACAAACAAGCAATCCAGTAGAAAAAAAAATGGGGAAAATGCTTGTGAGGTAATTTACAAAAGAAGAAACCCCGTTGACCAGTAAACTATGGAAAGATGGTCAACATCAATAAATCAGAGAAATGTAAATTAAACTGACATTTGATATATTCAGAATCTGACAATAGCAAATGTTGATGAGGATACAGAACCACTGGGAGAGTGGTTCTTTGCTGATGAGAGTGTAAATTGGTACAACTACTTGGAAAAACATTTGGCCTTATCTGGTAGTTATAGTTACACCTAAAATGCTTGCATATGTACATAAGGACATACATACCAGTTAGTGCTCAACCTAGGACTGTTCGCTGTGAACAGCCCAAATATTCGTCAGTAGTAAAATGAACAAGTAAATGTTGGTATGGACTCAAAGTGCAATGCTACAAAGTAAAGTGAATGCACTTGGCTGCATGGAACAACCTAGATGAATGTTCAGATGTATTATGAACATAATATTTGGAGGGGGGGACAAGTGGCCACTTGATTGTGATTTACTTTGTATAAATAAAATAGACAACAATAAAAAATATTGTTTAAGGATACAAGATGTGTGGGATATAAATAAATTAAAGCAAGATAATAATAATTACAAAATTCCAAGTTTACTTGTGAGAGAAGGAATAGTATGTGACAAGGGAAGGGCCCAAAGAGAACTTCTGAGTTAAATCCTGTGAAGGATATATTTTCATTTTTATAAATATAGAAATTGAAAAACAATTTTTAAAAAAAGACGTAATACATAGCCTTGCTTCCAGTAAAGGCTTATGCAAGGGATGAAATGGTTTTCGATGCCACCTAGTGTTTTGAGAGAATACAACATCTGTAGCTTCCTGGTTCAGCTGCTGCTTCCTAGCTCTGTGGGCTAGGTTTTTCAGAGTAGAAACTGAAAGGAGTAAGATTCTCCTTGTTTTCATCCCTGATCTGGCTCTTCAGTCTGACCCTTTGTATATAGCACTATGTTCTCTAGAGCAGGTCCTTTCTTTTCCCTTGTCAAACAATGGCTCCTGTTTCATCCTCACTTTCCTTTTAGGGGCCTTACCGTGGCTGGAGACCTAATTTTTTTTTCATCGTGATTTGGGGAGCTAGGGATGCTGATAGGACTATGAGGTGTGGTCATTGTTATTACTGACCCTGGGGACTATTTTCAAGTCTTGCTGTCACTGCCTTTGTTCTACATCATTAGACAGGGAATGTACAGGGGAAATGACACCTCTGGATTAGTTGTGAGGTCTTTAAAAACTTGTGTCTCATCCTGCCCTGTACCAGGGTAGAAACATGAGGAAATCTAGCCTCTCTGGGTGAATTGGGCAATTCCAGTCTTTTCCTCTTTTTTTTAAGTTTATTTGTTTATAGGGGTGGGAGGGAGGAAGAGAGGGAAAGAAGCATGGATCGGTTGCTTCTTGCATGTGCCCCAACTGGGGACCTGGCCCCGCAACCCAGGCATGTGCCCTGACTGGGAATGGAACCAGTGACTCTTCCATTGTGTGACACTTAGCGGGACAAAGCTCAACCAACTGAGCCATGCTGGTTAAGGGGACATTCCAGTCTTAAGCAGTGTCTCTGTTCCATGTGCAAGAGTCCTGCTCAGGATACTCTTTTTTCCCTCTTATGTATCGGCAGCATAAATTGCCTTTATTAATAAAATAACGTGCAGAACCTCCAGGATTTTAACTCTGAAAGATAAATCTTGAGTAAATGAAGGCAGATGGCCTATGAGACCCTGACTGCCTTTATCTTAGGATGTTATTTTAATTTCTCCTATCACTGTCTTGCTGATTCCCAGGAAATATGTTTGCTACCTTATTAGAGCTCTTGCTCTCATTTAGCAAAATTGATTCCTTGTAGACCAGAATTTCCTTTACTTAATCATATATTTTTTGATTATCAAAACTGGAAACCTAATAGTTATCTTTCATTCCTGTCTCTTTCTCTCCCCAGCCTACATTCCCTTTTTTCCATCTCTAAATCTATTCATTCTGTCTCCAGAATATATCTCAAATGCATCTATTTCCTTGGACCATCATCATCTTTCCGTGTTTCTGTTCTTGCCTACCAGTCCATTTTCAATGTAGCAGCCAGAGTGATTCTTTAACATGAATATTGGATTGCAGTTTAAAAACCTTGAAAGATTTCCTCATGCACTTAAAATAAAATTCTAGCTCCATATTGAAGGACCTGTGTGAAAATGTGTGAGTTAACCTTACCAAGCTCATCTCCTCCCACTTCCTCTTGCCATCCCCACCAATCACACTTTCTACGTTACACATTCACTGACCTTTTACTTCTTCCCACGAGCCAAGTCTTCTCCTGCCTCTGAGTCACCACAGAAGCTGTTCACTATTTTCCATACTCATCCTTCCTCATAGAGATCCACCCTGTAATATAAATTTGGGTATATTTTCTCTAATAGCATTTTGTTCTTTCATTACATTTATCATGGTGTTTAATTTTATATTCATTTATTTTATTTGTTTAATGTCCGTCTTTCACCCACAAGTTTGTATTGTCTATGAGAGCAAGAACTATGTATATGATTGATTAACCACTGTTTGCTCTGTATCTAGCCTGATATCTAGTAGGTACACAATATATATTTGTTAAAAGAATAAATGAAAAATAATACATGAACCATAATTTCTTAAGTCTTTCCCTACTGCTGAATACTAAGGTTATTTTCAGTTTTGGATCATTCTAAACAATGATGAAGTAAATAATTTGAACATTGAGATTTTTCTTTCTTTAGGCTAGATTCTCAGAAGTGGAGTTCCTAGATCAAAGAGTATGAATATTTTTAAGTCTCATAAAACATATTTCCAAATCACTTATTAGAAAGGTTTCTAGGTTAGAATTTTAAACTGCTTCCCTTTTTGCTTTCTTAGTTTTGAATATATGGAACATATAAGAAGAAAACAGTTAAAATAATAAGGTTTAGCTTTCTACCCCTTTCTAAAATTAATTTATTAAATTCTTATTCTATGCCAGACATGAGATTATCTTATTTATTCCTTATGTGGCAGATATTAGCATCTCAATTTTACAAATGAGGAAACTTGGTCCTAGAAAGTTTTAACAGATTTGCTCAATTTCGGATATTCTAGACTATCTCATGTCAAACTATTTGTGCTTACCCACATACTTACTTAATATACATTTGCTTCAAAACTGCTGCATAGTCATTGTCAACTCACCCAAGTCCTCTTCTACCTAACTGCTGAGTCCATGTAAACACCTGTCCTTGCTTCCTTGCTTCCTTGCCACATATGCTAGAGGCTGGGCTGCCATACCCATATGTCAGGGCACTAGAGAGAATCTAACTCAGCTAACCACCCAGAGCCCTCCTGCTTGGTTCTGTCAGATGCATCTCATCCTTGTGTGATGGTTAGCATGGGGATAAAGGGCTCATACCCTCAGTTATGTCCCCAGTCCTGCTAACAGGGGTGGTCCATTTCGACCCAGCATTGTAACTAGCCAGTCCCTAACCACATAGTAGTTGTTTAAAGAGCATGCTGCATAGTAACTGGAAGGGCATCCTCCTCCCTGGGGATTCTTGGTGGTAAACTTAGAAGCTTGCTGGCTCTTTAGAGGAGAGGTACTTTCTCTGTGTTAGGCTGTAAGTGTTCGCTTGGGCCCATCTTTTTCCCTCAAGAAAACGTAGAACTTGCTGCCAGGTTGGGATTTGACGTAGCAGTTTGCATGTTTGATGTTTATCCCTGTTAGTAAATCCTCTAATTTCTCTTAACCTTTCAGGCTCTCCCTGCTTGTCCTATCCAAGCCACCTGTGAAGCTGCCTCCAAGGAGGAAAATAAGGAAAAAAATCGATATGTAAACATCTTGCCTTGTGAGTGTTTGTAGGGTTTCTTGGAATGTAACCTGAAACTGCATCTCTAGCCAGTTTTGCTGACACTGGAAAGAATCTTGTGATTGATCATAGGAGGGTTGGTAAGGAGGATAAGATCAGGCTTTCTGTCAAGCTGAAATTGCCTTTATGGCTCCCAAGGTGACACCAGGTGCTCACAGAGTCAGTTGGAGTGCTTAATCAGGTTTTTTTGTGGCAGGCCTAAAGTTTCTAGGAGGTTAAGGAGAACTTAGAGGTTTAGTTTCACTCAGACTAGAGAAGAAGTGGGTTGTTATTGGTTTTCTGTAGCACACAAAGAAATTCCAATACAGTGTTCTTGCTTCATAATTTCTTCCCAGAGTTAGCCATTACTAATCAGTTGATCTACAGCCTAATACATTTTTCAAGGCCACTGGTCTCCAGAATGGGATATGCATAATCCAGTGTGATAAAAGAGCAAAATGTTGGAACTTTGCCTTGGTTTTATAATGGCTTTTCACACACACATGCACACACACAGACATATATAACTCTTTAAAAAACTTCTGGTATTTTTTGGGTGCATAATAGAGATCACTATTCTAGGCATTTGTAGATACTTACATCTTATTTGTGTATGAATATATGTATATATTATATATTTTTAAAATGTAATCAGTATATTATATACATTCCTCAGACTGCTTTTCTTTTAATGATGTATATTGTCAGTTCATCTGTTGAGAAACAAAAGTTTTCAATTTCCTCTTTATCAAGTGCTTACTATTCCATATTGTGGATATATCTGAATTTATTTAACTAGTCCCCTAATGATGGTTGAGATGTGTCCAAATTTTTGCTGTGACCAATAGTGCTGCAATGGCATCTTTATACATATGTGTCTCTGTACCATAGGCACAAATGTCTTATCTGGTCCAGTTGTATCAGGACCACTGAGAAATAATATTGGATTGAACTGTTTTAATGTTAACTAATTAATATTTAAATATTAATTACTGGGTTTTTTCCTAGATGATCACTCTAGAGTCCATCTGACACCAGTTGAAGGAGTTCCAGATTCTGATTATATCAATGCTTCGTTCATCAATGTAAGGAACTCAAGCTTTTCTCATCATTACCTTGAAGGACCATCATGAGAGTCAGTGAATACTTTATTGAGCATATTCTAAGAACAAAAGCAGGCTTTGCAATCTATAGTAAAAATAATGGAGAATAGGGTAAGAGTACCTGATACCAGCTAAATCTGGTTCAATGTATCTATCGTGAACCAAGGCTGAGGGAAGAACTGCAACTGGGAGGAAGTTTTTAGGGATGATTTAGAGAATATTCATAGAAATGGTGTGAGAGACTGGAGTATGTTTTATAGATAGTGGGGAAGAAGCTAGTAAAGAGAGAGAGTTTGAAAGGAAGACAGAGAGAGTACATACTAGCAAGAATAAGTCTGACTACTGAAGTAGGCTGCTTGAGAAGAATACTGATGGAATTTGTACACCCACGTTCATAGCAGCATTAACTACAATAGCCAAAAGTAGAAGTTACCCAAGTGTCCACTAACAGATAAATGGATAAGCAAACTGTGGTCTAAACATGCCATGGAATATTACTTGGCCTTAAAAAGGAAGGAAATTCTGACATATGCTGTAACATGAATGAACCTTGTAGACATTATGCTAAGTGAAATAAGCCAGTCACTAAAGGACAGATATTGTATCATTCTACTTCCATGAGGTTCCTAGAGTAGCCAAATTCACAGAAAGTAGAATGGTGGTTGTCAGGGACTAAGGGGTTTGAGAAATAAGGAATTATTGTTTAATAGATACAGAGTTTCAGTCTAGAAAGGTGAGAAATTTATGGAGATGGGTGGTGGTAATGGTTGCCCAACAATGTGAATAAACTTAATGCCACAAAAATGGCTAAAATGATCAGTTTTATGTTAAATGTATTTTACTGTAATTTTTTTAAAAAGATTACTGATGGAAAGATTTCTTCCTCTGGGATTGATGGTAAAGGAAGATATAGAATAGATAGAGATGGTTTGTATATGTGGATAAAGCAAGCTGAGGGAACTCGTCTGTTTTCTCTAAGAAGTAAAGTCATGGCAATCTGGTGAAAGGAGGAGATGGGACTGTGACTTAGAATAATGAAAGTTTAGAATAGCTTCTGAGATCCATAAGAAAGCTGAAAGGGGAAGAAAAGGGCATGTCTAGCTGCAGTGAGGTCCTACCTAAAATGAAAATCATTGGTGTATAGGGCCTTAGCTTTAAGACTTTTTTCCAGCTGTACCCTGGGCTTAGTGGCATGTAGAGAACATATGGTACTCAGACAAAGGGACTGGGCATTGTCATTTGCTACTTCAAGTAGCCAAGGGTTTCAGGTTCAGTAGAGAAAGAAAGTGATGTTAGGAATGAACTAATATGCTAGGAAAAGATGGTGGGATCAAGGAACTAGAGGTCTTAAGAAAGGGAAAGAATAGGGTTGGGATAAGAAAAGAAGAAAGATGAAAGAGCAAGAGGCTATGAGAAAAATAGCCATCATTTGGACTTCAGAAATGGAACCGTTTGGGCATATTTAACAATGACGGTCACATGTTTGCCGTTGGAAGGAAAGGAACCCTGGTAGAGAAATGATCGATGTGGTAAATAAGGGAAATGGAGAGGGGGCTGGTAGTCAGCTTCATTCCTAGGACTTACATCAAGGATTGCGATGAAGAGATTGGGAGGAACAACTTGACTTTAATGTGCAGACGAGTACAGGAATAATCAGAATATTTTCTTCTGCGGGTAAGAGAATATTCAAATAAAATTGGTCTAGACAGGCACGTGTATTTATTTCATAGCCTGAAGGCAGATGTAGGCCACTTCTAGAGTTGGCTGATCCCATGACTCAGTAGCAGTCCTAAGACACCAGGAGCTCCCATCTTTCTCCTGGGATATCTTCAGTCTGTTGGCACTGTCTCATGGTCACGAGATGTCTGCAGTATTTTCGAGCAATCCTTGTAAACACAGTGAACAACACAGAGGAGGAACATTTCTGCTCTTTATTAGGGAGCATTACCTTTCTCAGAAGCCTCCCAGTACACTGCTGTTCAGGGCCAGCAGACCAAGATTATATCACATGCTTAGACCCTCTTTCCAGTAACTGGCAAGGGCTTCAAGAATTTCATGATTTACCTTTCTGGGGATAAGGAATGGTCACCTTCCAAGCCAATAGAGGTAAATGTCCAAACAAAATTGTGGTGCTTTTTGCTGGACCGCCACCACCCTCTTGGACATGTGTTGTATGCAATGTGTCATGCTAGCCACGGTCACCAAGGTGCTAAGCAGGATCCGCTCCCGGGAATGGTGCACATAGGTGTGCATGGAATTCATGGACGACACTAGCCACTCCATCATCTGAAGCATGAAAGGCCCTGTGTGCAAGGGCAACGTACCCACCATAATGGAGTCGGAGCAAGATGCTCAGAGGCTGTGCTGAGTTTGTGCCTGGGTCCTGGATGTCTGAGTAGGCCACATGGCCCAAGGGGATGACATGCGACCATTAATAAAACATTTATATTGTATGTAAAAGAAAATTATGGTGATAATGTCAAAGAAGAAAGGGGAGGAATGGCTTTTGAGTTAGTAACTAGCAGTGTCTGTCATCATAACCAACTTGACTCCTTCCCACACTGAAGTAGAGACAGACAAAAATTAGTTGGATGTTAAGGCTGGTAAGCAGGTAAGATTGGTCTATTCATGGTGATGTTGAGCAAGGCCATAGAGCAAGCAGGCCTCCTTTGGCCATGTTGAGTTGGTACTCACAGTAGGGCACCTTATAATGCCTTGATGGTTATTGGAGAGTTATGAATAGGTGACATGAGAGTTTGGAAGAAGAGAGTTAAATTGGAGGTAACCTATGATCTCAGTGACAATTGAAATGGGGGGGGGGAGCATGTAGTTATCCATGAGTAAGAGTCAAGGATTAAAGAATATTTAGGTTCCACAGTTCATTAAACTCAGTCAACATTTTTTGAGTGGCTGTTGTGTACTGAGCACTGTGGGTAGGCACAAAAGTTATCGAGATAAGATAGGGTCCCTGGTGTGACACACAGGTAGATTGTTTTCTGTAATGTACAATGTGTGTGAAGGAGGTATGACCAGGTTCTGTGGGACTCAGAGAAGAAACATTTAGCAAACCTGGTGATCTAGTAGAGCTTAATATTGAAGGGTAAGTCTGAGTTCAAGAAAAGAAAGATGGGCAGAAACTTCAAAGCAAAAGGAGAAGCATGAGCAAAATCAGAGACTGGAAACAGCAGTCTGATGATACAGGTCCAAGATGGGAAGTCATGGAGCATGAGGCTTGGGGAGTTGGTAGGAACTCCTTCTTGGAAGGCATTGAATGTGAAGTATATCCATTGGGGTTCTTAGTTGCAGACAGGGGAGTCACTTTGTCTACTCTTTTAAGCAGGAAGGAGTTTATTAGAAGATATTGGGTAGCTTTTAAATTTTGTGGGAGATCTAATTAACCAAAGTAAGGTTCTGCTCAGTGAGGAACAGAGCAGTCGGCGATGTACCCAACTACCCCATGTGACTCTCATAGTGAAACTTCTGCACAAGTGCTATGGAAGAACTAGGTGCTTCTGCTGCCATGCTTGCCCAAAGACTAAGTCTTCCTAGCACAGTCACTATCTCACATTGCTCACTTCTACCCCAGGTCCTGTGTGGGAGCATCTGCTAGGAAGAAGCTAGGACTGTGCAAAACTGGACTGCAAGGGGGCATTCTAGGGAATTTAGCTTTTAGCTTATCAGCCTGTGTAGTAAGAAAGTTAAAATAGCAGTGGGACTGGGTGCTGAGTGAGCCACCTTACAGTATCTGTAAATTTTCAGTACAATCAAGGGTTTTGATTAATTTTCTGGGCAATAGGGTAACATCAAAAGGTATTAAAGACAAGAAGTGACATTGCCACATTTGTATATTGGGCACTCAGGTTACCGTGTGCAACATGGATTTAGGAGGGCCAACTGTAGGTTGTTACAGTAGCAGGTTACAGATGATGAGGGCCTGTAGAAAAGTTGGAGAGGAAGTGACAAAGTAAAAACTACTTTGGAGGTAGAATTTAACAGGACTTGGTGATTAATTATATATTTGAGAGAGTGGAGTATATAGAGAATAGGATGATCCATGTGGATGTATCCAGCACACAGTTAGTCATACTGATTTGGAGCTCAAAGGAGATATTCCAAAGCCGTGGTCTTGGAAGTCATTAGAGTGAGAAGATTGGGCCCTGGGACCCAGCAGCCTCTGCCAAGCACATTGAGCAGAAGGCACTCTGGAATGAAATAAATGGAAACTGGGAGAGAAGAGCATCTCAGAAGGCAGAGTAAAGCATGGCAAAGCATTTGGTGGTCAGCAGGGTTCAGTGCAAGTGAGAGATCTGGTGAGGAAGAAGGAGCAGATGTGCCTTGGGCTGGAGTATAGGGGCAGACAGTGTCCTTTGCTGAAGTAAACCAAGGTCACTTGTCAGTCTGCCAGTTAACTTACCAAACCCTTTTTCTCCCCAACTTCATTGAAATACAGTTTTTATAACAAAAATCTGTCTATTTAAAGCATAGAATTCAGTTTATTTTTTTTAAGATTTTATTTATTCATTTTAGAGAGGGAAGGGAAGGAGCTAGAGAGAGCGAGAGAGAGAGAAACATCAATGTGCGGTTGCTGGGGGTTATGGCCTGCAACCCAGGAATGTACCCTTGCTGGGAATTGAACCTGGGACACTTTGGTTCCCAGCCCGTGCTCAATCCACTGAGCTATGCCAGCCAGGGCTAGAATTCAGTTTTTATTGAGTTTACCAAGTTATGCTGCAGTCATCCCTAATTGTTTTTAAAAATTTTAACAGCTTTATTGAGATATAATTCATATACCATAATTTTCACCCATTTAAAGTTTGCAATTCAATGGTCAGTATATTCACAGATATATGTAGCCATCACAGAGAGCTGCAATCACAGATGGATCTTGAGGGGAAGTGGTACCGGGCACCACAGAGTGGTGAGCTAACAGTCAGTGGAAACTGGGACCTGTGTGGTTTGGGGAAAATGAAGATCGCAAAGTGAATCTGACATTGGTCACAGGAGGAAACAAAACAGGCAGTGGCACAGTTGGCAAGTGGGCTTCCAGCCTGGAGTCATAGAAGGAACTGATTTTCTCACTCACCTTTGGATGTTTAAGAGTGTAGAAGGTCTTTGTTTGTTGTTTTTTTAAACTGGTAGGAATGCAGTTACCATCCAGAGTCAGCTGGGATTTGACTTTCAGAATGCAAAAACATCTCAGGACCCAGGGAGCCACATTTATTTCATCAACATAACACAAGGAAGATCAGTAGTTTTGCTTCATTCTAGTTATACGTAATGGGTTAAGCAGTGTTGCCATATCATGTAGGTATGTGTTCATGGGTACACAGGGCACACTCCTGGTGAAGATAGGGTAGGAGGCACTTTGGGGCTGGGCTCTCCACTGTGCTTTCAGTCTATTTATGGCCCATGCACTTGGGTGAGAACTGCAGTAACTTCTCGTGGAGCATGGATATGGTATGGCTTAACATACTCCAAGAACTTCTCAGTTTTAATTACAAGTTTAATACCAAAGCAGAATGCAGCGTCCTGAGTTAAGGCTTTCTGTTTCCATCTTGTAATGATTAAAAGCATTAGAACTTAAAACTGAAGTTACAGCAGGCTTCCTGTTGCTGACTCTAAATATGTCCATCTCAAGGCATAAAGCTTACTGTTTCTGTACCAGGAGGCAGCCCTGCCCTGCTCTGGTTTAAACTGGAATAGGAAGTGGCTCCTGAAACTCATGCTGCCTCCTTTATTCTGCCACTGCCTTGCAGACTTGTATTTCACATCATCACTTGGGTGTGACCGGTGTCCCATTCATGAAACTGCCGCTCATTGCCCATCTTACTGTTGTTTGAAAGGCAATGGGTAATTAACAGTCCTTAAACCAAATAAGTTTTCATTTGCCTGGGACTTCTCAAGTGAGCACAACATTTAAACAATGAGGTTGAAAAGATGTATAACTGAAATAATAAACACTAAATAGGAAGGTATGCCTGTTGTCAGTTTTTCAGAGGCTCCTTATCTGTACCCCCAAGCTCCTGTGCTTTTTCTCACTGCTTTTAGTGGAGAACCCGGAATGCTAGGAGCTGGCCCACCGTACCCACAGGTTATCCCCAGAAAGTTTCTGCACCAGAGTAAAGCAACATCAATAAAATGCCATATTTTACCATGCATAATGTGCACTTTTTGCCCAGACTTTTGAGGGGAAGATAAGGGTGTGCATTATACATGGGAACCAATGCTAAAATTTGGGTGCGTACTATACACTGGGAGTGCATTATGTGTGGCAAAATACAGTTACACTGTTTCCTCCTAGTGTGGGCCCAGCGTCATGTATTGAACCATCACATACGCTTCATCCTTGGAAGGTTCTTATTCATTAACACTAAGCCCCAGATTGGCAGGCTCTGAGAAAGAGTCAGAAACAGGGTCTAGCCTAGAAATTGGTATTTGGATATTCTTTTTTTCTTTTTTAAGATTTTATTTATTTGTAAAGAGGGGAAGGAAGAGAGGAAGAGAGGGAGAGAAACATCAATGTGTGGTTGCTTCTAGAGCACCCCCCACTGGCCCACACCCAGGCACGTGCCCTAGACTGGGAATTAAACCAGAGACTCTGGTTTGCAGGCTGGCTCTCAATCCACTGAGCCACACCAGCCAAGGCTGCGTATTCTTCATTAATAATTTACTTTGAGAAGACTACCTAGATCATGTAATCTCTATAGTCTTTGACTCCCTCTATCTCAAACTAAATGAAATTCTTGTTAATTGCCTGGACCTCCTCACAAGGGAGGCTTTGTTAACTGGTTGGGAGTTTGGAGAATTTGATTTCCAATCCATTTTTGGTTTTCACTTTCTTTTCTTCCTCACTCTCCCCTCCTGCCAGGGCTACCAAGAGAAGAACAAATTCATTGCTGCACAAGGTAAAGTTATAATTTTTTACTCTCAGGTTTATCCATAAGCTCATAGTGGATTTGGGTTATTTCTTTCAAAAGCTGAATAGATTAATCAGAATGCAGTAGCCTTTCTATAATGATCACCACCTGAAAAAAAAATGTGATCTGCTTTGCAAATTTATAACTAAGGTGATCTTAATTACTTATATCCAGGGGTTCTTAAAAGTAGACCTTTTGTAAGTGTGCATAAAAAGACTGGAGAAAGCTATGGTGCAATGGCGCATGCATGGTGTAATGAGGTCTTCTTGTCTTACGCCCGCCATTTGGGGACGTTAGGTTCTAGCCAGGCTGCTTGGAATTCGAATTTGTAATTAGTCTCCAGAAAGGATTGGCCGCCTCACAGGGCCCACGCTGGCTCTTTTCTCCCCCAACTCATGGGCCTGAGTTCCACTTTTATTCATAGATGAGTGGTCTGGGCACCCTCAGAGCAGGGACCCAGTGCTGTGGACCTGCACATGGTCTGCATGCATTTCCGCAGCCTGCTTTGCTGAGGTTTCCTCACCCTTGGGATTGTAGCTAAAATATTTTTATGTTTGCAGCATTAAAAAGTAATTGATGTAGTTATGATCCACGTGAGCCCATTTATTTAGTCACTCAGCAAATGTTTATTGACCATCTGTTATATGCCAGTCACTGGCCTAGGTAAGTGATGAAGATATGTAGAATAAAACGGGATATGGTCCCTGTCTTTTTGGAGCCTTTAAGTAGAGGACTGTTTATAGCAAAATGAGCAGAAATTTTGGTAAGTGGCTCTTGCTCTTCAGTACCAGTAGCCACATGTGGTCATTTAAAATTAAAATTGTAATTAAAATTAAAATTTTAAATTCAGTTTCTCAGTTAAGTAGTCACATTTTAAGACTCACTAGCCATAAGTAGCCAGAGGCTTCCATAGTAGTACAGGTGTAAAACACTTCCATCATTACAGAAAGTTCTCTTAGACAGTACTGTACAGACATAAAATAGAGATGTAAAATAAAATAGTGATCAAGGTAAAGTAAGTTACAAAAAACCTCAGATCCTTTTTACCCTTGCAGACTCCCACTGGGGTCCCACTATTGCCTAACCAGGTCCTGCTTTCCTTTCCTCTGTACTCTTGTAAGGTCCAGTTCAGCTGCCACCTGTTCGGTGACAACTCGGGCACCATCGACCATGTGCGATCTTTTCCTCTCATTACTTGCCTTGGGGCTCTGGTGACTCTAAAACATTTGTTGAATTAAGGTCTCCTGTGACTTCCTGGTTGACTTTTTTTAGACTCCTCTCCTCTGGAACCTTTTCACAGTGCTTCACACTCCTTGAAACTCCTCCACAATTTCCTGACATTCAGTTACCTTGTTTTTTCTCACTTTTCTGAATATTCTTTCTCTGGCCCTTATTCCTCATTCTGCCCCTTAAATGTAGCTTCTCCCCAAATGTGTGGATGGCTGTTTCCTTGAAACTCTCTCTCTCTTTCATGGCACCACTTTCTCTCAATTCTCCTGCCTCTCCATTTGCTTCTCCTTAGTCCTCTTCCCAGAGTTTTTATTCTATCTGAACTTGAATGAATGCTGAAGGTGCCCAGCATTCTATGACCCCTTCTTTTCTCTGTATTCTCTTGGAGAGACCTCGTCTAATACCCACCTCTGGCTGCTGCCTCTCTCAAACTCTCCTAAGCTACATTTCAAACTAATGTTGTACCCCTTCATCTCGATACCCCCACATACTCTTTAGACTTAACGTCAGAAACGAAAATATGACTCTTCCTTAGCCCACAAACTGCCTTCCTCCTGTATTCTCCAGCCATAACCATGACTGGAATGTAATCTGCTTACTCAACCAAGCCAGATTTGGGATCATCCTGATCTTCTGCCTGTCCCTTAACCAATATATGACCACTCCAAAATGAGTGGTCATAACTCCCATTAACTCCCATTTGTCCTCCAGCTATGTTACAGAAGCCTACTGACTGACTGATCCCTCTACACCCCACCTTTGCTCCTTGCATTCCTTCCACAAGAACGGCCTTTCTTAGTGAAAACTTCTGTCAGGACTCTCAGGACTTTCCATTATCTGTAGGACAAGACTTTCTCAGCCTGGCCTCCACCGCTTTAGATTCCGGTGCCTTACCTATCCTCCAGCTCCATCTCCTACCACTTCCTCCGCTCTACACAGTGACCTCACTGAACTCCTCATGTCCCTGAGCGTCCCATGCTCTTTATTGCTGCTAGCTCCTGCTTCTCTGCCTGGAGTTGCTCTTCTCCCTATGTTTGCTTTCTAAACTCCCATCCACTGATCTACCCTAACATACGACTCAAATGTCACCTACCCCCGGAGGTTTGTCCTGACCTTCCCAGGCAGTGGGCCAGTTTCTGTTGTGCACATCTTCCTGGCATGTGTTCACTTCTGTCATTGTTTTTCTTTTTAACACTATTTCTTAAATTTTTACCAAAGGGAATACAAAGTTTTAAGAAAGTCAAAAGGTATTATAAGGATTATAAAAACAAAGTTCTTCCCCCTTTCTCCCTTATACTTTTTAGTCTAATGCAACCATTTTTATCTGTTGACTCCTTCTTATGGTAGATAATAATTTATTTAATCCTCTTACAAACTCCCTCACACTCAGACAGACATGCATATAAATGCCCCTTTTCCCCGGTCTCCCAATAGTTATGATAAATTATAATTTTTTTCTTTTTCCTTTTAGTTTTATTTGGGGGGGGGAGTTAAATTATAATTTGAGGTTAAGATAACATTTGTTGTTTACATTATTATTACTGTACCAATGTTATTCACTACTGATGCGCATAATATTTTTTTTGTTTTGGTTTTCTCTTTTCTGAGAGTTAATGATTGCCCTTTTTTCCTGTTCACTTAGTTTTTATATACCTAGCATTGATTTTTGCCACCCAAAATTCTTCTCTAGAAGTAAAAATTTCCTCTCAATAACCTCAGATACATGAGGTTTACTGTTTTATCTTGGGATCCTCCTAGAGCCATCTTTCTTCAATTCCATCCTGGATTGCTTGCCCGCCCGCCCCCCCGCCGGCAGAGTTATCCCAAGCCTTCCCTTCACCAAACACCCTGGGGGATTCCTTTAGCCTCCCTTCTGTGTTAGATCTTTTTGTCTCTCTCTTTGCTGGCTCCCTCATTTTTGTTTAGAAATCTAGTGGCTTTCTGGGAAAGGTTGTGTAGGAGGTAAATTTTAAATTCTAGCCTGAGCAAGTCACCTAAGCTCTCTGTGGCTGATGACACATCAGAGCATGGTGGGAAGAAGTAAATGAGATATAAAGCACTTAGCCCACTATCTGGACCACAATGTGGTATTCAGTGAACATCATTATTTCTAATCTCAACTATAATGTCCTTGGGAGATACTGTTCATGTTCTCTTTATATTTTGACAGCCTCCCACCTCCTGCTTCACTTCTAGTGAAGTAGTACCTGGCACATACATGGTGGATACATGGGAAATGTTCAGTTAGCAGGTGGGTGGGTAGATCAATGAATTGGATCTTTAGATGAGGATATGTAGGCATAGGTTTCTAAAAGTCAAGAATGAATGTTCCAAATTTCCCAGCATCTTTCTTCCCCTTGCCATGTGTTCTCTTCATTTTTGCTGTTGGCTCTTTAGGACCAAAAGAAGAAACGGTGAATGATTTCTGGAGGATGATCTGGGAACAAAACACAGCCACCATCGTTATGGTGACCAACCTGAAAGAGAGAAAAGAGGTGAGTGGAAAATTAGATAGGAAGGCCCCTTATACAGGCATGACCAGCAGAGGGTCTCTGCTGGAGCCCTGTTTTTGAGTCTGGGCTGTCCACCCTTTGTGGTTTGTTGCCAGTTATTCATGCAGACAGGACCCAGGCTGATATCCCTACCAGATTTTCCTGTGTCCCAGAGGCCTCTGATGAACCCTAGGGGTGCCTGGGGCATATTCCCTGTGTCTGGTAGTCAGACCACTCACCCCGGTTCCAAACAGCCTGGAAGAAAGACTTGGGCCATTGGCTAACAAAGCACCTGGCTTCTCCAGTCCCTCATTCCTGTGGTTTCCTGTCCCTCCTCCTGAGTCAGCAGAGGGAGCCACGTGAACTCAGACCCTGCCAAGTGCAAAGGAATCTGAGGCCCCAGCCTGATCCTGTGAGCAGCCTTCTGACTGTCCTTTTCTTTTTGTGGCTGCCAAGTCCATACCTGGCCAGCTCCTTCCTGGGCTGTAGCCAGCACCAGTCCTGAGTCCTGGGTCAGTCCCCAGAGAGAAATCCCCATTCATGACAGTTTTTCTCCAGAATGGCCCTTGAGTCACCTTGATCCCCACACTGGGTTGTTGGTGTATTGATCAGCAGGTCCACAGTGCTTAGGAGGGGTGGCACTAGGGCTAGGCTTTAAGTTCATTTCTTACAACCAGATCCCTGGCTCTTGGAAGCCATCCAGGGACCAGACACCAGGGAAGACCTTGGCCTCTTGTTACAGGTTTACAGCCTACATCAATCCACCCTAGTTGCCTCCTCATGGGTCGATGGTTCCAGGGATTCAGATAGGCTTACTTCTAGAGTACAACCAGTTTGCCCTGAACTGAGGGAACGAGGGTGGGAAGCAACAAGTACAGGGCTGGGCCAGTGCATACGTTAATAAGATTGTGCTGAACAGGATGAAAGCTGAGAAACTTGAGAAAAGAGCAGATAAGTAAGTGTGGAGCTGACTGAGGTGAGAGAACAGGCCATAAGGCTTTCCCGGAACTTCAGTCTGGGCTTTTGTGGTCCTTTCCTTTCAGGCCCTTTACAGCTGCCAGGGACGGGAGGTCTGAGGTCAGGGGATGCATGTCTGTTCCTTTCCAGTGTAAATGTGCTCAGTACTGGCCAGACCAAGGCTGCTGGACCTACGGGAATATCCGTGTGTCAGTGGAGGATGTGACCGTCCTGGTGGACTACACAGTGCGCAAGTTCTGCATTCAGCAGGTACTGTCTCCTACCTCCTTTTTCAGTTTTTGCTTAGGATCTGCTGACCATTAAGAGGGCAAAATAGGCTGTGTTATCCCCCCTCTTACTCAGGGTGGTCAGGAAAGCTGATTTTGTGTTGTGTTTGGACTCTGAAACCAGAAATCTGGGCTCTCTGGGAACTTCTTTGTCAAAGCTAAGGAAGGAACATCTTCATGACTGGCAAACATTATTGAGATGGAGTTTTACCATCAAGGTGGTGCAGTCTTCTGGGTTCTGCACTCACTTTTCCTTTCCTATTCCAAAGACTCCTGACATCAAGGATGTGACAGGCCCTGCTCCCACCCTCCAGAGTGACCCTGGAGGCCTAAACAGAGGTCGACTTCAGCAGGGGGGGTGGGGGCAGTGTGCTGCTGTGAAAAGGGGGCTTACCAAGAGTCAGGAGACCTGCATTTTAGTTCCAATCTTGACATTTACTAGTTCTGGGACCTTGACCAGGTCATTTAACTTTTCTGAGTTTCACATTCCATATCAGTAGGCTGAAAATAATAGTACTAGCCTACCCAGTAGGGTCCCAGGGAAGATTCCCTGTTCATCATTAAATCTCTCTTGGGTATGCTATCACTTGCCCATTGTCACTGACAGCCACAGCTGGCCCTGGCCCCTAAGCCTCACTCTCCCTCCACTGGGGCTGCCCCACCCGTCCCAGGGTTTCAGGGCCAACACATAGGATTTCCTCACTTCACAGGTGGGAGACATGACCAACAGAAAGCCACAACGCCTCATCACTCAGTTCCACTTTACCAGCTGGCCAGACTTTGGGGTGCCTTTCACCCCGATTGGCATGCTCAAGTTCCTCAAGAAGGTGAAGGCCTGTAACCCTCAGTATGCAGGGGCTATCGTGGTCCATTGCAGGTCAGTGTGGCACGATCCTTGGCTTCCCATTCGTACCAGCACCTGTTCCCGTGGCCAGAGTAGGGGAAAGCACAGGCCTTGGCTAAGGAGGCTGGCATAAAGCAGATGAGCTGTTGGGGTCCCTGGGGCAGCAGCCAGAGAGACAACTCTCTGGTGCTAGGTGGAGATTACTTAAGAGAGAAAGGCAGGCCTCTAGTATTGGGGGTGGGGAGGCCACTGCTATGAAGCCAGGAAACTAGGTTGAGTGCTGCCTTGTGTACTGGGAGCCCTCAAGTCTTTCTGAGTGTCAAAGTACCTCTAATCCTGATAGCTAAAGGTAAGGAGTTCAGGGTACAGTGGGGTTTCTTGGTTCCCTGAGAGTCCCAGCTCAATCCCATTCAGACGTAGAATTTAGAGTCCTGAGGAAGGAGCCTGACCTGTGCAGCCCCCTCCTTATATGCTCCCACAAGGCATGTTGGTCATCCCTGTAACACCCCTGCTTTCTGGCTACAGTGCGGGTGTAGGGCGGACAGGTACCTTTGTCGTCATTGATGCCATGCTGGACATGATGCATACAGAGCGGAAGGTGGATGTGTATGGCTTTGTGAGCCGGATCCGGGCACAGCGCTGCCAGATGGTGCAAACAGATGTGAGTGATTTGCAGGCGAAGCAAGGTGGGGACATTCCGGGACCAAAACATTTGCTGCCTCATGGATTACTTAGCCTCCCATGTCATTGTAAATGGTCATCAAACAATATAGTGAAGGGCCCTGATAAAATATGTATTAAAAGAGACATGGAGCACAGAGGACAATGTACGTAGGGGGATTGGGAAGGCAGGTGTCATTTGCACTGGGCTCTGAGGATAAGAACAGGTCCTGAGGGGAGCAGGAATGCAGGCAGGGAGAGAACCAGTGCCTACAGGGTGGTGAAGCAGCTCAGCTCTGTCCAGGAGCAGCACATGAGATCATCTCTGTGGTTAGGGCATGGGCTTCAAAAGGTACAGCTCTGGGAGACAGGTTGGCACAGGTTTTGTGTGTCACCAGATTCTGACAGCCTACACTGTCAGAATGAGCAGGAGTGGGATTTGTTCTTCCCTCCAGGCTTCTTTTCCAGAAGGGTGCCAGAGTAGGACCCTCCCTCCCAAGTTAGCATCCCCAGGGAGACTCATGAATTTTAAGGTCACCGAATTGGGACAATGAGAGTTTTATCCCTGCTAGGATCAAAGGAAAAGTAGACTAGAGGGAAATGGGGGTGGGAGGGGGTGGTCTGCTCCCACAGGGACAGTTGTGTGTAATTGGAAACTCAGGCATCATCCGCTTTCAGATGCAGTACGTCTTCATATACCAAGCCCTTCTGGAGCATTATCTCTATGGAGATACAGAACTGGAAGTGACCTCTTTAGAAACACATCTTCAGAAAATTTATAACAAAATTCCAGGGACCAGCAACAATGGATTAGAGGAGGAGTTTAAGGTGAGTTAGAGCTGAACCACCTTTTCAAACTGAAGGATCCATGTGATCTGGGAAGTATGGGATGCCTGTCTTCTTGAGGATTTACCAACAAATGGTGAAACCCCTTGTGACGTCCGTGGGTGGATAAGGAGCTGGTTCCCTGGCCCTTTACTCATACCCTGGTCACTCTTAACCCATCCTGCACGTTGGGATCACTTGAGTTGTGTTGGGGGGGAAACTGGCAGTGGTATTTTCCTTAAGTCCCCCAGCCTCCCTCCCCCTTACCACTGGCAATTAGAATATACAAAAGAGCAATCATGTTCTGTTAAGGGCCAATTAGTAAATACTTTAAGTTTTGTGGGTCATGCAATCTATGTCACAACTACTTAACACTGCTGTTGTGGCACAAAAGCAGCCATAAAACTAGGAAACAAATGAGCGAGGCTGTTTCCGTAAAGCTTTTAAAGGCAGCAGGCCAGATAGGGCCTGTGGACTCTAGATTGCTGACTCCTGCTGTCTGCCATTAGATGATGGTTCTCAACACAACTAGGGAGTATTTCACACTCCTCAATCAAAGTGCTCCAGCAGCAAGAGATTCTGGGTTGGCGTGGGGAAGACCACATTCCTTACAGCTATCCTTCTCAAACTATAATGAAACCCAAATTACCCCCAGATCCTGTTAAGATGAAGGTTCTAATTCAGCTGGTCTGAGTTAGGGCCTAAGGTTCTGCATTTCTAACAAAGTGAGGCTGATGCTGCTGGTTTATGAGCTACACTTTGAATAGCAAGGATCAAGAAGGGACTTTAGAATTGGGATGGGAGGGAGGGTGGTGTTCATTTGAAAGTTTTCTAAAGAGTCTGTGACAGCCTCTGGGAGTGGAACAGCAGGGTGAAACTAGGATCCTTGCTCCAGGATCATGAAGTTCCAGCCCAAGGGAATCCCAGAAGGGTCCACCAAAGTCTGGAAGACAGTTTCTCAAATACTCTTTTGGCTTGTTCACTGAGTTTAAAGATGGAAGAAAGTGTTCCAACAAGGACATATGGAAATGAATGTTACGGTTCTGGTGAGGTGTTGTATACAGTCAGAGTGTCTTGGAGATGCAGGTTTAGTGACAGTCATAATCTTACCAAGTTCAGTTACTGGGGTCAATCATGTTTCCCCTTCCCTTCCCAATTCAGAAATTAACATCGATCAAAATCCAGAATGACAAGATGCGGACTGGAAACCTTCCAGCCAACATGAAGAAGAACCGGGTTTTACAGATCATTCCATGTAAGAGTCCTCTCCCCACCCCCAAAGCCTTAGTGCCTCATCCTCCCCCACCCACCTTTCCCTCCACCTTTTCCACTTCTCAGGTCCTAGTTAATGATCAGCTTAGAGACAAAAATTATGGCATTGCCACTTGTTGCCCTCAGTTCTTTAATGGCTTCTGAAAATAAAAGCATGAAGGCCAAAAGGATTCTGCCTCCTGAGCTAGGAACAGGCATGTTACTGCCCAGCTAGGATTATACCTGCCCAGGGCCTGGGGAAGGGAGGACAGATGGAAGGAGAGGGAGAAGACAAGTGGTATTGGTGAACCACAAGCTGCTGTCATTCCTGCAGATGAATTCAACAGAGTGATCATTCCAGTTAAGAGGGGAGAGGAGAACACAGACTATGTGAATGCATCCTTCATTGACGTAAGTGCTGTCTTTATCTTCGAATCCCCCAATGTGCCATGGAGATTCATCTGGGTCTTGCAGTCCCCCCGCCCCACAAGTTCTGGGAGAGTTATCCTTGAGTCAGTCATCAATTCAGAACTGCTCCCTATCCTAGATCTGTCAGGTCCCAGAGAGCAGAAGGTGATGGGAAGCAGAGGTACACACCAGGGTAATCAGTCACTGGAGGAAGTTTGCAATACAAACCACAGCCAAAGGCTAGAAACTCTGATCTTTCCCATTCCTGCTCTCTTCATCTCAACTTCATCCTCCCTTCCCTCACACTCATAGAAAGATCAGCTGATCAGACAAAGTTTGGTCCTTGGCTAAAATGGTGCTCTGCCTGGGATGAGTTTTCCTCCAGGCAGCCCCCATCCCTTCCTAGTAGCCTCTTCTCCACTAGTTCCTCCCCGATTAAACCAGCTCACTCCTACCATTGAACCTGGCCTGTACAGGGCTATAGGCAGAAGGACTCCTACATCGCCAGCCAGGGCCCTCTTCTCCACACAATTGAGGACTTCTGGCGGATGATCTGGGAGTGGAAATCCTGCTCCATCGTGATGCTGACAGAACTGGAGGAGAGAGGCCAGGTGAGCTCAAAAAGGTCCTGGGCTCTAGGAGTCAGAGACCACATGAAAAGTGGGGTGGTGTGGCTAAGAAGGTATGTTGGGACTTTCTCTTTGGAAATGTACCCAAAGAACCATTTCCAGGCAGTATTGCCCAGCCAGTTGGTATCTGTGCAATCAGTGGCTTCTGTCAGGACTGGAAGAGTAGTGTGGTCTGAGCTTCCATTCGGTTCCCAGACAGTTCACACACTCTTACTTCTTTCCTGAATGCATTTCATCCTCTCTCTCCTCAAGCCTAGCTTTGTGCATATTCTTTCCTCCCACCTCCCAGGTGAGCTGGGCTCTCCATCCTCATCAGGAGCCTAAGGCATTTTTAGCCCTGGGCCATGGTGAGTATAGCCACCACTGGCCCCTGCTCTGAATTCCTCAGCTCCATCTTCTGCCTCCTAAGGAAAGGTGGAGCTGGGGCCTCTGCCCTTCAGCCTAGAGGAGAGTCATTCCCTATAGATCTCTACACTACAGAACCAAAAGGAGTTGTTCCTTTTGAATATTCTAAAGTATGTGCCCTTTCCTCTAAAACCTTGCCTTTCAACAGCTTAACTCAGCCTTCTAAAATAGTGCTACTTCAGCTATAGCTTTCTGACACCTCTCACCTCACAGCCACAAGAGGCGCCTCTGGAGTACAGTTTCTCTCCATCCTTCCCTTTAAGTCCAGCCTGCTGCCTTGTTTGTGTTATTCTGCCCACATGGAGGGCTAAATTAAATCTTGTAGCTTTCACCTGGCTGAGTAAGGCAATAAGTTCCTGCCATTACTCAACATCTGTAATCGTCTTAACGTGACTTTTCTTTACTTTATCATCCTTTAAATTCTAACCCTATATATAAGTTTACCAGGCTTGTTTCCTCTCAGCACACCATACCTGCCTGCTTCCCTGCAATAGCTGTGTCACCTTGAAATTCACTCCACAGCGCTGACCTAACCTCTTGTTTGTTTTGATTGTATGTAACCACCGTGGGTAGTTGTCCCTATTAATTGGCCAGAGCAGGTCTCCCATTTGCTTTCACTGTTAACCAACTAACTCCCTGTCCATTTTTAAGAGGAGATTCTCCTGATAATTCCCCAATTCTACATCCCTGGGGTCCCCTTCCAATTTGCCTTTTTTTTCCTATTATGCCTCTTTGCCTAAACTAAGATTTAAAATAACCTGAGAGCTGTTAGGTGTGAGACCCATAGTGCAGTTGACCCTTGAACACAAGGGTTGGGGTGCTGATCCCCCCTCACAGTTGAAAGTTCATATATAACTTTTGACTCCCCAGACACTTCAGTCATCTCATGCTGTCTGCAGGGGATTGGTTCTGGGAATCCCCACAGATTCCCAACAACAGATTAAACACTGTTTTCAATTTGTGGTTGGTTGAATTCACAGATGTGAAACCTGGGGATACAGAGGATTAACTATATACTTAATGAAAAAAATCCCCGTTATTACTGGACCCCTATAGTTCAAATCTGTGTTGTTCAGTGGTCTGCTGTTTTTGGGGGGTTTTGTTTTTTTGTTATTGTGTGATTATAGCTTATACACTCCATTGCTTTCAACCCCATTTGGACCTTAACAGTTTTAATGGTTTGAAATCCCTAGTCTTCAGTCCTGACTGATAACTATGTAAAGGCAGCATTGGGAGGGGCTGTGGAAGAAAAACTCAATTCTACTGACCAATGCCCTAAAAACCAATATACTGTATTTAAAGTGATCCTTAATTAGAATTATTTTTAACTGTTCTGGTTAAAGAGAGAGCCCAGAGCCCTAACTCCCAAAACAACTGAGAGCTCTTAGTAGGCTCTCATAGAAAAGCACTGGCCTATGGCATTTCCTTGATCCACCTTTGTAATAATCCTGTGTCTTAAAATGAGCTCAATATTATGTGTTAAGGGGGTAATCAATGATCATACATATGAAAAGCAAGAAAGTTTATTAAAATGGACTTTCAGTGGTGATTTTTATTTTTCTACTTAATTTTCACAAATCTTTTATAATGGGCATAGGGTACATTTGTGGTTGAGGATTTAAAAATTGTCAGTAATGAAATATCTAAGATCTTCCCCACAATGTTCTAAAGAAATGAACAGTATTTTGTTTTATTTATGTATTTATATCCTGGCTTGTCTACAGACCTTGAACAAATTCATTTACCAAGTAGTTATTGAACTACTGGACCCCTGTAGTAGGCAGGCATTTTGAAAGGTCCTGGGAATTCAGAGATGAAGAGAGGCAGCCTCTGCCCACAGGAAGCTGAAGAGGGAACCGAGCCACATAGACCCAAAGATAGACAGTTAACCATCTTCTTCTGCTCACTGGCAGGGACAGAAATACAAGTGCTAGCAGCTTTGAGGTACCATTGCAGATTGAAGAGATAAAGGGGAAAAGAATGAGGCGATACTGTGGACTAGGCTGTGGTGAAGCACCGTGACTGGGCAGGGGTGATGTAATTGGTGTCAGTTTTTCTGGGTTAGCATTCTGACATGTAAGCAGCTATAAAATGTGAGGACACCCCAAGGGAGCAAAAAAAAAAAGTGGGGAGAATTGGAACAAAGATATTCACTCCTCCTCTCCCTCCATCCTGCCACTGTGTTGGATGCGGTTGTGAGGTGATGGTCTGAGTTCTTCAGAGACCCTGTCAGTGTTGCACCGTAAGTAACACCAACTGTTTAAGTGATTACCTCTGTTAGTAGAAATAAGTGTTAAGTATAAATGCTCTCTTCAGGATCAGAAGTTAATTGGAGTGATCTTAAGTAATGTTATAACCCTGTGAGTTCACAATACCTTGAGGATGAAATATGTCAGGCAGGAGGGAGCAGGCAGCTCATGGGGTAGCCCTGTCATTTCCACACATGGTATTCAGAGTCCCTTCCACTCTCCCGTTTGTACCTCCAGGAGAAGTGTGCCCAGTACTGGCCCTCGGATGGACTGGTGTCCTATGGAGATATCACAGTGGAGCTGAAGAAGGAGGAGGAATGTGAGAGCTATACTGTCAGAGACCTCCTGGTCACCAACACCAGGGTAAGACGGCTGTTGGGTGAGGCTTCTCCCACTGGGAAAACCTGGGTGCCCCTGCCTCTCTGATGGCCCTTCCTCCAAAGGAGAACAAGAGCAGGCAGATCCGGCAGTTCCACTTCCATGGCTGGCCTGAAGTGGGCATTCCCAGCGATGGAAAGGGCATGATCAACATCATCGCAGCTGTGCAGAAGCAGCAGCAGCAGTCAGGGAACCACCCCATCACCGTGCACTGCAGGTACTGCTCACTCTGACCCTAAGAGAGGAGAGAGAGGAAGTGATGAGGAGAGGGTGGGTTGAAGGCGATGGTGAGCATGTGTCAGACAGTGAAGAAAAGGCGGGCAAGAGCAGTTGTTGGTGAGTACATGGCGATCAAGGTTGATGACCAGGACAGGGCCAGATGATAAGAGAGCACCCTGGTGTGTACTTACTTAACACATTATGTGTGGGGGAACCTGGCCTCCTTATACAACACGGGGAAGAGAAAAGAGCAAGTGCTGAAGACAGTTTGAAGAAAAATGGAAAAGACTAAGAATACAGTTGTGAAAGAAAAGACGAGTCAGGAGTGTCTCCTAGGTTTGAGACAGGGCCTCTGGTAATGGTCAGTGTCACTGACAGGATCAAGACGGTAAGGGGTTTCGCTGGTGGGGGGAAAGGCAAATTTTCTTTGGAGCACATTATTCGCTGTTGCATTTTAGAAAAAAATATTTATCATGAGTTTGTGTTGCTTTTATAACTAGGAAAAAATAACCCTTTTAAAGAGGAAGCAAGAATATTAAAAGTTCCTATAAATTAGTTTTATAAATCAAAAACAGGGCAAAGGAACTTCTAGGATTATATCCATTAAAAGTTCCTCAAGTGGCCTAAATGAAATAATTACAAGGATTGAAGCATGGCTTCTAGTAGTAACAGAGTATAAGTAATATAAACGCACATTAATAGGGACTGGTTTCAGGACTCTCTTATGCTCATACTTTGAGTATGAGACTGGTATGGAATAATCCTCCAGATTTAGTGTCTGGTGAGAAAAGCCGTGGGACACAAGGAAGGGACATGTGTATGTTTATGTTGGTATGTGCGTAAGACATCTCTGCAAGGACACACGGGACCTGATGGCACCGCTTGTGCGCCAGGGGAGAGTGAAGGGCAGAGAGATGGAGTAGGGAGGAGAGTTGTCACTGTTCGAGACCTTCTTGAAATTTGAACTATGCTCATTAATTGTCTATATAAAAATAAATCATTTTAAAAAGTGAAGAAGAAAAAGAGGCCAAGTACATTAACTAATACTAATGCATATAAACATGAAAAGGGTGCTAGACCTTACTAGTGAGATGAGAGATGAGAGTGAAAGCAGTGAAACCTGGCTCTTGCCCATTGGATTGCCAAAATGAAAGGGTTCCTGTGGCCTAAACACTTCATGTCCACATTTTAGCAGCTTTGAGGGTGACAGTGCCCTTGGTCACCCTCTCTCAGGACATCTCAGATTCTACAGCTACCCTGTACTTGTACCACGTGGCTGAAGAAAGGCACTGTGTTATGGGGTCTCCTGTTACGTTTCTGACCCTTGACCTCACGGTTGGCCCTTAGTGCTACCTTGCAGTCCTTCTGCATCTCCCAGCCTCCTAGACCAGAGCTAGGCCAAGTAAGGCTCAGCTCCCAGTCCAGCCTGCCACCTGGTTTTATGTGAGACTGCGAGCTAAGAACTTCTTTTTCTAAAGATTTTATTTATTTATTCACTTTTAGAGAGAGGGGTAAGGGAGGGAGAAACAGAGAAAGAGATACATCGATGTGTAGGAGAAACATCAACGGGTTGCTTCTCGCATGCACCCCAGCTGGGGACTGGCCAGCCACCCAGGCATGTGCCTGACTTGGAATCAAACCGATGACCTTTTGCTTTGCGGGATGACGCCCAACCAACTGAGCCACACCAGCCAACACTATTTTTATATTTTTGAATGTTTTTTAAAAAAATCAAAAGAAGAATATTTCATGACATGAAAATGACATGAAATTCCAGTTTTATTGGAACATAACAATGCTCACGTGTTACGGATTAGCCATGGCTGCCCTCAGCCCCCGTGGTAGCACTGAGACCGAGCGGTGCCCTCCCCATCTCACATTGCTGCTGCGCAGCACACAAGGAGTTACGATTGCCCAGTTACAATTGATTTTGTCTCTTCTCAGCAAAACCTTAGATGTTTTCTAACTTGCCAGCCTCTTTTCTAGATGATTATTTCCTACCTTCTTTCAAACCTCAAACCTCTAACACCTCGCCCATCCTCATTTTTAAGAGCTGACTATGTTTTCTATTTGATTAACAAAAGAGAAGCAATCAGAGAGAACTTCCACATACTCCCACCACCATGTTCCCATCTGTCTGTACTGGTACTGTGGACCCTGCAGCCTTTATGGTCAGTGGATGAGTTGGCTGACCTCTGTGAAGCCAGCTGCATTCTTCATCTATTGTTGGGTGATATTTACCACAAACTGAGCATCTGGAAACCACACACATTCATATCACAGTCTCTTTGCTCAGGAGTCTGAGCGTTTCCCAGCTGAGTCTTGTACTTCAGGGCCTCACAAGAGTGCAATCAAGGTGTTGACCAGGGCTGTGGGCCCACCTGAGGCTCAAAAGGGTCCACCTCCCAGCTCACTTGGTTGTTGGTAGCACTCAGTTCCTTCCTTGTAGGCTGTTGGATTGAGGGCCTCTTGTTTGAAGTTTCTTGCCATGTGACCTTCCTGGTAAACTTGCTTGCTTCTAAGCCAGCAAACGAAAGAACATTTCCTTGCCAGACAGGCTTATGATCTCAAGTTACATAATCACGTATGTGTAATTGCATATCACCCTTGCTTAATTCTTTTGGGTAGAAGCACATCATGGGTCCCTCTCACACTTGCGGGGGGGATAATACAAGGGCATGAACTCCAGGACGCAGGGATCTTGGGAGCCACACTAGAGCCTGTCTGCACCCCACCCTTCACTTGGTTACCAGCTCTGTCCCTCCAGTTTTATCTCCTCAAGGACTTCTCTGTCCTACATGATAACTACCCGATTAACTAACATCTTCATGTAAATGTGCTATAGTTTCTTCCATCTTAATATTTTAAAATAAATAAACTCTTGCCTCCGATTCCTCTCCAGCTATTTCTCTATTTTCCTTAATAATAAAGCTTCTCAAAAGATTGTTCATACCACCTCTCCGGTACCTGTCTCGATACCATTCCAGTTAAACCCACTTTCTCTATTACAGCTGCCCCTGTGAGGGCCACCTGTCACCTTCACATTGCCGAGTCCAGTGATCACTTCCCATTCTCGTTACTCTTAACCTTCATCGGTATTAGACAGTCGATCACTCACATCTCTGCGGAATGCTTTTAGCACAGCTCCTCTCTTGGTTTTTATCATTGTTAGCTGTTCTTCTGTCTCCTTCTCTGGTTCCTCTCCATCTGTGGTCCAGAGCCCAGTTCTTAGACCCCTTCTATGTCAACTAACAGTCACTCCCCTCAGTGAGCCAATCTAAGTCTCCTGGCATTGATACCAACACCCACATCTGTACGACCAGTCAGCCTCTCCCCTAAACTCCATGTTTACATATCTAGTTACCTACTCAGCATTTCCACATGAGCATTTCATTTTAAAGGGTTTCAATCAGAACTCCTGACCTTCTTTCCAAGCCTGCTATCTCCACAATCTTCCCCAAATCAGTAAGCGGCATTTCAGTCACCCCCTGACTCAGGCGAGATGCCTTGGGCCATCCTGTTCTCTTTTTTCCTCACCCATTCACATTTAAAGCTCTGCTTTGCTCTACATGCAAAATAATTTCAGAATCAAGTGTTTCTTACTTCCTCCACCACTACTCCTCTGTGCAAGCTATCTTCCCCTTTTCCCAGTAATTATAAGAGCCTCACTGCTTCTCCCTTGTCCACCCTTACACTCTGTTCTCAACACAGAAGCCTGAGATAACATTTTAAAAGTTGAGCAAGACCACAACACTCCTTTACTTAGCATCTAACAACAGTTTGTAAGGCCCAAAACGACCTGAGGTCTCCTTGCCCAGGCCAGGCAGGGGACTGGCGTTCTCCCTGAGGGCTCTGACTGCACCCCAGCACTCTCCTGCCTTGTGCCCAAGATGCTCGTTTTCCAGACGGCCATCCAGCCTGAGCACCTTCCTCCAGGCTCCACTCACGTGGCAGAGAGCCTTCCCTCACCAGCCTGCTCACAAGAGCAGTCCTCCCTACCCTGCCTAGAACTCCTGTTTCTCCTTCTCCTTCCCATGCTGCATACCTTATTCTCTGGGGTTCCTGCTACCCACCAGAGCCCCACACTGCAGGCAGTAGAGTGTGGTGAGTGATCAACTGATGCCATGACACTGTCCCCGTTTAATGTTGAGAATCCGTTTAGGAAGAAAATGAGAGGCATAGGAAAGAACCAGCACACACACACACCAGTGCAGAGGGGCAGGGTTTGTCAGGGTCAGCAGAGGACTAGAGCTCTAATGAGTGAGCAGCAGGTCAGGGTGACCCAGGCATGTTTGTAGGCAGACCGCAAAGGCTCAGTGCTTGGTGGGCCAGGGTTTGACGTTCTTCAGTATCCCAAAGGCTAGACCCTCACCAGGCAAAGTGGGCCATGCAGGAAGGGAAGCAGGGGTGCGCCTGCCTCTCCAGAGCTGTGTGAGCAAGGGGCTTAATGTGGTGAGGAGCAGTTGGGCCTCCAGCACCAACCTCAGCCATTGTCCTCCCATTGCCATTGTCAGCTTGCCTCATCAGCACAGAGGGCTGGTGTGTTGAGTGTGTCTCCTTTATTACAGTGCGGGGGCAGGACGGACGGGGACCTTCTGTGCCCTGAGCACAGTCCTGGAACGGGTGAAAGCAGAGGGGATTCTGGATGTCTTCCAGACCGTCAAGAGCCTGCGGCTACAGAGGCCACACATGGTCCAGACACTGGTATGCTGCCCACTGTTGTCCACACCACTGCACCATCTGTAGCCTTTGTCAGGGCTATTGCAGGGGGGAGGCTCTTCCCAGGGGCCCAGTCTGGTTGTCAGAAGCCTGTGTAAGCGCAGACCCACCCTTCCCCAGGATGCCCCAGGCAGAACAAGCCTTGAGAGGCAGTGAAAGCAGTGGGAGGGTAGCCCTGTCATTAGTCACTCTCTTACTGGCACACCCCCTGCCTGGCCAGGGCAGGGAGCCCTCAGATCATGGTGGGCCTTGTGGCCTCTGGAAAGGCTAGAACAGGGTGCAGGGTGCCCATGGGTTTGCCTACACTTCTCCATGCGTTCTGAGGCGGGGAAGACTCAGGAGTGCGTCCTCTCTTCTGCTCAGGCTTCCTGTTAAGAAGTCTGGCTCCTGACAGTAACCACTGAGGATGGGGACAGACATCCAAAAGGGTTTCTCAATCCTGTGGAGCTAGAACTTTCTGAAGGGGAAAGAAAAGTAAATTTTGTTTGGGAATTAATGAGGTGCCTTGAGCCTAACAGCCATAGTGAGGTGTGGGCCACACAGAGCATCTCCCCTCCAGCTCTGCCAAGCCGGCTCGCACAGCTGACCTGCTCTCTGGTCGCCTCCATCAGTAGAGGGTTAGCTGATTTCGCCCAGAAGAGGGAGGCTGGCAGAACCCTGGCAGAAACTGCACGTATGTTGTTCTCTTCAGTAACCCTGGCTTTTCCCCTTCCTTTCACTCTCCAGGAACAGTATGAGTTCTGCTACAAGGTGGTGCAGGAATATATTGACGCATTTTCAGATTATGCCAATTTCAAGTAAGAGGTGATGAGACCCATGGACAGGAGAATTGCCTTTAATATTTTGTAATATTCTGTTTTGTTAATATACCCCAAATTGTGTATATATCTTATAACTGTTTTAGAAATTGGTACATAGGCTTCTATTACTTATTAGGTGGAGATTTTATATGTAAATGTGTTAGCACTGATAGTCCTTTTTCCAATGTTTTATTGGGGAATTAAATAGTGTGATGTTTGGATTGATATCGTGAAATCCTCTGCCTGGAAATTGGCTGCATTGTTCTGTGGTTTATACATCTTTTCCTGAAGAAGAAACACAAAACCCTTTCCAGGTAGCTTGACATCAACTAAGGAAAAAAAGCACAAAGTTCTCGGAGCTCTTGAGGAAACTGGTTGTCCCAGTGCCCTTTCAGGCCACTGTTCCTTCCCCACTCTGTAAATAGTCCCTCCCCTCCCCTCCCCACCCAGCTCCTTCTCCCACCACTCACATCCACCCTGGGAGTAAGGGACCAGGGTGGTATCTCTGTCACCACACTAGGGATTATCAGGTAATAAAAGCTTTGCCTCCTGGAGGAACTGTCTCTCCCTTTGTCGGGGTGGGGCAGCCACACCAGGGCTGGGTCTCTCCTAGGCCACTCCTGGCCCTGCTGTTCCTGTTCTGTCTCAACTGACAGCAGAGAGGCCACAGCCCTCACAACTCCTCCTTTCCAGTAAGTGCAGCCCCTCCAGCTCTTGGCTAGTCACCAAGGACCCACCCGCCCCCCTCCCAGCACATCTTTGGTGCGGTGGTCCCAGCCATCCTGGCTCCCTGGGAAGATGGCCTAGGGCACGGAGGAGAGAAGGTGGCTCAGGGCTAAGGCCAGTCCAACCCTTCTGGTGCTCTGCTACAAAACCATCTGGATTGTGTCATTCAGTCCAGAACGAGTCTTTCTACTCACATTTACTGTGTTCAGTAGCCTCAGTTACCGTTCATATCTGTCCTCATTTCCAGGGCTCTTATGTGCAAGTGCCTCAGATCCTGGATGGTGGGAGTCTTAGATTCCAACTTGATTTTGAGCCTGATTATTAGACAAAAGCATCTTAACTTCTGTGCCTCAGTTGAGGTGGATGTTCATTTATCCCTCACCTAACAGAAACCCAGGATTGTCCCATCTCATGATCCCAGTGCCTCTTAGGGTGTTACTCTTTTCTTCATGGTTGGAGCTTGGATCACTGCCTTTTCTCATGGAGAACCAAAAAAGAACATGGAGAGCAAGCAACTTTATTTTAAAGGACATTAAGCAAACTTTGCACTTACCGTTTTTACACATATCCCACTGGCCAAAACCTAGTCGTAAGGCTACACCTAGCTACAAGGAATGCTGGGAAAGAGTCTTTGGGAGCACAGCTGGGAGGGTGGGTCTGTCCACTGCCTGCTGTGCTCATGAGCAGCTCGTCATGGGAACAAGAGAGCAAGCTTGTTGCCATGGCTGTCAGTGCAGGGCTAAGGGAGACTTGGGGCCTGTGGGGCCTTTCTTGGGGAGCAGGGGCAGGCCCTGAGCCTCCTCAGGTTGCCAGGAGTGAGAGGTGGCATCCTAGCCAGGCCTGTGAAGGCACATTTGAGATAGCAGTACTGCTGTGCTTCTTAGAGGAAGTGAGACCTGAATTGGATCCAAGGGGTGCTGGTAATTCAGATGAGAGAAAGGAGGAAAGGTGGTGTGGAGCCGCATTACAGAGCACCTTGGAGTCCAAGCAAGCAAAGACATAGCTCCAAGGTGGGACCAAGTTTTGTGCCACATGTTCAGGAGGTTTGCAGGAACACCATCACGACAGACCTCTGGAAGCTTGCAAGGGGTGTGTGTATTGGTGAGGTACCTGGTCCCTCTGTACGAACTAAGGAAATCCAAGGGACAAGAAACACAAATTTCAGTAGTTTTAAAAGAAGCATGGATAAATTAGGCAAAGACAACATTTGATGAGTTTCTGATGAGGGGTGCTATGATTAGGAGGAGACCCTGGCTCCTCACTGGCTACTTTGGATGCCTGTGTGTGACCCAAGTCGAGGCAGATGGAGGAGAGTAGGCCTTGCTTGGGTCAGCAAGCTCCGCAGGGAACATGCAGGAGAGCCCTCCACACGCACTGCCTCCCCTCCTACTCAGGCTGCCCACCTCCTGTCACCAGGGCTGGTACAGTGCAGCTGCACGCCATTGAGGCCTGGTGGTTTTCTGCGGGAGTCCTTGCTGATTTGGTCAGTGGCTGGGCCAGTATTTTAAATAGCACTTGGTTAATAGACAGACGTCTTCAAGCAGGGTTCGCATGGTTTCAAGAGACATACACCCAGTAAGAACTGGTCTAGGCTAAAAGGAAAGGATTGTGTGGGAAGGGCAGAGGTGATTGCTTCATTCAGTGCCCACCCTCAGCCAGTCAGCAAGGATTTCTCTGAAAGGGAATAAGTGGTGTCCAGTGCCCAGCAAGCGCTCTGGGGTCTGCCACACTCTGAGACCTCACTTCAATAAGTTAGCGCTCTCCTGGGGTTTCTGTCTCCATCACTTCCCCCACCAAATGATCAAGTTCCCAATTAAAAATAAAAACACTTCCCCCAGGGCTAAATTCTTACCTGTTTATGATAGACTTCTTGAAAAAGTGTACTCATTCCTCTTTCCCACTTCATTTCCTTTCTTACCTGTTCTCGCCAAGGTGGCCTGTACACTGAGCCTCACTCCGTAGCTGCTCCTCCACTGTCTCCCTCCTCAGAGGTCAGGCATTCCTGCAGTCTGTATGCAGTGGGTCCACCTTCTCCAGACCTGAGCCCCTCCTGAACTCCAGGTCTACATATCTTGCCTCCTGCTCTGTGGATGGGATGACCCACAGGCACCTGTCCCATGCTCCCAACGCACGGGGCTTCATGCAGTCTTTCCAAAGCCCACGTCCTTTCCTGCAGCCCTCCAGCATTTTCTGCGCCCCTTTAAGGCCCACCCCCACCTCGCTCCAGCCCTTGGATCCACTAGCAGTTCCCGTGTTGACTCTTCATCTTGTTCCTTAACATGGAGCGACATTGCTGCCACTTCCACATTAGCTAGCCCATGTTCTGCCATCACCCATACCACCTGGTGAGGGGCTTGTGCCCCTCTGTGCTCCAGCGGCACCTGTGCACTCAGCTCCGCACCTCTGTTTTCCCCACTGACTACGAGCAGCTCCCGGGCTGGAGTGATGTCCTCAGGGCAGAGTTAGCTGGAACTCAGTGGTGAGCAAATGGCTTTCTGTGTCATCCTGAGAGAGAGGAGGAGGAACTGCAGAGTTTATAGTCTGGAAGGGCATAGCAGACATTTCTGAGAAGTAGGTATGTCTCCCAAAATAGGGGGCCCAGAGCTTCCCTTGGGAAGTTTAGCTGGTCTGGTTTGGATTTTTAGGAAAAACCACAAATTAGAGAAAAAACAAAGCACCCCCATTCCTTTTTAAATGAACCTTAGGGACTTTGAATAAAACATTCTGTAAACCCAAGTCAGAACTAAGCTTGCTTGTTAAACTCAAAGAATCATTTTCACTAAACCTCAAATGTTTTTTCTAAAAATTACTTGGTTAACCAATACATCAGGGGGAAAAAAGTTGGCTTTTTCCAGAACAATTTAACACACATCAGGTCCCTGCTAAATAAATCATGTGGAAATTCATATGTGTGCCCTCCTTCCCAGGCAGCTGAGTTCCAGGTGCCCGTAACCTGCTGTGGTGCCCGTCCCTCATCCCTGCTGTGCCATTCCCTCCCCCATCTTTGTCACAGGATTGATGCACCTGCCCTCCCAGTGACTGGCCATCATGATGCCGAGCCTGGTCCAGGCCCTTGCATTTGCTGTTTGGCTCAAATGCGAAGACTGGCTGTGGACCCTGTAAACGGGCCTCTGCCCCCCAGAGGTTGATAGCTGGCATAGAAATCTGAGCTGACAAACACAGAGGCAGGAGCACGTTTTGAGTGTCCCAGGGCACCTGTGCCTGAATCCAGGCATATTCCTGGGCTGAGCACAGGATGGGGAGGGCTTGGAAGCTTAAGCAGCAAAATTACTCCCACCTGCTGCTGATAGCCCAACAGGGTGCTGCACAGCCTCCTCAGCCGGCCTTTCTCATAGGCCTTCTTAGAGAGGCCACCTGCAGGCAGGTGTGCCCCACCCAAACCTACCGCCCCCTGAATCGACCCAGCCTTGGTCCTCAAGTATGTGGATGAACGCTGGTTCTCCCAAACCCATTTTGCAGGGAGACAAAAAGAGTCCTTCAGGAAAAGGGGTCACAGCCTCCTCTGGACCTCTTAACGGGTTGCCGGGCTCCCCACTCAGGCCACCACTTTTCCACTAGGGAGCTCAGAGCTGGGTGGAACTCAGATTGTCCCCAGGCATTGTTCCTCTCTCAGGGCCACAGCTTCCTTTTTGGATCAGAAAAGGCTATAAGGGCTTTTTAGGCCTAAGGACAGGAGCTTGAGGAGGCAGCCTGGAAAGTGGGAAGCTGTAGGAAGGGAGCGTCAGTCTGGTGACCCCAGGTTCAGTGGCCGCAAATAACTGGGAACATGCAGTGATAAGGGAAGGAGACTGGGTGGTGAGCTGCTCCCCCTTCCCTCTGAAAACATCACTGGAGTCTGTGGCCTGGAGCAGGGGGTGGAGCCACCTGATCAATAAATCCTGGGATTCTCTGGGGTCCCCCTGCTGCCTGGAGGAGCCACCTCAAGAAGCCACAGTTCTCTGTAAGTGAGGAGGCTGCCCTCCCCAAGGACTGGGACTCGGATGGACCTCCATGCTGGATGGGTAGTTCCCTTTCCTCCTCCCAAAAGCCTCCACCCATGAACCATGCCCAAAAAAGCCCACTTTCCTTCCTCCAACAAAACCTGTGTCTGCTGCCCCTAGTGTGGGGGGGGGGACAAAGGGTAGAAGCACTTGCCCCTGTCACCACCACACATTCGTTCACATCCCCATCTGCTCAGGAAGAGTTATGGTAAGTTACAGAAAGTGACAGAGGACCTGCCACTCTGGTCCCCTAGCACCAGGTGCCCCCAGTTGCCCCCACATTGCTGCCGGTCTTATGGAAAACTCCTCTTTCCCTGACCATGCATTGGCCCATTCCCCTCTCCAACCTTCCCCCATTTCTGGAATCCCCCAAGAAAGGAGGGTAGGCCTGACTGACTGGAGTTGGCCCCCAGCTGGCTGATAACCTCCAGGCTCTCAGGCTCTAGGAGGAGGCTAGTCGCCAGGAACCTCCAGGCTCTCAGGCTCTAGGAGGAGGCTAGTCGCCAGGAGCCCTCAGGGTCGGGACTCCTGTAGTCGTGGGATGAGGAGCAGTGGCAGAAGAGGGAAGGGCATTAGGAGACACTAAAGCTGCCCCTGAAGTGCCAGTTGTCCAAATGGACCCTGGAGGAAATGCAGGGGATTGTGCATGGAAGTGCCAGACTCCTTGAGGCTGCCCACTGGCCATGGGAACAGCCCTGCCATGGCCACCCCCAGGATAGGCCACCTGCTGCTGCCACCCCTGGACCCTTGAAGAGAGCCCACGGCTGGTACCCTGGAGGAAAGCAAGCCTTCAGCTCACCCCTGCACTGCCAGCATGCCCCAAGGCCTTCAGGTGGTTGATGGGTCCCCCTAACCTGAGTGGGAGGAAGAAGGTGCTGGCTGTGGTTCCTTCACCTACCTTGATTGAGTCTTGGGTCGAGGGTAGTGAGGGCAGAAAGTCTCAGCTCCCTTCTTTTTCAAGATTTTATTTATTTTTAGAGAGGAGGAGGGAGAAAGAGGGAGAGAAACATCAGTGTGAGAAACATCGATGGGTTGCCTCTCATATGCATCCCAACTGGGGACAGGGCCCATGGTCCCAGCATGTGCCCCCGCTGGGAATCAAACCTGCAGTCCTTTGCCTCACGGGAAGAAGCCCAACCAACTGAGCCATGCGGGCCAGGGCTCTTCTGCCTTCTGAGAAAGGTTTCTGGGCACTGCTGCAGGCAGCCCAAACCAGATTGCCTGTAGCCTCCATGGCGATGCCCTGGCTCCCCCATTCCCCATCCTGGGGAAGGTGTACCTGGGAGGGAAGGACCACAGGCCCGTAGACCGTCCGTGGAAAGCAGCACCTGGTAGACGCAGACACTGCTGGTAGGTAGGGTGGGAGGGGCCATGGAGGCTAAGGACTGGGGGCTATGTGAGTGGAAGAGGGAATTAGACAACACTGAGACACCCCCTGGGCAGCATCCCCAGCCCTTGGGGCACATAAGCAAGGTGCCGCCTGCCATTCTTCCTATTTCCCCAAATTCTAGACAGTTTATTAGATAATTACGTTAAATTAAATATTAGAAGTCACTAGTGGAGCAGGAAATAACTGTACTAGCAAAACCTCCATAAATAAGACAGTGACCGCAGTGAGGTCTCCCAGCCTTCTTTCTTGTCTAGGGAAGCCAGTGTGTCCCCTTGCCAATGGAAAGAGGTGAGCGATGCCATCTCGTACTGACAGGTAGCAAGGCCTGGAGGACCAGGCGGTCATCGTCAGGGCACTAGAAATGACAGTGATTGCAGAGCTCCCCAAAGGCATATCAGAATACCGGTGTGCGGAGATGGAGTATTACTATTTTGCACGTTATGTTTTAAAGTGCACCAGTAACTAAAGGAGAAAGTAGTAGATTCCCATAAGCCAAAACCTTACCTCCTAATGTAAATCCGTATGAGCTCAGGTTTTTACGTATCAGGCTTGTTTAGGGGTAGCCGCATGCCCTGGGAGGTGGAGCCCGCCCCCCCCCCCCCCCCCCAAGCTGAGTTCTCTAGGCGTAGGAGCCTGTCTATACGCAGGCGGCGGCATCCTGCTCCGCGAAGCTGGGTCGGGAGGGGGGCGGGCGCTATGGGCCAACCCACAGCTCTGCGGCCAGGTGACCAGAGTTTCTGCTGGAATGACCGTCCCCTTTCCCTATCGACTGGACCCCGAGCGCTGAGCCCTGCCGCCCAATAAAGATGAGAGATCCCCGGCGCTGCTGCATCAAATTCTCTCCTTCCTCTTCCTCTCCCACTACGCGGAGACCCTTGCCCGCGCGGGGTCTGGAGGGACGCGGGCCCAGCCTGCAAGCGGAAGGGACAAGGGGCAGGACGGGGCTCCGCAGGGAGGGCGCATACAGAGCCTGCGAGCAGGGAACGGCGGCAGACACCGGCAGGCTAGGCTCCCCTGCCGCCGGGAGCCGGCTCCAGGTAAGCAGAGTGGAGTGAGGATAGACCCGGGACTCCACGTCCCATGGTGCCCCGCGCCCGCTTCCGGGCCTCCGTGATGCCCTGCGGCGCTCCGGATGCGAGGCGGCCTCGGTCATGCTGCGCGCGTTGAACCACCTAGGTGTGCGGCCCCCGGCCCCGCTGCTGCTACCCGCGCGGGGCCGCAAGACCCGTCACGACCCGCCGGCCAAGTCCAAGGTCGGGCGCGTGAGGACCCCGCCCGCGGTGGATCCTACGGAGTTCTACGTGCTGACGGAGCGTTACCGACAGTACCGCCAAACGGTGCGCGCTCTCAGGTGTGTGTGGCGGAGCGGGAGTGTGTGGCGGAGGGGGAGGCGGCCGCCGGGACTGCGTGTTGGGGCGGGCGGGCCAGGAGGGTGTCGACCTCGGGCGTGTCTCTGCTCAGGCTGGAGTTCGTGTCCGAGGTGCGGAGGAAGATAAAGGAGGCCCGGACCGGGGTCCTGGCAGAGCGCAAAGCGCTGGAGGACGCCACTGAACACCAGAACCTGATGGCCTGGAACCAGGCGGAGAACCAGCGGCTGCACGAGCTGCGGTGAGCCGAGTGGGACAGGGACGCCTGGCTGGTTCGCGGGGAACCTAGCCAGCTCAGTCTCAGCCTCTTGCTCCCACCAGGATAGAGAGGCTGCGACAGGAGGCGCGGGAGCAGGAGCAGCGGCAGGAGGAGGAGAAGGCCCGTAAGGCCCAAGAGACACAGGCCTGGGTGCAGCTCAAGGAGCGAGAACTGCTGCAGCTGCAGGTGGGCCGCGTTTCCAGGGGGTGGGGCTGGAGGCTGAGAGCTGAGCTCAGCCTGGGAGGCCGCTGGAGTCTTGGGTGCAGCGAAGTGGGGAAGTGGGGCACTGGCTACGGGCAGATAGAGCAGTCTTGAGAGTTAGTTAGCAGGTGGGGATTTGGAAGAGGAGAGCCAGGAGAGTGTGCAACACGCGGAAAGAGCTGGAAATGACTGACCATTGACATTGTAAGGTGTTCAGGTAGCTGGTGAGTGTGGTAAGCTGGTGTCTGAGGGAGGGACCCCCCCGCAATCCACAAAGAGTTTGTATTTTACCTAATGTAAAGTCACTGAAGGGTTAATTATGTGGGCTAGGTTGGCAGAAGTGAGCCAGCAAAAATGAATGAGGTTTGAATTAAAGTAATAGGGGAGGAGGGGTTTAAGAGGTAACATTGAGGGAACTATGCCACCCTGCAGGACACTAAGTTGTCACAGTTGGCATGCTGTGGTTCTGGCAGAGGTGTCCAGTGGATGATTAAGAAAGAGGAATGTGGCAGGGCTGGTGGAAGGTCAGCAGGGCACTCAAAGAGCCTGGGCTGCAAGCATGCCTCCCAGGGGAGAGCTGGAGCCTCTCTGTCAGTGGGCTGAAGGCCAGCGGGCTTCAGCAGGCTGGTGTGTGCCGGGGGCTCCCATTCAGCTGGCCTTCTTTCTCCCAATAGGAGGAAGCAAAAAACTTCATCACGCGAGAGAACCTGGATGCTCGAATAGAAGAAGCTCTGGACTCCCCTAAAAGCTACAACTGGGCCATCACCAGGGAGGGGCAGGTGGTCAGGCCGCAACGCAAGGGCTCCTAAGGGCCCATTAAGGACAGTGCCTGCACAGGGACTATGTGCAGAGGCGTATGAGGGTTGAGTCTGACCTGGAATAAAACAGTGGTGTTTCTTGTGAAGAAGGAAGCTCAGCCTATTCCAGTGTGGCCCTCCTGTTCTGGCCTCTGCACCTACCACTTGGTCGGAAACTCCCATACTCAGCGCCCTTTTCTGCCCCATGTACAACTGTCGGACCCTAGAGGTGCCCATCTTACAGAGGAGCAGAGGAGACCATAGTCTCCAGGTCATCTCCTGAGTATCATCAAGGGCGGTCAGTGGTTGGCAAGTTATATAGCCCATGGGCCAAATCTGGTCTACTACATGTTTTTGTAAATAAAGTTTTACTGGAATACATCCACATCCACTCATTGACTACTTGGTTGCTAAAATGGCAGAGATGATTAGTTGCAACAGGGGCCATGCATGACTTGCAAAGTCTAAAATATTTGTTATATGGCTTTTACAGAAGTTTGCTAACCCCTGATCTAGGGTTTTAGGGCTCCAGCTAGGAGCAGCTATCACCTGGTATCTGAGGCACAAGATAACCATTGGCCAAAGACCTGTTTCTGCCTGGCCATGGGCTTTGCTGGCCAGGATCTGGTGTACGTAACCCACAGAAGGCAAGGTGGAGACCCCATTTCTTCTGGTAGCCCTTTCCACCCATGGCCTCGGTGACCTACATCTGCCCTGGCACTGCCAGCCTCCTTGGACTATCCAGCAGATGGGTGCTGGCAGGGGAGGCCTGGTTGACTCGGGCTTTACAAAGTCAGTGTAGTTTGTCAAGCACTTGAATCAAACCCTGTAGGTACCACAAATACTGTGATTAAAGTTCACAAGACTGCCCTGGCTGGCTCAGCAGATTGAGCTTCAGCCTGGAAACTGAACGGTCACTGGTTCAATTCCCAGTCGGGGCACATGCCTAGGTTGTGGGCCGGGTTCCTAGTGACGGAGGGAGGGGTGTGAAAGGCAACCACACACTGTTGTTTCTCTCCCTTTCTCCTTCCCTTCTCTGTCTGGAAATAAAATCTCCTTTAAAGGGTTCACGAGATTGAATAAGTGAATATATAGATCCGCGGCCCCTGTTTAGAGAGGCTGGGGAGCATCATGTGGAGGTTGAAGAGACATGCTTCTCTGAGCCAGAGAGCTGCTGACCTTTGTCACTGTTGGCTTGAACTTGCCCAGATACCAGAAGAAGGGGAAAAACTTTTTAAAATTTTATTTTTATATATATATACACATACACACACACACTGCCCACCCCCCACGCCTTTCTGTCTTTGAAAGCAGCCCCTCACCCCCTCACCCCCTGGAAGTGTACATCTGCTCCAAGTTTGCTGCACGCCCCCCTTGGTCAGGAGCACCTCTCAGCTGCAGAGCAGGTCGCTATCTGTGGTGGTGCTGAAACCAACAGAGGCACAGATGAGGGCCTCAGCTGCTTGGTCCTCTGACATCACTTATTTCTAGCAGCTTCCAAACCAGAAACATTTCAGGGGATATCAGCACCACAGCAGGGAAGTTCACTGGGGCTGAGGCTACCACAGTAGGGGCGCCAGACTCGGACTGGAATTGGGACTGTGTGTGGGAGCTTCATCATTGGTTATGCCCTTCTCTGAAGCAACAGCTCTTCTACGCCATTGTGGGCTTTGAGGTCATGGGACTCTTTTGCCTGATGGAAGCTTTTTTCATGCTCTTCGCCATGTGAAGGAGCCGTCACCACCTCCCGTAGTTCTTTCTCCCCGTGTCCTGTCTGCCCTGTATGTTCCTTTTCCTGTACCTCCGCAGGCAGCCTGGGGGAAGTGGCTGGCTAGGGATTTGTCAGAAAAAAGACAAACACTGTATTAATAAAAATAAAGGAAAACTATATATATATAACACTATCATAGCTTCTTTCCTAATCTCCCATTCTGTAGGGGATCTGGGAAACACCAAGAAATGAAAACATTTTTTTAAAAAGAGTGTGTATATTCATTTGTGTTTGGAGAGGTGGGAAGGGAGGGAGAAAGAGAGGGAGAGAAACATGGATTGTTGCCTCTCACACACCCCGAACTAGGGACTGGGTGCACAACCCAGGCATGTGCCCCAACGGGAATCCAAGCAGCAACCTTTCAGTTCGCAGGCCAGCAGTCAGTCCACTGAGCCACACCAGCCAAAATGAAATGAAAATTTTAGGGAATATGGGCAATCCCTACACTCAAGTGAGGAAGCAGGCAACAGGTACAAGCAGAAAGCCCGTGGTTATCATGGTGCCCTACACCCCTGAGAGCAATGGCCTTTCTCCTCAGGCTGGTGATGGCCCTTCCCCTGGCACTGAACCTGGGTGCAGCACAGCGGACCCCTTGCTTTCAGGTGCTGAACGTAACTTCTGGGGTGGGAGCTGATGGACACACACTGGGTGGCATTTCCCCTCCCAAGAACAAAAACACAGGTGAATGGTTGAAAGTCTCTGGAAAGGTGTGTTACATTTTTCTGTTACCAAACCCAACCAGTAGTGGGGGAGGGTCCCACCTCTTACCACCTACCAGGCAAATCTCCAAAGACAAGTTCAGTGGAAAAGAAAGGACTCTTATTTATAGCATGTTTCTGCCTAAAATATCTGTGTATCAAAAGTAAGGGGAAAGGAAAAGTCAGAGGGCAATATCAAAAGTAGCTATCTAAATGTTTGTCATTACAACTACTACATAGGTTCAGGAACTGAAAATAACACAGGAACAAAAAATCTGTTCACAGGGCTGACCGGTATCACCCAAAGAAATATCTCCTGTTGCCCTCTGCCAGCTCAGTTCAGGTTGCACCAGGAGCCTCCTCTCCCACCCAGAATTATCATAAACATGGGCAGCTTAGCTGGTCACCAGTCGCTATCCATCTTCAGGCAGCTTTGGAGTCTGTGACCCCAGGCCTCTCTGCTCACAGGCCCACACTGGCCACTGTTGGTAGGCGTACTGGTGACCTTGGATCCCGCACCTCACTAGGGAAAAGAGCCAACTGACTTTCGCTTCCCGAGGGAGAGCTCCTTTCAAAAGTCCTCTCCCAGGATCCCATGGGTGTAGAAAGCCAGTGGGCGTGTCCAGACGTCCAACCAATGAGAGCTAGCGTCAGCCCTGTTTGCTGTTGCCCCTCTTCCGGCACAGCATTTAGCGCTTTAGCGTTCGGTGCAGCCTCCATCCAGTCCCTTGGGTGCAGCTCAAACCCCTCTGCGATTTGGGGGGAGGGGTGTCACCCATTACAATATTTCACATTCTCTCATTTTCCCTTTTAAAGGCTAGCTACTGAGGGAGAGACATGGTCTGGGAGTGGGATTTTGTGCCTGGGAAATTCACAGCTGAGGTATAAACGTCCACCTGGTTCCCACACCTTCTCCTGTCACTGCCCAGCCCACAAGTGCACATGCTGGCTGACCCACAAAGACACACTCACTGGCCACTGCCACCGCGGCCATTGCCAGAGGTGCCCCAGAGGCGGAGGGATCCCTGGTTTCGCCCTTCCTCTGGCCTTAAGTCTTTGGGGACTCCGAGGTCATTGTCATAATGGAGCCAGGTGGCAAGGAAGACGGACACACGCTGTGCAGGCCTCCAGCCTCCTGTGGGGCCGAGGGCTTTGGATGGACAGCCCAGGTAAATGGAGTTCTTAGAAGCACTGTTTCCCGCAATTTACAGTATTTACAGAGGGGTAGGCAGAGTTGCTTTATGGGGACTTTTAAAAAATAAGGCGAAATGATATTTGAGACAGTAATATAGTTTGACAATTAGGAGTTCGTGCTTTCTGAAATTCTGCAAAAGTTATCTGTAACGACAAACAGTATATCACTAGCTTGTCTGTCAGCTTGTAAAACAATCCAATTCTTTTAAATGACATTTTAGTCTAAAAACAAATACCGTTTAATCCTAACTTTTAATAACAGACAAATTGTATTTGTCAAGAAGGCTTTCATGTAAAATACCTCCAAGTTAACATTTGGCAAAAGTAACCATTAAAGAAAATTATATATTTGAAAACAACAGTTTATAAGCTATTCTATATCCCTTTATCATCATTTATCAGGATTGCCACTTCCTTTGTAAGACACACGATTTCTCTGAATATTTTATTACTACCTGTGATATTCAGCACCTAGGGGAAAAAAATAACAAATTTCCAGGATTTCGTTACCTCTTGACCTGGTGAAATTTAAGGCTGGGTTTTGAGGTTGGATGCTCGTTGCAAGTTCGCTAACTTCTGTTACAGGGGAACATGATGTGGGGTGACTGGAGCTGATTGAGGCATGCCTCACGGCTTCCTGGGCCCTTCTGGGAGCAAGGAAGACCTTGTGAGAAAACCCCCCAGCAGAGGTGGGAGAGTTTGCATGGCCACCCCACTCACTGCTTCAGTCTAGAAATGCACAGGAATAAACTGAAAATGGAGAAGGCACCTTGGCTGGTGGTTAGGGGCCTGGTGCAACCTGCCTCAGTTTCAGTCCCAGCTTCCCAGCTTCCTTTTTTTAAAAAAGATTTTATTTTTCAAATACAGCTTACATTCAATATTATTTTGTATTAGTTTTAGGTGTACAGTATAGTGGTTAGACAATCATACTTTACAAAGTGATCCTTTAATTACCCACCTGTCACCATACATAGTTATTACAATATTATTGCCCATATTCCCTATTGACTTTACATTCTTACACTACTTCGTGACTACCAGTCTGTAGTCCTTAATCCCTTTGCCTTTTCACCCAGCCCCCAAACCCCCTCCCATCTGGCAAACATCCGTTTGTTCTCTGCATCTATGACCCTGTTTCTATTTTGTTTGTTCATTTTGCTCCATAGGTCCATCCATTTTTTTGTCATTTTTTAAAGATTGTATTTATTTATTTTGTGAGAGATGGGAAGGAAGGGAGAAAGTAAGGGAGAGAAACATGATTGCTTTTTGCAAGCCCCCACCTGGGGATCCAGGCATGTGCCCTGGCCAGTAATTGAACCCGTGAACTTTTGGTTCACAGGATGGTGCTCAGTCCACTGAGCCACACCAGCCAGGGCAGATTTCGTTTTTTTTTTTTTATGGCCAAGTAGTATTCCATTGTATATGGGCACCCCAATTTTTATCCACTCATCTATTGATGGCACTTGGGTTGCTCCCATAGCTTGGCAATTGTAAACAATGCTGTAGTAAACATAAGGTGCGTATATTCTTTCAAATTAGTGTTTTGGGGTTTCTTCAGATACACCCATATGCCCAGAAGTGGAATTGCTGGGTCACAAGGCAGCTCCATATTTAAGCTTTTGATGACCCTCCACCTGTTTTCCGTAGTGGCTGCACCCGTCACCTTCCCACCCACAGTGCACTGCTCTCTTCCTTCATGAGTGTCCTGGGGAACATTTCTTTGTTTGTGCCTCAGTTTCCTTGAAAGTAAAACAGTTAAAATAGTAGTAACTATCTATAAGATTGTTGTAGTGATTCAGTGAGATATTTATGTAAAGCTGACTCCCTGGGAGATAGTAATTACTCAATATGTGTTAAAGACTGTTATTCTTTTTAAAAAACAGATTTATTTTTTATCCTTACCTGAGGACATTTTTCATTGCTTTTAAAGATTGAGGAAGGGAGAGAGAGAGAGAAACGTTGATGTGAGAGAGAAACATCAGGTGGTTCCCTCCTGTATGTGCCCAGACAGGGGATCCAGACCAGGGATCACCCACATAGGGGTGGATCACAGACAGGATCATCACAGGACAGGGGATGGAACCCACAACCTAGGTACGTGCCCTGATTAAGAACTGAAACTGCACCCCTGGCTGGTGTGGTTCAGTGAATTGAGTGCCACCCTGAGAACCAAAGGGTTGCTGGTTCGATTCCCAGTCAGGGGCACATGCTTGGGTTGCAGGCCAGGTCCCCAGTAGGGGGTGCGCAAGAGGCAACCACACATTGATGTCTCTCTTCCTCTCTTTCTCCCTTGCCCTCTCTCTCAAAATAAATAAAATATTTTTAAAAGATCATAATAAAATAATAAAGATTATAATAAAAAATAAATAATAAAAAATATTTTAAAAGATGAATTGAACCTGCAACAGGTAGGTTATGTGTCAATGCTGCAACCACCAGAGCCACACCAGCCAAGTCAAAGGTTATTCTTATTCTCTTATTCTTATTCTTTTAATGACACTAAAGAATGGCCTCAAACTGATACCACAGACTAAGAATCATGAGCCAAATACAGCCAAACTGGGAATGAACAGCTGGAGGCCAAGATCTGCCCTGCAACTCCTCTAAACTCCAGCAGAGGGCAATGTCATAAAAAAGTGACGCTGCTCAAAAATGTAAAAAGATGAGTAAATTTGACTAGTGTAGTCTGCCCCTTAACCGGTAATTCATTGTAAGATCCCTAAAGTATGGCTGAAATGTGGAGAGTACCAAACCCTACATCTACTATGTTTTTTCGTGCACACACACACCTTTTCACCTAAAGGAGCACTTTCTGGCTTCTCTTCGGCATATTTGAATCACTGACATCACTACTCTTGTGCTTTGGGGCCGTGGTTAAGTAGATTAGGCGCTCCCTGGACACAAGCTGTGTGATGCCCTGACAGTTGACCTGGTCACCCAGAGGGCAGCTGACTGACCAGCAGAGGGCAGCACACTCAGCATGGAGATGCAGGACAAAGGGACGGTGCATGACCCAGAGAGGGCAGAGCAGGTCGGCAAGAGACTTTGTCGTACTGCTCAGAAGATTACACAGTTTAAAACTTAGGAATTGCTTATTTCTGGAATTTTTCCTTTAATATTCCTAGACTGTGGTTGACCATGGGTAACCAAAACCACGGAAAACAGCACCGCACATAAGGGGGGACTGCTGTATTCTATTGCACAAATTCATTTCATTCTTCTGTTGGGGACGTCGGGGTTGTTTCCAGTTTGGGTCTCTTACAAACAGGGCCGCCGTGCTCAGCATCCTGGACATGTCTTTTGATGCTCATGTGCTCGTGGGACTGGAGTGGAAGTGCTGGATCACATGAGGTGTGTACGTTGAGCTCTAGCGATGCTGCCAGACAGCTTCCCAAGTGGTTGTACCAAACTACCCTGCCCAGCAGTGGACAGAGGTGCCCATTGTCCTATGTGCACGCAGGAAAGCCAGCCCTTCCAACATCAGCTGTTCTAGGGGGTGTGTATTTCATTATGGTTTTAATTTTAATTTCCAATGTAACTAATGTGATAATCACCTTTTGTTTGTATTGGACAATTGCATAGTTTGTTTTGTGGTTTTCTCCTGGCTCATTCATCTTTTTTAAACTGCTTTGTCAGAATACATTTTATATGTCAACAATGAGCCTTTTGTTGAATATATATGTTGTGCTAATAAGAATGTTTCATCCACCCTGACTGGTGTGGCTCAGTTGTTTGGGCGCAGCCCCGCAAACTGAAAGGTTCTGGGTTTGATTACCAGTCAGGCACATCCCTGGGTTGTGGGTTTGGTTCCCAGTTCGGGCGCGTGCAGGAGGCAACCAATCAATGTTTCTCTCTCTTCAGTGCTCCTCTTCCTCTTTTTCACCCTCCCTTCCTTTCTGGAATCAATAAAAGGGGTGGGGGGAGAATGGTTTGACGCACAAGGGTCTGGGAGAAGCACTAAGTGGTCACGGGCCTCCCGGGGCTGAAGTAGTCAGGAAGCCCATGAAGGTCCCCTTGTTCTGCGTGTCCAAAACTGCTCTCTCTGTGGAGAGTGGGCCCAACCTGACCCACTGCAGTACAGACCCCAGTTCTCCACCCAGTAGCCAGACCAGCAGGTGAAGGAAGAACCCTGCAATAACATCCTATGTGTTACTATGAGTCTCCCTCCTAGAATGTGTCAAGGGGTCTTGTGACCTGTGCAGCTGCAGTGGGGAAGCAGAAACACCCAGACCTGCCTGGAATACCTGGGGCCCAGTATCCCCGGGACCCAGAGTTCCACTCTGGTCCACCCAGCAGGGCTGAAGCTCATCGGAAAATGAGGAGGATGCAGGAGGAAACATCATTCCTCATAGAACATGTGTGTTGGAGAGTGGGAGATAAGTCCTGTGAACACACAGAGCCTTGCATGTCCGTAAAACTTTTGAGTGTGGTGTGGTGGGGCCTGTGGGGATATCCCGTCAAATGAAAGGGAATTCTGACACTGTCCTGGTAGGCAAAGCTAAATGTACAAAAACTCTTGACTCTCGTAATTCCACCCAAGAGAAGTGATGCTTATGCCCATCAAAACATAATAGCCAAAACCTGGAAACAACCAAAAGTCCACCAAAAGAATAATGGATAAACACATTATAGTTAGTATATTCTTACAACTGGATTCTGCACAACAGAAAAAAGACAAAACCACTGATGTATTCAATAGCACGAATGAATCTCAATGAGATTGTGTAGAACAAAGTCAGATGTAAAAGAGTGCATACTCTGTGATTACATCTACATGAAGTTCAAAACCAGGCAAAACTAATCTATTTTGATGAGGAGCAGAAAGAGGTTGTCTTGAGAGGACACTGACTAGGAGACAACACCAGTAAACTTCTAGGGCGCTGACATTGTCCTATTTTACACAGTGCATAAATAAATAAAATCCATCGAGCTGTACACGTGAGGTTTGTGCATTCATGCAGATGTGACTCTGATAAATGTAAGTGAAGGAGAGACATTTCCCATCACAAGGACACGATGATATAGTCAGAAGTGACAGCATAAATTGGTTGGCTCCAAGACTAGAAAGCATTCGGAGCCCATTGGCCACACTTGAAGGTGCTGCTCTGATCATTTACCAGGACCAGAAGGACAGGGGCTTTGAGGGTCATCCAGGGCAAGAGAACAAAAAGGAGATCCCGCTGGAGGACAGGCAGCTCTGCCCTTCAGGCCTTATGACCCAGGGGGTCCTCTCCTGCTCACGGTGTCCAGAGGGGATCAGGATGCTGGGAGGAGCCAGTGGGATTGCACATCAGAAGTCCCAAAGGTTTTCAAGCAAAGCCAGAACCCTCTTTGACACATCACTAGTGCCTTTTGAAAATACCTCTTTCCCTATCACCCAGCCCAGTCAAGACTGTGCACCAGTTAGCTTATTCTGTAGAATAAACTGCCCCCAACCTTACTGCTCTGAGAATTAATTCTTAGTACTGCTCATGAGACTAGGAAGGACCGTTTCTGCTCTTGGTGGGCTCATTCGCACATGTGTGGTCAGCTGTGGGGCAGAGCTGTTCAGGCAGATGGACTCTTCCTGAGCTCATGCTCCTTCCTTAACTCACAACTGTGATAGAAATAGCGTGTCTTAAGTATCCAGTTGACCAAAGAGGCAGAACATGGAGTCCAGTTTTCAGACGGCTCCTATCCCGAGGACAGATGGCTGCGGTGTTCCCTTCCTGTGTGTGCACAGCCCTAAAGGACGGTGAGGAGACGAGTTCTCCAACTGGCCGTGCCCCAGACACTACACCACAACCACTTTTCCTGGAGTGAGAAAACCTTAGAGACGGACAAGTGGCTAATGATTTGGTGGGGAATAAAGGACTGGGGACTTGGCAGGAACATGTTTGGGGGATGCTGACTCCAGGGCATGTGGAAGAGTAGGAGGGCGGACCTGCAGTCAGAGATTATTTGTGTCCCTTTGGAAGCTCACCCGAAAGACCTGCTGCACCCGGTGGGTCACCAGACATCCTCTATCCCCTCCACCCCAATCCTGCCCTTTGGACTGTTGAACAAAGTGCAGAGATGGAGGCTGTGCATGGGCTCAACAACAGGGACTTCACCTGACCCAGGCTGACCTGGCTACTGCCTCTGCTGAGAGCCCAACCCTCCAATAGCAGAGACCAAAGGTGGGCACTGTTGTCTGGGGCCCAGCCAGCCACTGCCCACGGTCACAGACACACTGAATGCCTCACACAGCATGAAGGCCATCCAACCAAACTGCCAGGATCAAGGGGCTCCCTCTCAGGGGAAAGAAGGAGGCAGTGGGTTCTCTGGTCTTTCTGGGCACCACCCATCAGGAGCAGTGGCCTCAGGACCACCCAGGCAGCCTGTGGCAGGCTGAGTGAGGGGCCAGCTCACAGGTCGCACTGGGTACATTATGTCATAAATCTGCACCTGGTGCTGGAGCATCTCCCCAGGCTGGTGAGGTGGGAGAGAGCAGTTGGCCCCAGCAAAGAAAAGTAATCCTTCAACAGTCCTGAAAGCCTAGTTAAACTGAGATACTGCTGGCCAGGACCGGTGACGCTCTCCGTAGCTGTGAGGTTTCCACGGGCACTGCCCAGCCTGTCTGGCACCAGGACAGAGAAGGCAGCTGCAGCATGGGAATCCGAGGATGTGTGGGACAGCTTCCTGCAGCGTCTCCAAGTCCTCTCAGCCCCACTGTCCCTGCAGCCACCGCTGGGGCACCCGTCCACAGGCTTTCAGCTGGCTCCACACCAGGACCATAGGGAGCGCTTCCCCTGGAGTGCAGGTGGTGTGGCTCCCCTCTTAAACAGTTGATCAGACACTCATCATATGACTCAGCTGTCCTCCTAGGTCACCACCCAAGAGAAATGAAAACATATGGTCGTGCACAGACTTGTACATAAGTATTCATGGCAAGGTTCCGATCAGAGCCAAATTGGAAGCAATTAAATGTTCATCAGCCACTGGACGGATGACAGCATGTGCTCCCTGCCTGGACTACATCTCAGCAATACAGACACATGACCTGCTGACACCCGCAGTCACTGGGGGCGACCTGCAAACACCCTGGGAGGTGAGAGAGGCCAGACACAGGACAGCACGTGCTGCACGGGGGCATTTCCGGGGGGTTTCCAGAGAAGATGGATCCAGAGCAGCGGTTCCCTGGGGCAGCAGGTGGGAGCAGGCGGCAAGGACTCAGGGGTGTGAGGGGCATGTTTCCCCGGATGGCAGTGCTCTAAACCTGGATTGCGGGTGGCCGCACAACTGTTTACTAAAAGCCTCAAAGTGTGCACTTTCAGATGGTGAATTTTATGGTGGGTACGTTATACCGTGGAAGATACCGCTTCCTAACCTCCTTAAATAGCTTTATATTTAATGCTGCCCCCTTTGGCCCCAGAATCTCAGCCCCTGGTTCTCTGGCATTTGCAAGCCCTTGTGCTGGGTCCTCAGTGCATCTTCAGATGGGCAGTGTGGAGCAGAGGAGGGCAGGGTGGCCCTGTGGGGCCGTCATGCCACAGTCATCTATGTGCACATGTTAGCGCGGTGAGGTCGGTGTGCCCACAGGGCGGTGGGAGGCCTCTCTGAGGCCATCTCTAGGGTCAGACCAGCCCAGCATGGGCCCAGCAGGCCAACGAGCTGACCTGGCTGAAAAACAAGACCAGCTGCTGACTGGTGCTCCAGGGTGGCCCAACCAGCTCCTCGGTGCGGGAGAGCTCACACCAGTAGCTGGGGGGCAAACAGGCCTGTGACCTGATGGCCTCAGCACCCTCCTCTGGGAAAGTCAACAAGAGTGACTGACTGGCTGGGGCTGTGTCCCAGGCTCCTCTCCATGGGTTCACATCAGGGACAGTTCTGGTTGGGTGTGTTTGTTCCGTCATTGGCCTGGTCTCATCCATTCCTTTGCTATTGGGTTCCCCAGGAACCAGACTGAGATGGAGTTGAAGGAAGAGGATGGTTATCCCAGAGGGCTCTGGGGACCCTCACTGGCAGAAAGGAGGGGGTGGACACAGGATTGGGCAGAGGCAGAGCCCATATGCTGGCCCCAGAGTTGTCCAGTGCTGTGTGGAAATGGCCCATCATGGGTTGTGGGCCACCCGGAAAGGGGTGGCTATGGCCCAGGTGATTTTCTGGAGCCTAGGTGGACCCTGGACCAAAGACCATTCTGCTGACCACACCCCTATCGTGGGTGACAAGTCCCTTCTTCAGTGGCATCCAGGCTGCGCATCACCCTGTCCAGGACTCGGCCCCCGCCCCTCCACTGAGGCATCCGTCTTCCTCTTTGGTGCCATCTGTGTCAGTTTCAGATGCGGTAAAAATGCACAGCGACAGCCCCGTTCTTGACTTCGTACCACGGAGACGTGAGCTTACAAAGGAAACAGAGCTTGTTTATATTCAGGTTCAAAAATTAAAGCCAATCTGTGACCCTCACCAACGTGCTACTTGAAAGCACTAGATGACAGGATCTAGTGGCAGGTGCAGGGAGCGCTCTGGGCACAGAGTGCAGGTAGAGACCTTTGCCGCAGCTGTAATGGGACAGGAGGGCACCTGGCATTTGCAGGTGTGACAAACCCCAGGTACTGCAAACTCCCCTGGGGTCTGTTCCTCCCTGGTAGTTGAAGGAAAGGCTGAATTGGGGTGGGAAGTTAGAGAAAAATAAAGGTCTCTTCCTATGCACGTTCCAGGTGCCCAGAAAGTAAACACTGGTGTGGGCCAGCGGGGAGGGGTACCAGGAAATCGGGGTTCCAGAACAGGCCTTCTGAGCAGAGTGGACAAGGCAGCATGAGAGGGGAGCAGAGGACGGTGGGGGAGTCCTGCCAAATCCTGCCACAGCCTCTTCAGGCCTGCAGGCTCCCAGGGCCCTCCTGCTCCCCCCAGGGCACTGGGAGTGGAGACCCAGTGTCCTCGGTTGGACCCCAGCTCCATTCTCTCTCTCCCCTCCCCACTCCCCCTGCTAGACAGGGAGTCTGTGTGTCTGTCTCTCTCTCTGTCTCTCTCTCCCACAGAGCCAGCCCACAGCACGGTCTCCCTTTCCCCCCACGCCCGCATCAGCCAACCCAGTGACCACCCAACTGGCCCCTGCAAATGACAGGGCGCGCCGGGGGCACAGGGCCTGACCCGCAGCGCCCGGCCGTGACCAGACACTCGCCCGCCCTCTTAGGCAGCGCTCGGCCCCGCGGCCCCGGCCTTAAAAACACCGGATCCCAGACCCAGCCACGGACGCCCAACTCGCACCCCGAGCCCGCGCCATGGCGCTCCCCAGCCTCGCCTGCTGCCTGCTCGGCCTGCTGGCGCTCACCTCCGCCTGCTACATCACCAACTGCCCCGTGGGCGGCAAGAGGGCGACCATGGACTTCGACGTCCGCAAGGTGAGCTCCCACCCCTCTATCCTCGGCGCGGGGGAGGGGACCCGAGGCACAGGGTCTCCCTGCTGTTTCCTTGGCCTCGCCGACCTGCGCCGAGCTCCGCAGCCGCCAGGCCCAGGGCCCAAGGCAGGTCCTCAGTGTGGGTTCACCTCCTGGGTTCGCCTTTGGGGCCCCAGCTGAGCCAGGAGGAGCCGAACCCCCTCCGGTCCCCGGACCGCGCTCCCCACCCACAAGACCCAGACCCCGCGCCCCCGGCTCAGCCCGGGGCTGCTCACCCGCTGCTGTCCCGCCAGTGTCTCCCCTGCGGCCCGGGGGGCAAAGGGCGCTGCTTCGGGCCCAGCATCTGCTGCGGGGACGAGCTGGGCTGCTTCCTGGGCACGGCCGAGGCGCTGCGCTGCCAGGAGGAGACCTACCTGCCGTCGCCCTGCCAGTCGGGCCAGAAGGCGTGCGGGGACGAGGGCCGCTGCGCCGCCAACGGCATCTGCTGCAGCCCCGGTGAGCTGGGCCCGGGCCAAGGGGCGGGCTCGGGGACCCGGGTGAGGGGCAGGGGCAGGGGCACTGAGGACCCAGGGACCAGACCGGCCCCCACGATGGCCCTGACCCCCGTCTCTCCTCACAGACGGCTGCCACAGCGACCCCGCCTGCGACCTCCAGGCCGCCTTCTCTCAGCACTGAGCACCTGGGCCCCGGACACAGTTGGGCCCCACCCTGCTCGCTCCACAACCACCCAGAAAATGAAAGTCAAATAAAGCACTTGCCCCCTTCCAACTGTACCGGTGTCTCAGTGTCAGCTGTGGGAGGGGTACACAGGGCGGGGTGGGGGGTGAAGGGCGCGGCTGGGCCTGTGTCTGCAGCTCTGGGCAACTCAGAGGAGAACGGGGGTCCCGCTGCAGGGGAGCAGTCCGGCCTGCCACCCCAGGGAGGGGAGGGGGCGCCATTTCGCTAGATCGCAGCGGGCAGGGGTGGAGCCAGGGTGGGCCGGGGGCGGTGTGAGGGTGGAGAAAGTCAGGGCAGGTGAGAGAGATGGAAGCAGCCTTCAGCTCTCCCCTCCAAACAGAGCCGGGACCTACAGCAGGCAGGACTTGAGAGGAACCGTCAGAGGTCCCGAGACAGGGTCCTTCGGGCTACAAAGAGGGCCTCCCAGGCCAGCAGTGGACAGGGAGGAACTTCCTGACTTGTGGGAGGATGCTGGAGTCACACCTGAGGGCTGGGGCCAGGACTCCCCACCCCCCACAGCTGAAGGGCCTTTCATGGGCCCCAGGAGCTGGGGGCTCAGGCCACAGGAGGGCCCTGCTGCTCAGAAGATGTGGCCGAGCTGGGGCCCGGTGAACCAGGGGTTGCTGAGCATCCAGGGACACAGAAATGACCCCAAACACAAGTGTCAAAGGGTGGAAGGTGCTTGTGTCTGGGAGTGAATGTGAGGGTGTGTGTGTGTGTGTGTGTACATGGGCCTGTCTCTCAGGGAGTCTGTTGTGTCTGCTCCTGTGAGTGTGTCCGTGGTTGTGAACGTGTACCTCAGGGCCTACGGTGTGTCTGTGACTGTGGTCACGACTCACGGGGCACATCACTAACAATTATTTTCTTGTGTGTGTGTCTGTGTGTGTGAGTGTGGTTTGCACGGCTGTAGGTGGTGGAGACAGGTGGCCAGGGTCTCACCGAGGTCTGTCTGTCAGGGTGGCTGCGACGCCAGCTGGGGGCACCCGGTTCCCTCCCAGACAGACAGCACCTGGGCCCTGAGCTGGGTCTGGGGGTGCTGGTCCCACTCCCCACCCCTGCACACCTGCACGCCCACAGCCACACACAAACATGGCACAACCGTGGATGAAATGGGCATGGCATGGGGAATCTGGGGCCCTGGAAGGGTCCCCGAAGCCACTTGTCCCTCAGTCTCCTGGGATGTAAATGGGAACCGGAACTCCTGCTCCCTTTGTGGTTTGTCCCTTCTGCCCCTTCTCTCTGTCACTCTTGGTGTCTGCCTTCTCTCTCTCTGCCCCTCCCTCTACTTCTGTCTCTGTCTCTACATCTCTCCCTGCCTTGTCCACAGATGTCTTTCCCCCACCTGCCCCTTCACTCCTGCCCCTCTGCCTGAGGACCCCACCCCACTGTGCAGGCTGACTCTGGGCCTTGGCCCCCCCACCTCCCCCCCAGGTGGCCTGTCCCAGCTCCAGCAACTCTGCTGGCCCAGGATCGCTTTTCTTAACGGGGTCTGTGCCTTCTCTTGGGTGGATCTGTTACCACTTGGGGTCCAGGAACAGGTGGGACAGGTGTGTGTGTTGGGGAGAATTTTGCTCCCGCTGGCCGACCTCTCCACTCCCCATCCACAGAGACGGAGACAGACATCAACCAGTGCACTTTAAAAGTTTATTTTTGGAGCTTGAGGGGTGAGGTGGACTGTGGCAGGCAGGGGCTCAGTGGAGGCGGGGCGGGGCGGGGCGGGCTCCGGTGCCCGCGCCAGCTGCACCAGCCGCAGCAGCAAGGCCCCGGTCGGCCCGTCCAGCTGGGTCCGTTGCTCTGATCCGTGGAGCGCGCGCGGTGGTGGAAGCCGGCGCCGTCCCGGCACTCGGGCTCGTAGGCGCAGCTCTCTGTGGGGGTAGAAGGGGCCGATCGCGCCTGCGGCTCCGGGGACCCCACCTAGATCTCACCACCCGCCCGCCCACACCCCAGGGTCACAACCACCCGCCGGACTCCAGGGCGGTCCCCCGAACGCCTCCACCGCCCCCAGCTACGGAGGCCCCCCATCTGCATCCCAGCAGATGCCGTGGCGGGGCAGCGGCCCCGGTTTCCACAGGGCTTCTGGCCCGACTGGCAGGGCGACGCCGGTAGGTCTCCTCCTGGCAGCGCTGCGTCTCGGCGGGCCGTGCCCAGGAAGCAGCCCAGCTCGTCCCCGCAGCAGATGCTGGGCCCGAAGCAGCGCCCCTTGCCCCCGGGGCCGCAGGGGAGACACTGGGGAAGGAAGGGGTGAGCCGGTTCGGGCCTGAGCCCGGGCTAGAGGTCAGAGCCCCAGTGTGTGGGGAGGGCCAGAGTGGACCCGAGTTTCCGGGTCGCCCTGGAGCTACCTTGGCCCCAAAGGGGGTCAAAGGAGCAGAGCCCACAGCCACTAGTCTCCCTTGATTGACAGGAGACTCAGACTGACTCTCAGTGTCATACAGAGCATCCTCCCCCACACCCCCACCCCACCGCCACAGAAGTGAGGGTCTCCCCTGGGGTCTGCAGCATGGGGGACCTTCCTCCTGAGCTGTGGGCCTCCGTGGTGTGCACCCCTCTCTCAGCTGCCCACCACTGTCTCTGAAATGCAGACCCATCTCTCCTACCCCCATTGCTCAAGCTTGGTCTCTAGGTCACCCCCATGCAGACAGTCCCCTGCCCCCTCCCCACACCTCCAGCCCCTTCCTCCCATTTCCTGTCCCCTCTCTGGCCTTCACCTGCCACCCTACCTGGGCCTCTGCCCACCTGCCTATGCACTCACCAGGTCGGTGGCTGGGGCCTGAGCCCTAGAACAGGAGGCCCCTGGGTGACCCAGGCTCCAAAGGCACCAAACAGAGCCAAGGGCCACCTGTAGTCTGCTGGCCTACCCACTTTAGTTTATGCAGCAGCTCAGAACTGAGCTCCTGTACCTGAGCAGAATTGACATTGAGCATGGTGGCTGGATTTCCTTCAGCTCTGATGAAAATGGAAGAGTGGGGAAACAATAGGACATGCAGCAGGAGAGAAGTGAGCTAGATGCCTGGCAGAACTTCCTTAGGGGATGCTCGAGTAGCAATTCCCACCCAGTCAAGCTCAGGCAATGGCCAGTGTCTGTGTGGAGGCCGAGGCCTCTGTCTAGGAGGGGCTGGGAGCTGGGTGGGGAAGGCCTCAGGGCTGGGAAGGACAGAGCCCCTGCTGCTCCCGCCACTGCTGGCTGAGAGGCCCCCATGGGCACACAGGAGGCCTGACTGCCCAGCTCTCCCTGACCCAGCCCCAAGCCCAGTTCCTGGGGACACCCCTCTCACTGCACCCCTGTGTGGATGCACAGCCTGTCCTCCCCTGCCTGACAGCCCGGGCCCCTCTGCCCATGCACCCCAAGCCTGGATCCCTCTGCAGGACACTGCCCTGAAGCCCACCTGTCCCAGGGCACCCCTTTTTCCCAGCCCCTGCATGTGGTGCCAGCCCTGGGGCTCTGCCCTTCCCAGCAGCCCTGAGATGGGCAATGGTCTTACCTGCCAGCCCAAGGCCACCGGGTCCCAAGCTGTCAGCAGTGTTCAGGGGCCTGTGGACACAGGTGAACCTGCCTGTGCAGGGGATGGTGGGGGAGGGCTGCTGGCCTCACTATTGTCACTGGCAGCAGTGTGGTCACGCTGTGGCAGGAGTTGCGAGGCTGCCATTGCAGTCTCAGGACTTGGGGAGAAGGACAGATGGGGTCTCTGGGACTGTCTCCAAACTTTCAGGGGCCTATGGGCCCTGTCTCCCCACATAGCCCCCTGTGAAGGGGTGAGAGGAACCCAAGGGGCTGGTGTGTCAGGAACAGGGCTCTGCCTGGCCCAGAAATGGTATAAAGGGGGCTGCAGGGCTGCAGGACCCCATCAGGAGGGCTGGCACAATGAGAGGACAGGTGACCGACACCTCCTTGGGAACACGGAGGCAGGGCTCATGGAGCTGGAAAGTGTGGGAACCTGCCTAACCAAGCACAGATTCGTGGGAGATGCCTGGAATGCTGAACTGTGGCCGGGAATGCTGAGCCTCAGGCTGTGGCTGTGTCTGAGAGATGGTACCTCTGAATGGCGCCTCCTGGCAAACGGGGCCAGGACTGTGTGTTTTGGGGTGTTTTAAAAGGAGTGGATAGGGTGGGGGGGGCTGGTGGGGGTAAAATGCAGACAACTATAATTGAACAACAATAAAGTAATGAATGTGTTGAGCCAAAGAAAGAAAGAAAGAAAGAAAGAAAGAAAGAAAGAAAGAAAGAAAGAAAGAAAGAAAGAAAGAAAGAAAGAAAGAAAGAAAGAAAAATAGTGGGACCTAACGGCAGAAACCTGACATTATTCTGAGTCTGTACAACCTTTAAATAAGCCCCTTTCCTTTTTCTCACCAAACCCCTGCACTGGGAGTCGCGCCCCCTGGCGGTGGGCGCTCACACTGCACCACCGTTCCTGAGCAGCACAGGCTGGGGGTCTGTAACAGGCCAGCAGAGGCCTGTAGATCCCACCCGCCCCTTGACGTGGGAGGACCCTGTGGCACACAGCAGCAGATCAGTGGCCCGTCCAGGCTCGCTCAGCCTGGCAGTAACAGACCTACGGGGCCAGGAACTCACAGTCCCCAGTTCCTGCCACCTCCATGCCCCCAGCCTTCACCTGGTTTCCCAGGCCATTGGCTTGAGACACACACCTGGTCTCAGCTCCTGCAGAGGCACCTCCAGAGCTTGGGCTCTCCTCCGCTTCTGTGTCCTAGACTGATCACAGCACTTCCTAGCTCCAAACTGTCCTGACTCCCTGCTGCCCTCTGGACAAACCCTAATATTTCAGCTCGTCCCAGAGGCCTGAGGACTGTTGCTCCAGGGTGGCCTGACCAGCTCTTTGGTGCTGGAGAACTCACGCCAGTGGCTGGGGGTCACACAGGCTGGCCCCGGGGGCCTCAGCACCCTCCCCTGCAGCAGTCAGGAAGAGTGCAGGACAAGCTGTGACCGTCCCCGTCTCCTCTCCCCCTGGCTGCACGGCCTGGGTGGGTTTGTTTTTCTGAGATGGCCACCCATGCCCATGCAGGTTGGGTTCCCCAGGAAGCAGACTGAGATGGAGTTTAGGAGCAGGTTGTTTGTTACCGAGGGCCCTTGGGACCCCTACCTATGGAAGGGGGTGGGGTTCTGTGTCTGGGAAATTCACAGCTGAGGTATAAACGTCCACCTGGCTCCCACACCTTCTCCTGTCACTGCCCGGCCCACAAGTGCATGTGCTGGCTAAACAGGGAGTGAGGGCAGGAGGGGCAAGTGGTCAGCTGTGCCAAACGAGGCTGACATGAATGTTGAACTTTTTCACTGAAACAATTTCGATAAGGTATAACGTACCCACCATAAAATTCACCATCTGAAAGTGCACACTTTGAGGCTTTTAGTCAACAGTTGTGTGGCCACCCGCAGTCCAGGTTTAGAGCACTGTTATCTGGGGAAACACGCCCCTCACGCCCCGGGGCCATTGCCGCCTGCTCCCACCCGTTGACCCAGGGAATCGCTGCACTGGATCCACCTTCTCTGGAAACGCCCCGGAAATGCCCCTGTGCAGCACGTGCTGTCCCGTGTCTGGCCTCTCTCACTTCCCAGAATGTTTGCAGGTCGCCCCCAATGACTGCGGGTGTCAGCAGGTCATGTGTCTGTATTGCTGAGATGTAGTCCAGGCAGGGAGCACATGCTGTCATCCGTCCAGTGGCTGATGAACATTTAATTGCTTCCAATTTGGCTCTGATCGGAACCTTGCCATGAATACTTATGTACAAGTCTGTGCACGACCATATGTTTTCATTTCTCTTGGGTGGTGACCTAGGAGGACAGCTGAGTCATATGATGAGTGTCTGATCAACTTTTTAAGAGGGGAGCCACACCACCTGCACTCCAGGGGAAGCGCTCCCTATGGTCCTGGTGTGGAGCCAGCTGAAAGCCTGTGGACGGGTGCCCCAGCGGTGGCTGCAGGGACAGTGGGGCTGAGAGGACTTGGAGACGCTGCAGGAAGCTGTCCCACACATCCTCGGATTCCCATGCTGCAGCCGCCTTCTCTGTCCTCGTGCCAGACAGGCTGGGCAGTGCCCGTGGAAACCTCAGAGCTAAGGAGAGCGTCACCGGTCCCGGCCAGCAGTATCTCACTTCAACTAGGCTTTCGGGACTGTTGAAGGATTACTTTTCTTTGCTGGGGCCAACTGCTCTCTCACACCCCACCAGCCTGGGGAGTTGCCCCAGCACCAGGTGCAGATTTATGACGTAATGTACCCATGAGACCTGTGAGCTGGCCCCTCACTCAGCCTTCCACAGGCTGCCTGGGTGGTCCTGAGGCCGCTGCTCCTGATGGGTGGTGCCCAGAAAGACCAGAGAACCCACTGCCTCCTTCTTTCCCCTGAGAGGGAGCCCCTTGATCCTGGCAGTTTGGTTGGATGGCCTTCATGCTGTGTGAGGCATTCAGTGTGTCTGTGACCTTGGGCAGGGGCCAGCTGGGCCCAAGGCAAAGGTGCCCACCTTTGATCTCTGCTATTGGAGGGTTGGGCTCTCAGCAGAGGCAGTAGCCAGGTCAGCCTGGGTTAGGTGAAGTCCCTGTTGTGGAGTCCACGCACAGCCTCCATCTCTGCACTTTGTTCAACAGTCCAAAGGGCAGGATTGGGGTGGAGGGGATAGAGTATGTCTGGTGACCCACCTGGTGCAGCAGGTTTTTCGGGTGAGCTTCCAAAGGGACACAAATAATCTCTGACTGCAGGTCCGCCCTCCTACTCTTCCACATGCCCCGGAGTCAGCATCCCCCAAACATGTTCCTGCCAAGTCCCCAGTCCTTTATTCCCCACCAAATCATTAGCCACTTGTCCGTCTCTAAGGTTCTCTCTCGCTCCAGGGAAAGTCCTTGTGGTGTACTGTCTGGGGCACGGCCAGTTGGAGAACTCGTCTCCTCACCATCCTTTAGGGCTGCGCACACACAAGACGGGAACACCGCAGCCATCTGTCCTCGGGATAGGAGCCGTCTGAAAACTGGACTCCATGTTCTGCCTCTTTGGTCAACTGGATACTTAAGACAGGCTATTTCTATCACAGTTATGAGCTAAGCAAGGAGCATGAGCTCAGGAAGAGTCCATCTGCCTGAACAGCTTATCTACCCCACAGCTGACCACACATGCATGAATGAGCCCAACCAAGTGCAGAAACGGTCCTTCCTAGTCTCATGAGCAGTAGTAAGAGTGAATTGTCTCAGACCAGTAAGGTTGGGGGCAGTTTATTCTACAGAATAAGCTAACTGGTGCACAGTTTCTGACTGGGCTGGGGGATAATTTAAGAGGTGTTTTGTTGTAATACCCTAGGAACTTCTTGCCCATGTATTTTAGAGTGAGGTGGGTAGGAGGAAGAAAGAGGGTGAGAAAAACATAGATACAAGAGAGAAACATTGATCAATAACTGCAATTTAGGAATGTCCTCTGATCAGGAATTGAACTCACAACCATTAGGTTTATAGGATTATGCTGCAAGCAACTGAGCCTCTCTCTCCAGGGTAACCCCTTGGGACTTCTGATGTGCGATCCCACTGGCTCCTCCCAGCATCCTGATCCCCTCTGGACACCGTGAGCAGGAGAGGACCCCCTGGGTCACAAGGCCTGAAGGGCAGAGCTGCCTGTCCTCCAGCGGGATCTCCTTTTTTTCTCTTGTCCTGGATGACCCTCAAAGCCTCTGCCCTTCTGGTCCTGGTAAATGGTCAGAGCAGCACCTTCAAATGTGGCCAATGGGCTCCGAATGCAGAGGCACCCAATGCAGTGCATCTCCTTTCTAGGGACACAGGGTGCCAGGGAAGCAAATCTTCTTTTTCAATGTGTTTTATTCATTATGCTACTACAGTTGTCCCATTTTCCCCCTGTATTCCCCTCCACCCGGCATAGCACCTCCTACCTGCATTTGCCCCCTTTATCTCATGTCCATGGGTCATACATGCAAGTTCCTTGGCCTCTCCATTTCCCACACAGTCTTACCCTCCCCCTGTCTATTTTCTACCTTCCATTTACGCTACTTATTCTCTGTACCTTTCACCCTGTCCCCCTCACACTCCCCGACTCAAAATCCTCCATTTTGAGGATTTTGTGATCTCCATGTGATCTCCATTTCTGTGATTCTGTTCCTGTTCTAGTTGTTTGCTTAGCTTGTTTTTGTTTTTTAGGTTCAGTTGTTGATAGTTGTTAGTTTGTTGTCATTTTACTGTTCATAGTTTTGATCTACTTTTTCTTAGATAAGTCCCTTTACCATTTCATATAATAAGGACCTGGTGATGATGAACTCCTTTAACTTGACCTCATCAGGGAAGCACTTTGTCTGCCCTTCCATTCCAAATGATAGCTTTGCTGGACAGAGTAATCTTAGATGGAGGTCCTTGACTTTCATGACTTCAAATACTTCTTTCCATCCCCTTCTTGCCTGCAAGGTCTCTTTTGAGAAATCAGCTGACAGCCTGATGGGAACTCCTTTGTAGGGAACTGTCTCTTTTCCTCTTGCTGCTTTTAAGATTCTCTCCTTATTTTTAATCTTGGCTAATGGAATTATGATGTGCCTTGGTGTGTGCTTTTTTGGTTCCAACCTCTTTGGGCCCCTGTGAGCTTCCTGGAGGTCCATTTCCTTTGCCAGATTGGGAAAGTTTTCCTTCATTATTTGTTCAAATAAGTTTTTAATTCCTTGTTCTTGTTCTTCTCCTTCTGGAACCTCTATGATTCAGGTGATGGAACGTTTAAAGATGTCCTGGAGGTTCATAAGCCTCTCCATATTTTTGAATTCTTATTTCTTCATTCTGTTCTGGTTGACTGTTTCTTTTTCTGCTCCAAACCATTGAATTGAGTCCTGGTTTCTTTCCTGCCACTGTTGGTTCTCTGTACATTTTGCTTTATTTCACTTTTCATAGCCTTCATTTATTCCTCTACTTTGCAACCATATTCAGCCAATCCTGTGAGCATCCTGATACCCAGTGCTTTGAACTGTGCATCTGATAGATTGGCTATCTCTTCATCACTTAGTTGTATTTTTTTCTGGCGCTTTCATCTGTTCTTTCATTTGCCGATTTTTTTGTCTTGGCACACCTGTTCCATAGTAAGGGGCAGAGCCTTAGGTGTTCACCAGGGCAGGGTAACCCAGGTCTCTGTGTTGTGATGCTGTACGTGGGGGAGGGTTCAAAAGGGGAACAATGCTGCTTGATCCACTCTCTGCTGGTTTTCAGTCACTTCCCCTGCTACCCACAATCAAACTGGGCCCTTCAGGTGCTGATTCCAAGGTGGGTGGGTTTGTGTACATTCTAGAACCCTGTGGGTCTCTCCAACCAACTCTCCTGTGAGGCTGGGAGTTTCTCCCACAGCCGCCTCAACCCCCACAGGTGTTTTCAGTTAGAGGTTTGAGGCTTTATTTCCCTGTGCTGAAACCCTGGGTGTATGGTCTGTCTCACTCCCAGTTGTTCCTTCTGATCCATCTGCCCATGAATGTGGGCAGAATCACCCGTTCTGCCAGCTCCCTCCTTGCCATGAATGTTCTATACCACAGCTGCCCATCTCTACCCCTCCACCTGGTCTGGATAAATGTTTCTTTAACTCCTGGGTTGATGTAACTCCATACAGTTCAATTTCCTGTCAGTTCTGGTTGCTTTTTGTTTTCAAATTTGTTGTTATCCTTCTTTTGGTTGTATGAGGAGGCAGAGTGTGTCTGCCTACACTTCCATCTTGGCCGAAAGTCTGCGATAGCAACTCTTGATTTTTTTCCTTGAGCCAGCACGATGACACTCCCGCTTGCCCATCTGGCTCCTGCAGAGCCCTACCTGAGACCATCTCCCGATTGGTGCCAGGTCCACAGCTGGCTCTTTGAGCAGGCCTTTGGAATACTCCACTGCCTGGCTGATTGATGTCCAGATGGTTCCAGCACCATCCTTGGGCTACGTGGGCCCTGAGACCAGAGCCCCTGGCGATGCTCCCTACCCTTACCCCCACACCAGACTGGCCTGCCTATAGCCACACTCAGCCAGCAACTCAGCAGGGGCATCTCTGAGATCAAGCATTTGGCTTGTTTCCTGGACATCAACAACTTCTCCCTCAAGGAGCTCATGGTCAAGACCAAGAACAGCGTGGTGATCGACCACAGGCAAGCACGAAGAGAGGCAGGATGAGCTCGGCTGCATTTCCCAGTGCTTCATTCGAAAACACACGCTCGCCCCTGGTGTGCACCACACCCTGGTGTCTTCCTCCTTGTCCCCTGGGGACATGCTCCCTGAGGAGGCCCCTGCCCAAGGCAGCCGACCAGTCAGCAGAGGTCACCATCCTGCCAACCACGGGCCTCCTGTCCAACTCGGGAGCCCAGAGGCTGGAAGTCAGAGCAGCCTGCAGCCAAGTAGAAGCCTGAGCCCTGCTCAAAAGACCCATTAGCACCTCTGACCATGCCCACCTGTTGGCTTCCATGCTCTTTTGATGTATTTATGTTGAGTTTTCTCAAAGCTCAAAGCAACTGCAAAAAAAAAAAGTATAACATCTTGGCATCATTGTTGTGGGGAGATAGACAATCTGTCCCGTCATTACTATGGAAGCAACACAGTCATGCACACCATCCAGCTGTATGTGTTCATCCACTATTCTCTGGAGGACTCTTGGTTGTTTCCAGGTTTGGCTATTCCCTTTTGATGGACATAAGCATCACTTCTCTTGGGTGGAATTACGAGGGTCAAGAGTTTTTGTACATTTAGCTTTGCCTACCAGGACAGTGTCAGAATTCCCTTTCATTTGATGGGATATCCCAGTAGGCCCCACCACACCAAACTCAAAAGTTTCACAGACATGCAAGGCTCTGTGCGTTCACAGGACTTATCTCCCACTCTCCAACACACATGTTTTATAAGGAATGATGTTTCCTCCTGCATCCTCCTCATCTCCTGATAAGCTTCAGCTCTGCTGGGTGGACCAGAGTGGAACTCTGGGTCCTGGGGACACTGGGCCCCAGGTATTCCAGGCAGGCCTGGGTGTTTCTGCTTCCCCACTGCAGCGGCACAGGTCACAAGACCCCTTGACACATTATGGGAGGGAGATTCATAGTAACACATAGGATGTTATGACAGGGTTCTTCCTTTACCTGCTGGTCTGGCTACTGGGTGGAGAACTGGGGTCTGTACTGCGGTGGGTCAGGTTGGGCCCACTCTCCACAGAGAGAGCAGGTTTGGACACACAGAACAAGGGGGACCTTCATGGGCTTCCTGACTACTTCAGCCCCGGGAGGCCCGTGACCACTTAGTGCTTCTCCCAGACCCCTGTGCATCAAACCCTGAACCCTGTGCACAGCCTATATCCTCAGCACAGGGTTCATAGTTGACATATAAAGTGAACTCTGAAAATAAATTTAAAAAGACAAAAGAGAAATGCCCTGAAGTTGTGGCTCACTTGGATGGAGCATCATCCCTTACACTCAAAGGTCATGGGCTTGAACCCTGGTTAGGGAGCATACAGCAGGCAGCTGGCTGATGATTCTCACATCAGTATTGTTCTTGCCCAAGCTGTCTCTCTCGTTTTTCCCCTCTAAAACCAATAAACATATCCTCAGCAGAGGATTCAAAAGAGAAAAAGACAGCCCTGTCAGGTGTGGCTCAGTGTGCTGTGCGTCCTCCCACAAACCGTGCAGCTGCTGATTGATGTCTGGTCGGGGCCGGTGCATGGGTTGTGGACCAGGCACCCGGTGGGGGGGTGCAAGTGGCAACCGATGAATGTTTCTCTCCTACATCAATGTTGCTCTCCCTCTTTCTCCCTCTTTCCTACTTGCTGAAAATAAATGAAATCTTTAACGGCAAAAGTAGGAGGATCCAGGAGAAAACCACAAAACAAACTATGGGATTGTGCAATAAAAATCCAAGGTAATTATCCTATTAGTTACACTGGAAATTAAAATTAAAACCATAATGAAATACACACCTGCTAGAACAGCTGATGTTGGAAGGGCTGGCTTTCCCCCGTGCACATAGGACAATGGGCATCTCCGTCCACTGCTGGGCAGGGTAGTTTGGTACAACCACTTGGGAAGCTGTCTGGCAGCATCGCTAGAGCTCAACGTACACACCTCATGTGATCCAGCACTTCCTCTCCAGTCCCACGAGCACATGAGCATCAAAAGACATGTCCAGGATGCTGTGCACGGCGGCCCTGTTTGTAAGAGACCCGAACTGGAAACACCCCGATGTCCCCAACAGAAGAATGAAATGAATTTGTGCAATAGAATACAGCAGTCTCCCCGCTTAAGTGCCGTGCTGCTTTCGGTGGTTTCAGTCATCCATGGTCAACCACAGTCTAGGAATATTAAAGGAAAAATTCCAGAAATAAGCAATTCCTAAGTGTGAAACTGTGTGCTCTTCTGAGCATGTGACAAAGTCTTATGCCGACCTGCTGTGCTGTCTCTGGAATGCGCACCATCCCTTTGTCCCGCATCTGCATGCTGAGTGTGCTGCCCTCTGCTGGTCAGTCGGCTGGCCTCTGGGTGACCTGGTCGACTGTCAGGGCATCACAGAGCTTGTGACCAGGGAGCCCCTATTCTACTTAACCATGGCTCCAAAGCCCAGGAGTAGTGATGCCGGCGATTCAGACATGCCAAAGAGAAGCCATGAAGTGCTCCTTTAGGTGAAAAGGGGTGTGTGTATGAAACAACATAGTAGACGTAGGGTTTGGTACTTTCCAGGTTTCAGCCATGCACTAGGGGTCTTACAACGTATTCCCAAATAAGGGATGGGCTTGAGTCAAATTTGCCAGTCTTACCTTTTACATTTTCAGGGCCCCTGTCACTGTCTGAATGCCACTGCCCTCTGCTGGAGTTTAGGGGAGCTGCAGTGTAGATCTTTGCCTCCAGCTGTTCCTTCCCAGTTTGGCTGTATTTGGCTCATGATTCTTAGTCTGTGGTATCAGTTTGAGGCCACTCTTTAGTTGCACTAAAATAATAATAACAACAACATCAGAAAAAGGAACAAATACAAAAAAGAATAAGAATTGTAGCATAACACGCATTGAGCAATTACTATCTTCCCAGCACTGAAGTCAGGTTTACATGAACGTCTTAATTGCCACCACCATCTCGCAGGGTAATGCCAGTATCCTACCCATCTTACCTCAAGGACACTGACACACTGACCGACTCAGCACTGTTCCCCAGGACACTCACGAAGGGACGGAGCAGTGCACTGCTGGTGGGAAGGTGACCGGTGCAGCCACTACAGAAAACAGGTGGAGGGTCAGCAAACACTTGAAAATGGAGCTGCCTTGTGACCCTGTGATCCCTCTTCTGGGTGTGCACGCATGGAAACCCAACGCCAGTTCGAGGGAACACACGCACCTCACGTTCACTGCGGCCGTGTTCACAATTGCTAAGACATGGAAGCAGCCGGAGGGCCCCCCTACAGAGGAGTGGATAAAAAGTTGGGGTGCACATGGGCACGGGAATGTCACTTGGTCATAAAAGGAATGAAATCCCACAGGACGGGCGTGCATGGGCCCACAGGGAGCTGTGCTGAGCAAAGCAAGTCAGACACAGGCAGACAAGCACCGTGTGACCTCGCTCACAGGTGGAATCTGAAATGCAGAACGAGCGAAAAGCAAAAGAGAAACAGCTCCCAGACACAGAGACCTGTCTGGTGGTCCTCAGAGGAGCAGTCAGGGTGGCTGGGGGAAAGGTACAGGGGTGCAGATTGCAGACTGGAAGTCACCAATAGTTCCAGGGAGGTAAAGTACTATGCGGGGATATAGCCAAGAGCATCGTGATAAGTACGGTGCCAGGGGGGTACTTGAAATATGGGGGGACCTCTTTGAAAAATATGACTGTCCAACCAGTATGCTGTACACCTAAAACTAATACATAATAGTATGGAATGTACACTATAATTGAAAAATAAGATAAAATTAAAAAGGGAGCTGGGAAGCTGGGGAGCTGGGACTGAAACCAAGGCAGAGTGCACCAGGCCCCTAACCACCAGCCAAGGTGCCTTCTCCATTTTCAGTTTATTCCTGTGGGTTTCTGGACTGAGGCAGTGAGTGGGGCGGTCACGCAAACTGTCCCACCTCTCCCGGGGGGGTTTCTTATAAGGTCTTCCTTTATGTCTATCATGAGCTCCCAGAAGCGCCCAGGAAGCCGTGAGGCACGCCTCAATCAGCTCCAGTCACCCCACACCGGATTCCCCTGTAACAGAAGTTAGTGAACTTGCAATGAGCATCCAACCTCAAAACCCAGCCTTAAATTTCACCAGGTCAGGAGGTAAGGAAATCCTGGAAATCTGCTATTTAGTCTCCCCCCCCAGGTGCTGCACGTCACAGGCAGAAACACCATATTCGGAGGGAAACGCCATGTGCCCCACACGGGAAGGGGCATGATATCTCATCTGAACAATGCACAGAGAGGGATATCAAATGGCTCATACACTGCTGTTCAACAATATACATTAACATAGATTTTTCTTTATTTTTATTGTTGACACTGTTGCAGATGTCCCCATTTTCTTCCTCTTTGCCCCCCTCCTCCCAGTCCCAGGTCCCCTCCCCTCTGGGCCTCGCCACCTTGTCTGGGTCCATGGGTTATACCTACGTGGACTTTAGCTGCTCCTCCTCCTTCCGGTGACTTTTGCTAACATTTACTTGGAGGTATTTTACATGAAAGCCTCCTTGACAAATACAATTTGTCTGTTATTAAAAGTTGGGATTAAACTGTATTCATTTTTAGACAAAATTACCTTTAAAAGAATTGGATTATTTTTCAAGTTAAAAACAAGCTAGGGATATGCTGTTTGTCATTACAGATAACTTTTGCAGAATTTCAGAAAGCATAAATTCCTAATTGTCAAACTATATTATTATCTTAAATATCACTTCACCTTCTTATTTTTGAAAAGTCCCCATAAAGCAACTCTGCCTTCCCCCCCTGTAAATACTATAAGTTGTGGGAAACAGTGCTTCTAAGAACTCCGTTTACATGGGCTGTCCATGCAAAGCCCTCGGGCCCACAGGAGGCTGGAGGCCTGCACAGTGTGTGTCCCAGACTTCCTTGCTACCTGGCTCCATTATGACAATGACCTTGGAGTCCAAGGCCAAAGACTTGCTAAGGCCAGAGGAAGGACGAGACCAGGGATCCCTCCGCCTCTGGGGCACCTCTGGCAATGGCCGCGGTGGCAGCAGCCGGTGAAGTGTGTCTCTGTGGGTCAGCCAGCACATGCACTTGTGGGCCTGGCAGTGACAGGAGAAGGTGTGGGAGCCAGGTGGACGTTTATACCTCAGCTGTGAATTTCCCAGACACAGAATCCCACTCCCTTCCATAGGTGGGGGTCCCAAGGGCCCTCGGTAACAAACAACCTGCTCCTAAACTCCATCTCAGTCTGCTTCCTGGGGAACCCAACCTGCACGGGCATGGGTGGCCATCTCAGAAAAAACAAATCCACCGAGACTGGGCAGCCAGGGGGAGAGGAGACGGGGACGGTCACAGCTTGTCCTGCACTCTTCCTGACTCCTGCAGGGGAGGGTGCTGACCCCCGGGCCAGCCTGTGTGACCCCCAGCCACTGGCGTGAGCTCTCCAGCACCAAGGAGCTGGTCAGGCCACCCTGAAGCACCAGTCCGCAGACCTCTGGGACGAGCTGAAATATTAGGGTTTGTCCAGAGGGCAGCAGGGTGTCAGGACAGTTTGGAGCTAGGAAGTGCTGTGATCAGTCTAGGACACAGAAGCGGAGGAGAGCCCAAGCTCTGGAGGTGCCTCTGCAGGAGCTGAGACCAGGTGTGTGTCTCAAGCCAATGGCCTGGGAAACCAGGTGAAGGCTGGGGGCATGGAGGTGGCAGGAACTGGGGACTGTGAGTTCCTGGCCCCGTAGGTCTGTTACTGCCAGGCTGAGCGAGCCTGGACGGGCCACCGATCTGCTGTGTGCCACAGGGTCCTCCCACGTCAAGGGGCGGGTGGGATCTACAGGCCTCTGCTGGCCTGTTACAGACCCCCAGCCTGTGCTGCTCAGGAACGGTGGTGCAGTGTGAGCGCCCACCGCCAGGGGGCGCGACTCCCAGTGCAGGGGTTTGGTGAGAAAAAGGAAAGGGGCTTATTTAAAGGTTGTACAGACTCAGAATAATGTCAGGTTTCTGCCGTTAGGTCCCACTATTTTTCTTTCTTTCTTTCTTTCTTTCTTTCTTTTTTCTCTCTTTCTTTCTTTCTTTCTTTCTTTCTTTCTTTCTTTCTTTCTTTCTTTCTTTCTTTCTTTCTTTTCTTTCTTTCTTTCGCTCAACACATTCATTACTTTATTGTTGTTCAATTATAGTTGTCTGCATTTTACCCCCACCAGCCCCCCCCACCCTATCCACTCCTTTTAAAACACCCCAAAACACACAGTCCTGGCCCCGTTTGCCAGGAGGCGCCAGTCAGAGATACCATCTCTCAGACACAGCCACAGCCTGAGGCTCAGCATTCCCGGCCACAGTTCAGCATTCCAGGCATCTCCCACGTATCTGTGCTTGGTTAGGCAGGTTCCCACACTTTCCAGCTCCATAAGTCCTGCCTCCGTGTTCCCAAGCAGGTCTTGGACACCTGTCACTGTGCCAGCCCTCCTGATGGGGTCCTGCAGCCCTGCAGCCCCTTTCCACCATTTCTGGGCCAGAGAGAGCCCTTTCCTGACACACCAGCCCCTTGGGTTCCTCTCACCCCTTCACAGGGGGCTATGTGGGGAGATAGGGCCCATAGGCCCCTAAAAGTTTGGAGACAGTCCCAAGAGACCCCATCTGTCCTTCTCCCCAAGTCCTGAGAGCTACAATAGCAGCCTCGCAACTCCTGCCACAGCGTGGCCACACTGCTGCCAGTGACAGTAGTGAGGCCGGCAGCCCTCCCCCACCATCCCCTGCACAGGCAGGTTCACCTGTGTCCACAGGCCCCTGAACACTGCTGACGGCTTGGGACCCGGTGGCCATGGGCTTCTGGGGAGCCATTGGGGAGGGGGTGGTGGCGGCCACGTCACCTCAGAGGAAACACCTGTGGCCATAAATAGGCAGCCAGGGAGGCAGCACAGCACAGCCCGCAGAGCAGCACCACACGCTGTGCCCACCTGCGTGCGCCAGGATGCCCAAGGCCATGCTGCCCGCCTGCTTCCTCGGCCTGCTGGCCTTCACCTCTGCCTGCTACTTCCAGAACTGCCCGAGGGGTGGAAAGAGAGACCTGTTCGACCTGGAGCTGAGACAGGTAAGACCATTGCCCATCTCAGGGCTGCTGGGAAGGGCAGAGCCCCAGGGCTGGCACCATGTGCAGGGGCTGGGAAAGAGGGGTGCCCTGGGACAGGTGGGCTTCAGGGCAGTGCCCTGCAGAGGGAGCCAGGCTTGGGGTGCATGGGCAGAGGGGCCCGGGCTGCCAGGCAGGCGAGGACAGGCTGTGCATCCACACAGGGGTGCAGTGAGAGGGGTGTCCCCAGGAACTGGGCTTGGGGCTGAGTCAGGGAGAGCTGGGCGGTCAGGCCTCCTGTGTGCCTGTGGGGGCCTCTCAGCCAGCAGTGGCGGGAGCAGCAGTGGCTCTGTCCTTCCTGGCAACTGAGGCCTTCCCCACCGAGCTCCCAGCCTCTCCTAGACAGGTACAGGAGCTCAGTTCTGAGCTGCTGCATAAACTAAAGTGGGTAGGCCAGCAGACTACAGGTGACCCTTGGCTCTGGTGCCTTTGGAGCCTGGGTCACCCAGGGGCCTCCTGTTCTAGAGCTCAGGCCCCAGCCACCGACCTGGTGAGTGCATAGGCAGCTGGGCAGAGGCCCAGGTGGGGTGGCAGGTGAAGGCCAGAGAGGGGACAGGAAATGGGAGGAAGGGGCTGGAGGTGTGGGGAGGGGGCAGGGGACTGTCTGCATGGGGGTGACCTAGAGACCAAGCTTGAGCAATGGGGGCAGGAGAGATGGGTCTGCATTTCAGAGACAGTGGTGGGCAGCTGAGAGAGGGGTGTACACCACGGAGGCCCACAGCTGAGGAGGAAGTTCCCCCGTGCTGCAGCCCCCCTGGAGACCCTCACCTCTGTGGGGGTGGGGTAGGGATGTGGGGGAGGACGCTCTGTATGACACTGAGAGCCAGTTTGAGTCTCCTGTCAATCAAGGGAGGCTAGTAGCTGTGGGCTCTGCTCCTTTGACCCCCTTTGGGGCCAAGGTAGCTCCAGGGCTACGTGGAAACTCGGGTCCATGCCGGGCCTCCCCACACACTGGGGCTCTGACCTCTAGCCCCGGCTCAGGCCCGGACTGGATCACCCCTTCCTTCCCCAGTGTCTCCCCTGCAGCCCGGGGGGCAAGGGGCGCTGCTTTGGGCCCAGCATCTGCTGCGGGGACGAGCTGGGCGGCTCCCTGGGCACGGCCGAGGCGCTGCGCTGCCAGGAGGAGACCTACCTGCCGAGGCCCTGCCAGCGGGGCCAGAAGCCAGGCCAAGGGCATCTGCTGGGATGCAGGTGCACGGGCCATGGTGGTCGGGGGTGGGCCCGGGTGGTCCTGGGATGGCCTCGGGGTCCCGAGGTTCTGTGGATGGGGAGGGGAGAGGTCGGCCAGCGGGAGCAAAACATTCCCCAACACACACACCTGCCCCACCTGTTCCTGGACCCCAAGTTGGAGACAGATCCACCCAAGAGAAGGCACAGACACCCTAGGAAAAGCGATCCTGGGCCAGCAGAGTTGCTGGAACTGGGACAGGCCACCTGGGGGCGAGGTGGGGGGGCCAGGGCCCAGAGTCAGCCTGCACAGTGGGGTGGGGTCCTCAGGCAGAGCGACAGGAGTGAAGGGGGCAGGTGGGGGGAAGACATCTGTGGACAAGGCAGGGAGAGATGTAGAGACAGAGAGAGCAAGAGAGGGAGAGACAGAGAGAGAGAAGGCAGACACCGAGAGTGACAGAGAGAAGGGGCAGAAGGGACAAACCACAAAGGGACCAGGAGTTCTGGTTCCTATTTACATCCCGGGAGACTGAGGGACAAGCAACTTCGGGGACCCTTCCAGGACCCCAGATTCCCCATGCCATGCCCATTTCATCCACGGTTGTGCCACGTTTGTGTGTGGCTGTGGGCATGCAGGTGTGCAGGGGTGGGGAGTGGGACCAACACCCCCAGACCCAGCTCAGGGCCCAGGTGCTGTCTGTCTGGGAGGGAACCAGGTGCCCCCAGCTGGTGTTGCAGCCACCCTGACAGACAGACCTCGGTGAGACCCTGGCCACCTGTCTCTACCACCTGCAGCCGTGCGAACCACACTCACACACACAGGCACACACACAAGAAAATAATTGTTAGTGATGTGCCCCATGAGTTGTGACCACAGTCACAGACACACAGTAGGCCCTGAGGTACACGTTCACAACCACGGACACACTCACAGGAGCAGACACAACAGACTCCCTGAGAGACAGGCTCACATACACACATACACACACACACACCCTCACATTCACTCCCAAACACAAGCATCTTCCACCCTTTGACACTTGTGTTTGGGGTCATTTCTGTGTCCCTGGATGCTCAGCAACCCCTGGTTCACGGGGCCCCAGCTCGGCCACATCTTCTGAGCAGCAGGCCCTCCTGTGGCCTGAGCCTCCAGCTCCTGGGGACCATGAAGGCCCTTCAGCTGTGGGGGGTGGGGAGTCCTGGCCCCAGCCCTCAGGTGTGACTCCAGCGTCCTTCCAGAAGTCAGGAAGTTCTTCCCTGTCCACTGCTGGCCTGGGAGGCCCTCTTTGTAGCCCGAAGGACCCTGTCTCGGGACCTCTGATGGTTCCTCTCAAGTCCTGCCTGCTGTAGGTCCCCACTCTGTTTGGAGGGGAGAGCTGCGAGCTGCTTCCATCTCTCTCACATGCCCTGACTTTCTCCACCCCTGCAGTGCCCCTGCCCCACCCTGGCTCCACCCCTGCCCCCCAGGTCCTGTGAAACTGCGCCCCTCCCCTTCCTGGGGTGGCAGGCCAGACTGCTCCCCTGCAGCGGGACCCCAGTTCCCCTCTGAGTTGCCCAGAGCTGCAGACACAGGCCCAGCCGCGCCTTTCACACCCCACCCCGCCCTGTGTACCCCTCCCACAGCTGACACTGAGACACCGGTCCAGTTGGAAGGGGACAAGTGCTTTATTTGACTTTCATTTTCTGGGTGGTTGTGGAGGGAGCAGGGTGCAGCCCGACTGTGTCCAGGGCCCGGGTGCTCAGCGCTGAGAGAAGGCGGCCTGGAGGTCGCAGGCGGGGTCGCTGTGGCAGCCGTCTGTGAGGAGAAACGGGGGTCAGGGCCATCGTGGGGGCCGGTTCGGTCCTTGGGTCCTCAGTGGGGTCCCATGCCCCTGCCCCCCGACCCGGGTCCCCGAGCCCGCCCGGGGCCCGGGCCGCTCACCGGGGCTGCAGCAGATGCCGTTGGCGGCGCAGCGGCCCTCGTCCCCGCACGCCTTCTGGCCCGACTGGCAGGGCGACGGCAGGTAGGTCTCCTCCTGGCAGCGCAGCGCCTCGGCCGTGCCCAGGAAGCAGCCCAGCTCGTCCCCGCAGCAGATGCTGGGCCCGAAGCAGCGCCCTTTGCCCCCCGGGCCGCAGGGGAGACACTGGCGGGACAGCAGCGGGTGAGCAGCCCCGGGGCTGAGCCGGGGGCGCGGGGTCTGGGTCTTGTGGGTGGGGAGCGCGGTCCGGGGACCGCAGGAGGCTCGGCTCCTCCTGGCTCAGCTGGGGCCCCAAAGGCGGACCCGGGAGGTGAACCCACACTGAGGACCTGCCTTGGGTCCCGGGCTGCGGAGCTCAGCGCAGGTCGGCGAGGCCAAGGAAACAGCGGGGAGACCCTGTGCCTCGGGTCCCTGCCCCACCCCCATCCCCCGCGCCGAGGATGGAGGGGAGGGAGCTCACCTTGCGGACGTCGAAGTCCATGGTCGCCCTCTTGCCGCCCACGGGGCAGTTGGTGATGTAGCAGGCGGAGGTGAGCGCCAGCAGGCCGAGCAGGCAGCAGGCGAGGCTGGGGAGCGCCATGGCGCGGGCTCGGGGTCGGAGTTGGGCGTCCGTGGCTGGGTCTGGGATCCGGTGTTTTTAAGGCCGGGGCCGCGGGGCCGAGCGCTGCCTAAGAGGGCGGGCGAGTGTCTGGTCACGGCCGGGCGCTGCGGGTCAGGCCCTGTGCCCCCGGCGCGCCCTGTCATTTGCAGGGGCCGGTTGGGTGGTCACTGGGTTGGCTGATGCGGGCGTGGGGGGAAAGGGAGACCGTGCTGTGGGCTGGCTCTGTGGGAGAGAGACAGAGAGACAGAGGGAGAGAGACGCACAGACAGAAGAGGGGTGAGTGAGTGAGAAAAGGAGAGAGAGGTATATTATTTTTAATATTATTGGCTATATTCCCCTTGTAGTACTTTACCTCCCTAGGGCTATTGGTGACTATCAAAATCTGGTTTTAACCCCTGTACCTTTCCCCCAGGCCCCCTGCCCACTCCCTTGGAGACCACCAGACAGGTCTCTGTGTCTGGGAGCTGTTTCTCTTTTGCTTTTCGCTCGTTTTGCTCTTCAGATTCCACCTGTGAGCGAGGTCACACGGTGCTTGTCTGCCTGTGTCTGACTTGCTTTGCTCAGCACAGCTCCCTGTGGGCCCATGCACGCCCGTCCTGTGGGATTTCATTCCTTTTATGACCAAGTGACGTTCCCGTGTCCATGTGCACCCCAACTTTTTATCCACTCCTCTGTTGGGGGGCCCTCGGGCTGCTTCCATGTCTCAGCAATTGTGAACACGGCCGCAGTGAACGTGAGGTGCGTGTGTTCCCTTGAACTGGCGTTGGGTTTCCGTGGGTGCACGCCCAGAAGAGGGATCCCAGGGTCACAAGGCAGCTCCATTTTCAAGTGTTTGCTGACCCTCCACTGGTTTTCCGCAGTGGCTGCACGGGTCACCTTCCCACCATCAGTGCACTGCTCTGTCCCTTCGTGAGTGTCCTGAGGAACAGTGCTGAGTCGGTCGGTGTGTCAGTGTCCTTGAGGTAAGATGGGTAGGATACTGGCATTACCCTGCGAGATGGTGGTGGCAATTAATTAAGATGTCCATGTAAACCTGACTTCAGTGCTGGGGAGATAGTATTTGCTCAATGCGTGTTATGCTACAATTCTTATTCTTTTTTGTATTTGTTCCTTTTTCTGATGTTGTTGTTATTATTATTTTAGTGCAACTAAAGAGTGGCCTCAAACTGATACCACAGACTAAGACTCATGAGCCAAATGCAGGCAAACTGGGAAGGAACAGCTGTAGGCAAAGATCTACACTGCAGCTCCTCTAAACTCCAGCAGAGGGCAGTGGCATTCAGACAGTGACAGGGGCCCTGAAAATGTAAAAGGTAAGACTGGCAAATTTGACTCAAGCCCATCCCTTATTTGGGAATATGTTGTAAGACCCCTAGTGCATGGCTGAAACCTGGAAAGTACCAAACCCTACGTCTACTATGTTTTTTCATACACACACCCTTTTTCTCCTAAAGGAACACTTCATGGCTTCTCTTTGGCATGTCTGAATTGCTGGCATCACTACTCCTGGGCTTTGGGGCCATGGTTAAGCAAAATAGGGGCTCCCTGGACACAAGCTCTGTCACCAACTGACCAGCAGAGGGCAGCACACTCAGCATGGAGATGCGGGACAAAGGGACGGTGCGCGTCCCGGTGAGAGTGCAGCAGGTTGGCACGAGACTTTGTCACACTGCTCAGAAGAGCACACAGTTTAACACTTAGGAATTGCTTATTTCTGGAATTGTTCTTAAATATTCCTAGACTGTGGTTGACCATGTGTAACCGAAACCACGGAAAGCAACACCGAACATAAGGGGGGATTCTGCTGTATTCTATTGCACTAATTCATTTCATTCTTCTGTTGGGGACGTCGGGGTGTTTCCAGTTTGGGTCTCTTACAAACAGGGCCACCGTGCTCAGCATCCTGGACATGTCTTTTGATGCTCATGTGCTCGTGGGACTGGAGAGGAAGTGCTGGATCACATGAGATGTGTACGTTGAGCTCTAGTGATGCTGCCAGACAGCTTCCCAAGTGGTTGTACCAAACCACCCTGCCCAGCAGTGGACGGAGATGCCCATTGTTCTGTGTGCACGTGGGAAAGCCAGCCCTTCCAACATCAGCTGTTCTAGCGGGTGTGTATTTCATCATGGTTTTAATTTTAATTTCCAGTGTAACTAATAGGATAATTACCTTTTGTTTTCATTGCACGAATCTATAGTTTGTTTTGTGATTTTCTCCTGGCTCATTCATCTTTTTTTGTCAATAAAGATTTCATTTATTTTCAGCGAGAAGGAAAGAGGGAGAAAGAGGGATAGCAACATCGATGTGGGAGAGAAACATTCATCGGCTGCCATTCGCACCCCCCCACTGGGTGCCTGGCCCACATTCCAGGCACTGGCCTCGACCAGAAATCAATCAACAGCTGCACGGTTTGTGGGAGGACGCACAGCACACTGAGCCACACCTGACAGGGCTGTCTTTTTCTCTTTTGAATCCTCTCCTGAGGATATGTTTATTGGTTTTAGAGGGGAAGGACAAGAGAGACAGCTTGAGCAAGAACAATACTGATGTGAGAATCATCAGCCAGCTGCCTCCTGTATGCTCCCTGACCAGGGTTCAAATCCACGACCTTTGGGTGTAAGGGATGATGCTCCATCCAGGTGAGCCCATCTCCAGGGTCTTTCTGTTTTGTCTTTTTAAATTTATTTTCAGAGTTCACTTTATATGCCAACTATGAACCCTTTGCTGAGTATACATGCTGTGCTAACAAGAATGGTTTGGTGCACAGGGGTCTGGGAGAAGCACTAAGTGGTCACGGGCCTCCCGGGGCTGAAGTAGTCAGGAAGCCCATGAAGGTCCCCTTGTTCTGCGTGTCCAAAACTGCTCTCTCTGTGGAGAGTGGGCCCAACCTGACCCACCTCAGTATAGACCCCAGTTCTCCACCCAGTAGCCAGATCACCAGGTGAAGGAAGAACCCTGCCATAACATCGTATGTGTTACTATGAATCTCCCTCCTAGAATGTGTCAAGGGGTCTTGTGACCTGTGCAGCTGCAGTGGGGAAGCAGAAACACCCAGACCTGCCTGGAATAACTGGGGCCCAGTATCCCCGGGACCCAGAGTTCCATCTGGTCCACAGAGCAGAGCCAAAGCTCGTCAGGGGACGAGGAGGATGCAGGAGGAAACATCATTCCCCATAGAACATGTGTGTTGGAGAGTGGGAGATAAGTCCTATGAACGCACAGAGACTTGCATGTCCGTGAAACTTTTGAGTGTAATGTGGTGGGGCCTGCTGGGATATCCCATCAAATGAAAGGGAATTTTGACGCTGTCCTGGTAGGCAAAGCTAAATGTACAAAAACTCTTGACCCTCATAATTCCACCCAAGAGAAGTGATGCTTATGTCCATCAAAAGGGAATAGCCAAACCTGGAAACAACCAAGAGTCCTCCAGAGAATAGTGGATGAACACACAGCTGGATGGTGTGCATGACTGTGTTGCTTCCATAGTAATGACAGGACAGATTGTCTATCTCCCCCCAACAATGATGCCAAGATGTTATACTTTTTTTTTGCAGTTGCTTTGAGCTTTGAGAAAACTCAACATAAATACATCAAAAGAGCATGGAAGCCAACAGGTGAGCATGGTCAGAGGTGCTAATGGGGCTTTTGAGCAGGGCTCGGACCTCTACTTGGCTCCAGGCTGCTCTGACTTCCAGCCTCTGGGCTCCCGAGCTAGACAGGAGCCCCGTGGTTGGTAGGATGGTGACCTCTGCTGACTGGTCGGCTGCCTTGGGCAGGGGCCTCCTCAGGGAGCATGTCCCCAGGGGACAGGGAGGAAGACACCAGGGTGTGGTGCACACCAGGGGCGAGCGTGTGTTTTCGAATGAAGCACTGGGAAATGCAGCCGAGCTCATCCCGCCTCTCTTCGTGCTTGCCTGTGGTCGATCACCACGCTGTTCTTGGTCTTGACCGTGAGCTCCTTAGCGGAGAAGTGGTTGATGTCCAGGAAACAAGCCAACTGCTTGATCTCAGATATGCCCCTTCCGAGTTGCTGGCTGAGTGTGGCTGTAGGCCAACAGGTCTGGTGTGGGGGTAAGGGTAGGGAGCATCACCAGGGGCTGTGGTCTGAGGGCCCATGTACCCCAAGGACAGTGGTGGATCCACCACGAACACCCATCAGTCAGGCAGTGGGCCATTCCAAAGGCCCACTCAAAGAGGCAGCTGTGGACGCAGTACCGATCTGGAGATGGTCTCAGATAAGGCTCTGCAGGAGCCAGAAGAGCATGTGGGAGTGTCATCATGCTGGCTCAGGGAAAAAAGTCAACAGTTGCTATAGCAGACTTCCGGCCAAGATGGAAGTGTAGGTAGACACACTGTGCCTCCTCGCACAACCAAAGGAAGGACAACAACAAATTTAAAAACAAAAAACAACCAGAACTGACAGAAAATTGAACTCTATGGAGGTCTGACAATCCAGGAGTTAAATAAGAAACATTCTTCCAGACCCGTAGGATGGGAGGAGACAGGCAGCAGTGGTAAAGAGCGCTCAGGGTCAGGCAGCTGGCAGACTCAGCAGTCCCACATTTATGTGCAGATGGACCAGGAGGAACAACTGGGGAGAGAGACAGACTGAGAAACCCAGGGTTCCAGCACAGGGAAAGGAAACCTCAAACTCTTTGACTGAAAACACCTGTGGGTTAGAGGCAGTGGGATAAAGTCCCAGCCTTACAGAAGAGTTTGCTGGCGAGACCCATAGAGTCCTAGAACATACACAAACCCACCCACACCAGAGTAAGCACCAAAAGGGCCCAATTTGCTCATGGGTAGCAGGGGAAGTGACCAAAACTGGCTGAGAGATGAGCAGGGGGCATTGTTCCCTCTCTGACCGGTCTCCCACGTTCAGTGTCACAACACAGAGACCTGGGTTACCCTGCCCTGGTGAATACCTCAGGCTCTGCCCCTTACTATGGAACAGGTGAGCCCAAACAAACAAACAAAAAAATGGCCCAAATGAAAGAACAGATCAAAGCACCAGAAAAAATACAACTAAGTGACAAAGAGATTGCCAACCTATCAGATGCACAGTTCAAAACACTGGGTATCAGGATGCTCACAGAATTGGTTGAATATGGTCACAAAGTAGAGGAATAAATGAAGTGTATGAAAGGAGAAATAAAGCAAAATGTACAGAGAACCAGCAGTGACAGGAAGGAAACCGTGACTCAATTCAATGGTTTGGAGCAGAAAGAAGAAAGAAACAGTCAACCAGAACAGAATGAAGAAATAAGAATTGAAAAATATGAGGGGAGGCTTAGAAATCTCCAGGAAAACTTTAAACATTCCAACATCTGAATCATAGGGATGCCAGGAGGAGAAGACAAGAGCAAGAAATGGAAAACTTGTTTGAACAAATAATGGAGAACTTCCCCAATCTGGCCAAGGAAATAGACTTCCAGGAAGTCCAGGAAGCTCAGAGAGTCCCAAAGGGGTCGGACCCAAGGAGGCTCACACCAAGGCACATCATAATTCCATTACCTAAGATTAAAGATAAGGAGAGAATCTTAAAAGCAGCAAGAGAAAAGGAGACAGTTCCCTACAAAGGAGTTCCCATCAGACTGTCAGCTGATTTCTCAAAAGAGACCTTGCAGGCAAGAAGAGGCTGGAAAGAAGTACTCCCAGTCATGAAAGGCAAGGACCTATGTCCCATATAACCCTATCCAGCAAAGCTATCATTTAGAATGGAAGGGCAGATCAAGTGCTTCCCAGATGAGGTCAAGTTAAAGGAGTTTATCATCACCAAGCCCTTATTATATGAAATGTTAAAGGGACTTAACTAAGAAAAAGAAAATCAAAAATATGAACAATAAAATGACAACAAACTCACAACTATCAATGATTGGACCTAAAAAAAAAAAACCCCTAAGGAAACAGCTAGAACAGGAAGAGAATCACATAAATGGAGATCATGTGGAGAGATAGCAACAGGGGAGTGGAAGGGGGAGAGTATGGGGAAAGGAACAGGGAATAAGTAGCATAAATGGTAGATAGAAAATAGACAGGGGGAGGGTTAAGAATAGTATAGGAAATGGAGAAGCAAAAGAACTTATATGTATGACCCATGGACATGAACTAAAGGGGGAGAATGCAGGTAGGAGGCGCTATGCAGGGTGAGCGGAATAAAGGTGGAAAATGGGACAACTGTAATAGCATAATCAATAAAACACATTTAAAAAGAATATTTGCTTCCCTTTGTCCCTAGAAAGGAGATGCACTGCATTGGGTGCCTCTGCATTCGGAGCCCACTGGTCACATTTGAAGGTGCTGCTCTGACCATTTACCAGGACCAGAAGGGCAGGGGCTTTGAGGGTCATCCAGGGCAAGAGAACAAAAAGGAGAGCCCGCTGGAAGACAGGCAGCTCTGCTCTTCAGGCCTTATGACCCAGGGGGTCCTCTCCTGCTCACGGTGTCCAGAGGGGATCAGGATGCTGGGAGGAGCCCGTGGGATCGCACATCAGAAGTCCCAAGGGTTTTCAAGCAAAGCCAGAATGCTCTTTGACACATCACTAGTGCCTTTTGAAAATACCTCTTTCCCTATCCCCCAGCCCTGCCAGAGACTGTGCATCAGATAGATTATTCTGTAGAATAAACCGCCCCCAACCTTACTGCTCTGAGACAATTAATTCTTAGTACTGCTCATGAGACTAGGGGCCAGCTGGATGGTCCTCTGCTCGTGGTTGGGCTCATTCATGCATGTGTGGTCAGCTGTGGGACAGATAAGCTGTTCAGGCAAATGGACTCTTCCTGAGCTCATGCTCCTTCCTTAACTCACAACTGTGATAGAAATAGCGTGTCTTAAGTATCCAGTTGACCAACGAGCTAAAATATGGAGTCCAGTTTTCAGACGGCTCCTATCCCGAGGACAGATGGCTGCGGTGTTCCCGTCCTATGTGTGCGCAGCCCTAAAGGACGGTGAGGAGATGAATTCTCCAACTGGATATGCCTGAGATACTGTATCACAGCCACTTCCCCTGGAGTGAGAGAACCTTAGAGATGGACAAGTGGCTAATGATTTGGTGGGGAATAAAGGACCGGGGACTTGGCAGGAACATGTTTAGGGGATGCTGACACCGGGGCATGTGGAAGAGTAGGAGGGTGGACCTACAGTCAGAGATTATTTGTGTCCCTTTGGAAGCTCACCCGAAAGACCTGCTGCACCAGGTGGGTGACCAGACATCCTCTATCCCCTCCGCTCCAATCCCTGCCCTTTGGACTGTTGAACAAAGTGGCAGAGACGGAGGCTGTGCGTGGACTCCACAACAGGGACTTCACCTGACCCAGGCTGACCTGGCTACCACCACTGCTGAGAGCCCAACCCTCCAATAGCAGAGACCAAAGGTGGGCACTGTTGTCTGGGGCCCAGCCAGCCACTGCTCATGGTCACAGAAACACTGAATGCCTCACACAGCACGAAGGACATCCCGCCAAACTGCCAGGATCAAGGGGCTCCCTCTCAGGGGAAAGATGGAGGCAGTGGGTTCCCTGGTCTTTCTGGGCACCACCCATCAGGAGCAGCGGCCTCAGGACCACCCAGGCAGCCTGTGGAAGGCTGAGTGAGGGGCCAGCTCACAGGTCTCATGGGTGCATTATGTCATAAATCTGCACCTGGTGCTGGAGCAACTCCCCAGGATGGTGGAGACAGCAGTTGGCCGCAGAAAAGAAAAATAATCCTTCAACAGTCCCGAAAGCCTAGCTGAAGTGAGATACTGCTGGCCGGGTATGGTGACACTCTTCGTAGCTGTGAGGTTTTCACGGGCACTGCCCAGCCTCTCTGGCACGAGGACAGAGAAGGCGGCTGCAGCATGGGAATCCGAGGATGTGTGGGACAGCTTCCTGCAGCGTCTCCAAGTCCTCTCAGCCCCACTGTCCCTGCAGCCACTGCTGGGGCACCCGTCCACAGGGTTTCAGCTGGCTCCACACCAGGACCATAGGGAGCGCTTCCCCTGGAGTGCAGGTGGTGTGGCTCCCCTCTTAAAAAGTTGATCAGACACTCATCATATGACTCAGCTGTCCTCCTAGGTCACCACCCAAGAGAAATGAAAACATATGGCCGTGCACAGACTTGTACATAAGTATTCATGGCAAGGTTCCGATCAGAGCCAAATTGGAAGCAATTAAATGTTCATCAGCCGCTGGACGGATGACAGCATGTGCTCCCTGCCTGGACTACATCTCAGCAATACAGACACATGACCTGCTGACACCCGCAGTCACTGGGGGCGACCTGCAAACACCTGGGAGGTGAGAGAGGCCAGATGCGGGACAGAACGTGCTGCACGGGGGCATTTCCGGGGCGTTTCCAGAGAAGGTGGATCCAGAGCAGCGGTTCCCTGGGGCAGCGGGTGGGAGCCGGCGGCAATGGCCCCGGGGCGTGAGGGGCGTGTTTCCCCAGATAACAGTGCTCTAAACCTGGATTGCGGGTGGCCACACAACTGTTTACTAAAAGCCTGAAAGTGTGCACTTTCAGGTGGTGAATTTTATGGTGGGTAGGTTATACCTTATCGAAATTGTTTCAGTGAAAAAGTTCAACGTTCATGTCAGCCATGTTTGGCACAGCTGACCACTTGCCCCTCCTGCCCTCACTCCCTGCTCTTCTTTCCTCTGACCTTACAGGCCAAGCCCTGGTCCTCTTCCCATCTCTGTTCCCCCAGTCATCTCACCCCCGCCTGTGCCCTCACACATTGGTACTGATGGTTCCCAAACTCATGTATCCCCCTCCTGGCCCTCTCACCTGCATTTCGGGCTCCTACCCAAATGCTTGGGCAAAGTCACCTTCGGGTATGTGCCGGGCATCTCAAGTGTCTGATGTCCTCCCTGATCTCTTGCCCTTCCCGGCCCAAATCCATCCATGCTACCCTCAGAGTCCTCATCCCAGCAGGTGGTGGCTCCATCCTTCCCACTGCCCAGGCCAAAAGCCTGGGACTCATCTCTCCCTCCTCTTTTCTCTCCTACCCATATCCAGCCTATCAGCAACCCCAATGGTCCTTGCAAAGTTTGGGATCACTTGTCCCCACAGGCCCCCCACCACCTCGGTGCAGCCGCCAGTCTCCTGGGCTCAGGGAAAGAATCAGCCCAGTTGCCTCGGGACTGCAGCTCTGGGAGACCCAGAGCAGGGGGCCCAGCTAGCCTTGCCCCGACCCACAGACAGTGCTGCAGGGTGAGTGGGTATTTACTAAATTGACTAATTTGTGGTGATCAATCACACAGCAAGAGAAAATGTGTCTGCCCTCAGATATCCACATGACTTCTTCCCTCACCTCCTTCAAGCGTCAGGAGTCATCTGGACTAGAGGCCAACACTGAGCACCCTGGGGAGATTGTGACGTGCCCCACCCTTCTCTCCATAGCACTCAGTGCCTCCTGACCTGGTGAAATAGCTTTCTATTTAATGCTGCCCCTTTTAGCCCTCAGTATCTCAGGCCCTGGTTCTCTGGGGTTTCCAAGCCTCTGTGCTGGGCCCTCAGTGCATCTTCAGATGGGCAGTGTGGAGCAGAGGAGGGCAGGGCGGCCCTGTGGGGGTCGTCATGCCATAGTCATCTATGTGCACGTGTTAACTCGGTGAGGTCGGTGTGCCCACAGGGCGGTGGGAGGCCTCTCTGGGGCCATGTCTAGTGTCAGACTGTGGGCCTTCCAGCCCAGCATGGTCCCAGCATGCCAACGAGCTGATCTGGCTGAAAAACAAGAATGGCTGCTGACTGGTGGTCCAGGGTGGCCCGACCAGGTCCTTGTTGTGGGAGAGCTCACACCAGAGGCTGGGGGGCAAACAGGCCTGTGACCTGATGGCCTCAGCACCCTCCTCTGGAAGAGTCAACAAGTGTGCCTGACTGGCTGGGGCTGTGTCCCAGGCTCCTCTCCCTGGGTTCACATCAGGGACGGTTCTGGTTGGGTGTGTTTGTTCCGTCATTGGCCTGGTCTCATCCATTCCTTTGCTATTGGGTTCCCCAGGAACCAGACTGAGATGGAGTTGAAGGAAGAGGATGGTTATCCCAGAGGGCTCTGGGGACCCTCACTGGCAGAAAGGAGGGGGTGGACACAGGATTGGGCAGAGGCAGAGCCCATATGCTGGCCCCAGAGTTGTCCAGTGCTGTGTGGAAACGGCCCATCATGGGTTGTGGGCCACCTGGGAAGGGGTGGCTATGGCCCAGGTGATTTTCTGGAGCCGAGGTGGACCCTGGACCAAAGACCATTCTGCTGACCACACTCCCAACGTGGGTGACAAGTCCCTTCTTCAGTGGCATCCAGGCTGCGCATCACCCTGTCCGGGACCCGGCCCCCGCCCCTCCACTGAGGCATCCGTCTTCCTCTTTGGTTCCATCCGTGTCAGTTTCAGATGCGGTAAACATGCACAACGACAGCCCATTCTTGACTTCGTACCACGGAGACGTGAGCTTACAAAGGAAACAGAGCTTGTTTATATTCAGGTTCAAAAATTAAAGCCAATCTGTGACCCTCACCAACGTGCTACTTGACAGCACTAGATGACAGGATCTAGTGGCAGGTGCAGGGAGCGCCCTGGGCACAGAGTGCAGGTAGAGACCTTTGCCGCAGCCCCAGTGGGACAGGAGGGCACCTGGCATTTGCAGGTGTGACAAAGCCCCAGGTACTGCAAACTCCCCTGGGGTCTGTTCCTCCCTGGTAGTTGAAGGAAAGGCTGAATTGGGGTGGGAAGTTAGAGAAAAATAAAGGTCTCTTCCTATGCACGTTCCAGGTGCCCAGAAAGTAAACACTGGTGTGGGCCAGCGGGGAGGGGTACCAGGAAATCGGGGTTCCAGAACAGGCCTTCTGAGCAGAGTGGACAAGGCAGCATGAGAGGGGAGCAGAGGACGGTGGGGGAGTCCTGCCTAGTCCTGCCACAGCCTCTGCAGGCCTGCAGGCTCCCAGGGCCCTCCTGCTCCCCCCCCCCCCCCGGGGTACTGGGAGTGGAGTCCCAGTGTCCTCCGTTGGGCCGCAGCTCCATTCTCTCTCTCCCCTCCCCACTCCCCCTGCTAGACAGGGAGTCTGTGTGTCTGTCTCTCTCTCCCACAGAGCCAGCCCACAGCACGGTCTCCCTTTCCCCCCACGCCCGCATCAGCCAACCCAGTGACCTCCACCCAACCGGCCCCTGCAAATGACAGGGCGCGCCGGGGGCACAGGGCCTGACCCGCAGCGCCCGGCCGTGACCAGACACTCGCCCGCCCTCTTAGGCAGCGCTCGGCCCCGCGGCCCCGGCCTTAAAAACACCGGATCCCAGACCCAGCCACGGACGCCCAACTCGGACCCCGAGCCCGCGCCATGGCGCTCCCCAGCCTCGCCTGCTGCCTGCTCGGCCTGCTGGCGCTCACCTCCGCCTGCTACATCACCAACTGCCCCGTGGGCGGCAAGAGGGCGACCATGGACTTCGACGTCCGCAAGGTGAGCTCCCTCCCCTCCATCCTCTGCGCGGGGGCGGGGACCCGAGGCACAGGGTCTCCCCGCTGTTTCCTTGGCCCCGCCGACCTGCGCTGAGCTCCGCAGCCGCCAGGCCCAGGGCCCAAGGCAGATCCTCAGTGTGGGTTCACCTCCCGGGTTCGCCTTTGGGGCCCCAGCTGAGCCAGGAGGAGCCGAGCCTCCTGCGGTCCCCGGACCGCGCTCCCCACCCACAAGACCCAGACCCCGCGCCCCCGGCTCAGCCCCGGGGCTGCTCACCCGCTGCTGTCCCGCCAGTGTCTCCCCTGCGGCCCGGGGGGCAAAGGGCGCTGCTTCGGGCCCAGCATCTGCTGCGGGGACGAGCTGGGCTGCTTCCTGGGCACGGCCGAGGCGCTGCGCTGCCAGGAGGAGACCTACCTGCCGTCGCCCTGCCAGTCGGGCCAGAAGGCGTGCGGGGACGAGGGCCGCTGCGCCGCCAACGGCATCTGCTGCAGCCCCGGTGAGCTGGGCCCGGGCCAAGGGGCGGGCTCGGGGACCCGGGTGGGGGGCAGGGGCAGGGGACAGCACCGAGGACCCAAGGACCGAACCGGCCCCCACGATGGCCCTGACTCCCGTCTCTCCTCACAGACGGCTGCCACAGCGACCCCGCCTGTGACCCCCAGGCCGCCTTCCCCCAGCACTGAGCACCCGGGCCCTGGACACAGTCGGGCTGCACCCTGCTCCCTCCACAACCACCCAGAAAATGAAAGTCAAATAAAGCACTTGCCCCCTTCCAACTGGACGGGTGTCTCAGTGTCAGCTGTGGGAGGGGTACACGGGGCGGGGTGGGGGGTGAAAGGAGCGGCTGGGCCTGTGTCTGCAGCTCTGGGCAACTCAGAGGGGAACAGGGGTCCCGCTGCAGGGGAGCAGTCTGGCCTGCCACCCCAGGGAGGGGAGGGGGCGCCATTTCGCTAGATCGCAGCGGGCAGGGGTGGAGCCAGGGTGGGGCAGGGGCGGTGTGGGGGTGGAGAAAGTCAGGGCACGTGAGAGAGATGGAAGCAGCTTGCAGCTCTCCCCTCCAAACAGAGCAGGGACCTACAGCAGGCAGGACTTGAGAGGAACCATCAGAGGTCCCGAGACAGGGTCCTTCGGGCTACAAAGAGGGCCTCCCAGGCCAGCAGTGGACAGGGAAGAACCTCCTGACTTGTGGAAGGACGCTGGAGTCACACCTGAGGGCTGGGGCCAGGACTCCCCCACCCCCCACAGCTGAAGGGCCTTCATGGTCCCCAGGAGCTGGGGGCTCAGGCCACAGGAGGGCCCTGCTGCTCAGAAGATGTGGCCGAGCTGGGGCCCCGTGAACCAGGGGTTGCTGAGCACCCAGGGACACAGAAATGACCCCAGACACAAAAAGCACCAACCAACAGGGAGAACTTCACATACTTCTCCTCTATTCCTGCACCGAAGTCCCTTTGGGGAATCAATAAAAGCCCAACCCCTCTCCCTGGGAACTCGCCCCAGGCTCTGGGCCCGCCACTCTAGATGGCCCGAGCCCAGAGGACACAGGAGCACGGCGGGACTTCTCAGTGATGGGAAAGGTCACCTCTGGGGCTTTGTCACTCTGGGGGACTGCAGAGCCCACCCCACCCCACCCTGCAGCCTGTGGACCTCACGGCTACAGCAGAAAGGGACATACACACCGAGGAGGACTGTAGGAGTGTCCCTATGCAGATTTGAAAAACAGACGCAGCTCCGCCGGGGCGCTGGCCGTCTCGGGTGGGGCGGTGAGGGGAGGAGCGTGAGGCTCTTCCGGGTGCTGGTCCTGCTCTGTGTCTTGACCTGGGAGCTGGTGAACAGTTATGCCCAGTTTATGAAACTTCATCCGGCCGCACATCTCATTCATTCACTTTTGTGTGTAAGCCACACCTGATGCAAGCTTTTAAAAATGAGAAAAAGTTCCGTAGTAAGAGGTATGAGGAGAATAGAGGTGATGCTTTTGAAAGGCCCGGGACCAACAGGAGCCCAGTCAGGGGCTCCTGCTGAGGCCGTGGGAGGGGGTCCCTCCTGGGGCCCCGCACCCAGGGGTGCCGTGAGGGCTGTTCAGGAAAGGAGCAGGAGATGGCTCAGAGCAAAGTGCCCTTCACATCATCATGGAGACGACAGGATACACACACGTGGGAATCTGAGGACAGTCCTGGGAGGTCTGTGGTCCCTCAGCAAGCACACAGGACCCTGAGCTCCTCGACTGGAGAGACACATGGTCACAGGTGTGCACTTTTCCCAGCCTGTGTGTCCACCCAACACATCAGAGGAGAACTCAGGGTCTCTCCCCCCCCGGACCTCACCCTGGGCCGTGAGTGCCCCGCATGGCTCCACACCCCGGTGCTTACACAGAGCAGAGAGGCACCAGTCTGGCTTTGCTCACAGGGGACTCAGTCCAGGGTCCCCTCGCCCTTTCAGACACTCTGCCACCCACTGTCCCATGCTTTCCCGAAATCTGTTTTCTTTTCGGGCATCAACAACACAGGGGCAGATTGTCACCTCTTCTCCTGGGGACGTCCCAGAGGTGGCAGCAAGCTAGGTCCCACGGGTGAGCTGGGAGAGCTGCTGAGGGGACGCAGGGCCAAGTGAAGTTGTTGGGTGGCCAGGTCGGCCGGCCCAGGGCCAGCTCGCTCCCACTCACCACGCTTCCTCCTGGCTCAGTCCCAGGGCCTCTGGTCCTGGTGGGAACCCCCTGGGCCCCCCCCCTCACACCCCCAGAGTGCCAGGGCTGGTCCAGAGCGGCAGTTCCCAACTCTCCCTCCGTTTGACTGCTGCATTGTGAACCCACTCACTGCCCAGAAGAAACATTCCCAGGTAGCCGCCTCCCTGCTCACTTCTCAGAAAGTACAGAGTTGGTCCTGGCAGCAATACAGAGAAAAGGGGGTTACACATGACAGAAGAGTTTTATTTTAATGTGGAACTAAACTGGCGAGGTGACTCTAGGTGATATACACACAGGAAAGTCACAGGATCACACCTGCTTGTAAGGGACCCGGCACAAGGCTGGAGCCATTCTCTCCATCAAGTTCAGGATGATAGGAGGGCGGAAGGGTCACAAGGATTGACATTCTCCCTGCCTTAGGGAGAAAGGACTCAGGTATCAATGAATTGCACAGATGGACTCATGGCCCATCTGGGGATATTTGAGTAACACCTGAATATTGGGTGATACGGGCCGTTTGACCGTGTTTCACTCTAGGAGCTTCACAGATGATGCATGTTTTGCAAACTGAAGGCAAGACCCTCCGCCAGCACAAAGGTCCCAGCTCGCTGTTCTGCCGCACTCGCGTCACTGCGCTGCTCTGGGACCCAACCTGCCATGGCTCCCAGGTGTGCGTGTGGGGACCTGAGGTCGAGACTTGCTGTGCGTGCTAACAGTCTGCAGCCGTGGCTACAGGAAGAGCCCGTGTCTGTGAAGAAGTGCCTGGAAGGTTCGCAGGTGGATGGTGTGAGAGTGGGATTGACCTCAAGGTCCCTTGGGGGTGGGAGGGGCATCCAGGTGGAGATGAAACAAATCAGCACCTGCTGGCAGCTGTCTCTTCTGAGGGGTGGGGGCCTCAGGGGTTTTAAACCAGTGGCTCCACTTTTTGGTATGCGTGAGATTTCTCATAATAAGAGCTACCAAACCAAAAGGTGGTAGGAGAGGTAAATGTTCTGTGAAAAGAGGCCCCAAATTTACTTTGTTAAAAATGGTGTGGCCCTGCGTGGTGTAACACAGTGGACTGAGCGTGGGCCTGCAAAGCAGAGCGTCACTGGTTTGATTCCCAGTCAGAGCACATGCCTGGGTTACAGGCCAGATCTCCACTAGGGGGCGTGCAAGAGGCAACCACATGATGTTTCACTCCCTCTCTTTATCCCTCTTTTCCATCTCTCTAAAAATAAATAAATAAAATATTGTTAAATAAATGGTGCAAATCGGTATGCATGAATTATAAAATAACACTAATTTGTAAAACAAACCTGCGTCTGTGGGCACCCAGGGGACTGGGCTACAGAGGTGAGCCTGCAGAACCGTGTGAGCCTTCGGGCCAGAGCGGCCAGTCTGCAGACTAGAAACACCCACCACGTCAGTGAGCGCTCACTGCTGTGATTCCTCTTCATGTCACACCGTCAGCACTGGGGGACCCTGCAGCACAGGGGTTCTTGAGAGACCAGGACCACAGAACTGACCCCAAAAGACAAAGAACACAGGCAAGGAGAGAGACTGCATCAGCCTACACGAGCAGGGCTCAGAGTCCTCACGACCCCTGACCCCACCCTTCAAGGAGGCAGGCTCAAGGGTGACAGCAAAGCTGATGTCTAAGGCCAACAGAGAGCCTGACCTTGGCTGGGTGCCTGAACCTGCCCCTCCCCCACCCCCAGGGCTGGCTGAGGCTGTCAGGAGGCTGTGCCCTAAGACAGCTTGTTGGGGTCACAGCTCAGAGTGCCTCCTCTCAGCTGGGGCCATGCTGGCCTCCAATCAGCAGAGGATTCTGGAGGAGAGGGAGCCTCTTGTGGCCCTGAGACCTGGAGCAAGACATCCAAGGAGAGGCTGTAGAGGACACAGCCAGTAGGGAAGGAAGGATGGGACATAACCGAGGGCTGGAGGGCAGAAGGCAGAGGGAGGGGTGTGGGGGGACAAAGAGAGAAGCAAGAAAGGACCCGGAAGCTGGGGATGAAGGGAAGGGAGGCGAGTGAGGGGAAAAGGGGCAAGAGCAGAGGGGAGAGAAGGACAAAGTAGGACACAGGGATGGAGAACAGCCTCGGCCTCACGTTATGTGACATCTTTGACCTCAAGATGGATGTTTCACAGTGTGGAAGGTCCGTGTGTCCGGGAGCTAATGTGAGTGTGTGTGTGTGTGTGTGTGTGTGTGTACGTGGGCCTGTCTCTCCTGGAGTCTGTTGTGTCTGCTCCTGTGTGTCCGTGGTTGTGAACGTGTACCTCAGGGCCTACTGTGTGTCTGTGACTGTGGTCACGACTCATGGGGCACATCACTAACAATTATTTTCTTGTCTGTGTGTGTGTGTGTGTGTGTGTGTGTGAGTTGTGGTTTGCATGGCTGTAGGTGGTGGAGACAGGTGGCCAGGGTCTCACCGAGGTCTGTCTGTCAGGGTGGCTGCAACGCCAGCTGGGGGCACCTGGTTCCCTCCCAGACAGACAGCACCTGGGCCCTGAGCTGGGTCTGGGGGTGCTGGTCCCACTCCCCACCCCTGCACACCTGCACGCCCACAGCTACACACAAACATGGCACAACCGTGGATGAAATGGGCATGGCATGGGGAATCTGGGGTCCTGGAAGGGTCCCCGAAGCCACTTGTCCCTCAGTCTCCCGGGATGTAAATGGGAACCGGAACTCCTGGTCCCTCTGTGGTTAGTCCCTTCTGCCCCTCTCTCTGTCACTCTCGGTGTCTGCCTTCTCTCTCTCTGTCTCTCCCTCTACTTCTGTCTCTGTCTCTGTCTCTACATCTCTCCCTGCCTTGTCCACAGATGTCTTTCCCCCACCTGCCCCTTCACTCCTGTCGCTCTGCCTGAGGACCCCACCCCACTGTGCAGGCTGACTCTGAGCCTTGGTCCCCCCCACCTCCCCCCCAGGTGGCCTGTCCCAGCTCCAGCAACTCTGCTGGCCCAGGATCGCTTTTCTTAAGGGGTCTGTGCCTTCTCTTGGGTGGATCTGTCTACAACTTGGGGTCCAGGAACAGGTGGGGCAGGTGTGTGTGTTGCAGGCAGTTTTTCTCCCGCTCCCCGACCTCTCCCCTCCCCATCCACAGAGACGGAGACAGACATCAACCAGTGCACTTTAAAAGTTTATTTTTGGAGCTTGACGGTGGGGTGGACTGCGGCAGGCAGGGGCTCAGTGGAGGCCGGGCGGGGCGGGCTCCGGTGCCCGCGCCAGCTGCACCAGCCGCAGCAGCAAGGCCCCGGTCGCTCCGTCCAGCTGGGTCGCGTTGTTCTGGTCGATGGAGCGCGCGCGGCGGTGGAAGCCGGCGCCGTCCCGGCACTCGGGCTCGTAGGCGCAGCTCTCTGTGGGGGTAGAAGGGGCCGATCGCGCCTGCGGCTCCCCGGACCCCACCCAGATCTCCCCACCTGCTCTCCCACACCCCAGCGTCACACCCACCCGAAGGACCCCAGGGCCGTCCTAGGACCCCCCGGCCGCCCCCCCCCCCCCACCCGCGACCTCCGGGGCCGCGCACCTTCATCGCAGCAGATGCCGTTGGCGGCGCAGCGGCCCCGGTTTCCACAGGGCTTCTGGCCCGACTGGCAGGGCGACGGCAGGTAGGTCTCCTCCTGGCAGCGCAGCGCCTCGGCCGTGCCCAGGAAGCAGCCCAGCTCGTCCCCGCAGCAGATGCTGGGCCCGAAGCAGCGCCCCTTGCCCCCGGGGCCGCAGGGGAGACACTGGGGAAGGAAGGGGTGAGCCGGTTCGGGCCTGAGCCGGGGCTGGAGGTCAGAGCCCCAGCGTGTGGGGAGGCCCGGCATGGACCTGAGTTTCCGGGTCGCCCTGGAGCTACCTTGGCCCCAAAGGAGATCAGAGGAGCAGAGCCCACAGCTACTAGCCTCCCTTGATTGACAGGAGGCTCACACTGACTCTCAGTGTCATACAGAGCGTCCTCCCCCACACACCCACACCACCGCCACTGAGGTGAGGGTCTCCCCTGGGGGCTGCAGCATGGGGGACCTTCCTCCTGAGCTGTTGGGCCTCCGTGGTGTGCACCCCTCTCTCAGCTGCCCACCACTGTCTCTGAAATGCAGACCCATCTCTCCTGCCCCCATTGCTCAAGCTTGGTCTCTAGGTCACCCCCATGCAGACAGTCCCCTGCCCCCTCCCCACACCTCCAGCCCCTTCCTCCCATTTCCTGTCCCCTCTCTGGCCTTCACCTGCCACCCCACCTTGGCCTCTGCCCACCTGCCTTATGCACTCACCAGGTCGGTGGCTGGGGCCTGAGCCCTAGAACAGGAGGCCCCTGGGTGACCCAGGCTCCAAAGGCACCAAACAGAGCCAAGGGCCACCTGTAGTCTGCTGGCCTACCCACTTTAGTTTATGCAGCAGCTCAGAACTGAGCTCCTGTACCTGAGCAGAATTGACATTGAGCATGGTGGCTGGATTTCCTTCAGCTCTGATGAAAATGGAAGAGTGGGGAAACAACAGGACATGAAGCAGGAGAGAAGTGAGCTAGATGCCTGGCAGAACTTCCTTAGGGGATGCTCAGGTAGCATCTCCCACCCAGGCAAGCTCAGGCAATGGCCAGTGTCTGTGTGGAGGCCGAGGCCTCTGTGTAAGAGAGGCTGGGAGCTGGGTGGGGAAGGCCTCAGGTGCTGGGAAGGACAGAGCCACTGCTGGCTGAGAGGCCCCCACGGGCACACAGGAGGCCTGACTGCCCAGCTCTCCCTGACCCAGCCCCAAGCCCAGTTCCTGGGGACACCCCTCTCACTGCACCCCTGCATGGATTGGAACAGTATCCAGGAAGCCTTTCAGCCTGTCCTCGGCTGCCTGGCAGCCCGGGCCCCTCTGCCCATGCACCCCAAACCTGGCTCCCTCTGCAGGGCACTGCCCTGAAGCCCACCTGTCCCAGGGCACCCCTCTTTCCCAGCCCCTGCATGTGGTGCCAGCCCTGGGGCTCTGCCCTTCCCAGCAGGCCTGAGATGGGCAATGGTCTTACCTGTCTCAGCTCCAGGTCGAACAGGTCTCTCTTTCCGCCCCTCGGGCAGTTCTGGAAGTAGCAGGCAGAGGTGAAGGCCAGCAGGCCCAGGAAGCAGGCGGGCAGCATGGCCTCGGGCATCCTGGCGCACGCAGGTGGGCACAGCGTGTGGTGCTGCTCTGCGGGCTGTGCTGTGCTGCCTCCCTGGCTGCCTATTTATGGCCACAGGTGTTTCCTCTGAGGTGACGTGGCCGCCACCACCCCCTCCCCAATGGCTCCCCAGGAGCCCACGGCCACCGCGTCCCAAGCCGTCAGCAGTGATTCAGGCGCCTGGGGACACACGTGTGCCTGACTGTGCAGGGGATGGTGGGGGAGGGCTGCCGGCCTCACTACTGTCACTGGCAGCAGTGTGGCCACGCTGTGGCAGGTGCTGAGGCTGCCATTGCAGCTCTCAGGACTTGGGGAGAGGGAGAGACGGGGTCTCTTGGGACTATCTCCAAACTTTCAGGAGCCTATGGGCCCTGTCTCCCCACGTAGCCCCCTCTGAAGGGGTGAGAGGAACCCAAGGGGCTGGTGTGTCAGGAACAGGGCTCTCTCTGGCCCAGAAATGGTATAAGGGGGCTCCAGGGCTGCAGAACCCCATCAGGAGGGCTGGCACAGTGAGAGGACAGGTGATGAGACCAGCACACAATCAAGGTGGAGTCAAAGGCAGTCTGTATACTGGCTGCACTGAGAAAGGAGACAGCTGTCTGTAGCCTGTGGACCGGGCCGCCACAGTCATGGAGGCCAGGGACTGGTACTGGGGCTGTTCCCATAGCGGGTGGGCTAGGCTCCTGTGGAAGCTGGAGATGTCCCTTCCCATGTACCCACCCAGAACAGGGCCCAGACACTCAGAAAACAGGGGCCTTGGAGGCAGCTTCTTGACATGTGACCATCTCTCCCCTCCCAGGCAGGAACATGGGGGTGGGGGACCCAGTGAGGGTCAGAGGCATGGGGAGAGCCCCATGGGATCTGACAGCCAGCCTGCCCCAATTGCTACCCTTACCAGGATCCTATTCATGGGGACCAGGGCAGGTATCATCCATGACTGGGTTGCAGGTGGGTGCACAGGTGCTTTGGAAGCAAAGGAGTGGAGGAGACATAGCCAAACAGACCCAGCCAGAGGAGGGAGCCTCTGAGCCACCAGGGTAGCTTCTGGTCCCAGCTCCTGGAGCTCCCAGGCTCTGGGCCTCCTCTCAAGTGTCCTGCAAAGAAGCTCCGGGGGACAGGGCTGCCTCCTCCCCACCAAGTGCCACGAGGAGGGACCAGTGTCCCAGGGAGGGGCCTTCCTCGCTCAGAATCCAGTGTCAAGCTTTGCAGGGACGTCTCCTTGGGGGCCATGAGGACACTGGAGCCCCCTGGCCTTTTGCAATCCGACCACCATGGCGGGAAACATCGTGACCTGAGCAGGTCACGTTCCCGTCCGAGCCTCGCTCTCCTCCCGTGTGAAGTTGGGTGGGCACGGGAGCCCACCTCACAGGGCTCGGTGAGGACTGAAACGCTGGAACATGTACAAGCTTTAGAAGAGGGCCTGCACCTGCGTACCGTTAATTATGTGTATAATATCATCAATGTCGCTATTCTTATTGACAGCTGAAGAGATTTTTCCAGATAGTGCCTCCCTGGGTTAACCTGGGAGGAACATTCTCAATTATTCCTGCCCTGGAATGAGGATTGTTCTGAACCTCTGGCCGTCCTGAGACTCTGTGGGTTGGTGCCTACACCCAGCACTGGCCCTCTCGGAACTTCAGGCCGGAGTTACCCTCTAAAAGTGGGCGGGGCTACACTAACTGCAGAGCTCAGGCCTTGGGGCAGACCAGTCACATCTACCAGTCTCATCATTCTAAGACTTGCCGCCCACACTGGAGCCCCTGGAAGCAAGGGAACACCACCTCTGCACAGATGCCGGAGGGCCTGCTACCCCCAACACCACCTTCTTGGAACCTGCTGGAGCTGAGAAAAGTCTCATTACTGTGCTGACTGGCTGCGTTGGAAATATGTGCCCTCACATGCCACACGGGCCCTCTCAGTAGCCCTATACCCCCTTCTACAATCCCCTCACATGTCCCCTTCCCAAAGCTACTTTTTCACACCTCCGTCCTCAAGGCTCCTACACCTCACTCAGCTCAGGATCTTGATTCACCCATCACTTCGAAAAGGAGGATTCAGTTCTTTCCGGTCTTCCCTTTCTCTCCCCCCACACATCCCCTCCACATCCAGTGTTCTTGATCTAAGGATGACACAGTGGCTAGGCCAGCATTATGAGTTAGGCCCAAATATGCCTCCCAGCTAATCCATGTGGTATATTATGATGATCTTTTCTTCACTGAGCAACTTTTTGTGTTCCCTGGAGTTAAGGATTGCCTATGTTTTCCATTGTAGTCCATCTGCCATTTTTAGAAGTCAATCTTTTGTTTTCAATGCTCTCCACTCATGCTGGTGCCCAAACCAATCTACTGAATCTCCTGTGATCAAGGTCATAAATTCCTTCCATGTTGCCAAATTCAGAGGTCATGTCTATGTTCTCTCTTTGTGTAACGCACTAGCAGGCTTCTACATAAGTGAGCACACAGAGTCAGTCCCTGGGTCAGGGCACAGACACAGAACAACCAATGAATTTGTAAAGAAGTGGAACAACAAAACGATGTGTCTCTCCCAAAAGAATTAATAAATAAAAACTTTTTCTTTTAAAGATTTTATTTATTTACTTTTAGCGAGTGGGAGGGAGAAGGAGAGGGAGAGAAACATCAGTGTGTGGTTGCTTTTTGTGCACCCCCTCCTGGGGACCTGGCCCACAACCCAGGCATCTGCTCAAGACTGGGAATCGAACCGGTGACACTTTGGTTCCCAGGCCGGCCCTCAATCTGCTGAGCCACACCAGCCAAGGCTAAATAAAAATTGTTTAGAGAAAAGAAAAATGTTGGGCCTTAGCTGAACAGGTATGAAACTCAGTTGGATCTGTACCCAGAGTAAGAAAGAAAAAACCTCACATCTTAGTCAAGTCGAGGGAGCTAAATGTGGATCTTTATCAGATCTCTAGATGGGGTTACATGAAGCTTGAAAGAAATCAGAAATAAAAAGACTTCATACAAACTCTTATTGCTAAAAAAAAAAACTATATAAAAAGCAAACTTACAAGAAAAAATGTTTTTGACAGACTCTGTTGCATAACAAAAGCCTGCACGTCGTCTTTGTGGGCGTGTACACGTCTGGGGACTCAGTTCCAGCTCCAGGTCCCTGGAGACCGCTCTGGTGTGCCCGAGGGGATTATCGGCTGCTGCCCCGAGGGCAGGCCTCGCTCGCTTTGCTGAGCTGGGGACAAGCCGCGGGATGCTCACATCCCATCTCCCGCGAAGCCGCGACTCAAAAGAGCAAGAGATGCCGCTGGGCGCGGGGAGCAGAGCGTCAGGGGAGAGACAGCAAGCCTGTGGGCCCCGCGGAACCGAAGGGCGGGCTGCGACGGGCGGGGTCGAGCTCAGATTAGACGAGTTTGCTGGGGGCCCGCCCCTTGCCTGCAGCGCCTGGGAGCCCTGGACCCGGCAGAGCTGCGCCCTGACAGCTGAGGGTCGGGAGCGCGGCGTCCACCACACTTGTCGCCAACAGCGGTGTCCTCCGCGAGG